>NW_026517322.1:0-378369 GCF_026319265.1 Colletotrichum chrysophilum | reverse complement strand
AGGAGTGTACTTTAGAGTATATAGCTTGAGCCTGCGGCCCTTCACGCCATATACCCTTCGGGAGGTCGGCCGCAAGGGCGGTTGCGCCCTTGCCGCCTCGGCGTTAAATACAACAACAACAACAACAACAACAACAACAACAAAGGTATCTCCGTGTGTGATCTACTTCGTGATCACGAAGTAATTCGGGTGTCTCGAATCCGACCGTAGCCCTTGGACATGACTGAAGTCGACATGTAAAAATGGCGGAAGAGAATTGACTTTTGATGGACTGCAAAGCCTCTGCAGATACTCCAGGAAAAGCATGTTGACCTAGCAGATACTGCACGGTTCTTTGATAGACTTGCAACGCGCTACTCAGAGGACTTATGTCTTTCTGTGTTTGCTGAGCATCTGAATTTCTCGTATTCGAGAGGTCAGTCTCGTCATACCCGCCTTGGCCATTGTCTGACCTGCGATAGCTTTTCTCAATGGCTCGGCGCGACCTCGACGCTAGAAACGCTTCGAGATGTTGTTTTAACATCTTGTAGCGCTCCGTGGCTTGTAAACGCATATTTAGAGCCGATAAAGTACCGTCAACGCTGCCCAGATCATAGCTGGGGCTTAGGTCCTCTAGCTGTTCGGCTGGATCACAGGCACGTTCTAGCAGGACAGATTTTGTGTCAACCCAACCAGGCCGTTGTATTAGCGTCGAAAGGTAATCTTTCCAGTGTTCGGTTGAGTAAACATGAAGTCCATGAAGCCCTTTAACGGTACGAGACCGCCTCCTGTCTTCGTCGAAGGCAGCGTCATACACCTTGAGACCAGATAGGAGACATGCGACTGTGGCAAGACCATGCTCAGAGATTGCATCCTGTTCCTTAATGGCAACGGGATTTGGAAGATCACTGAGAAACCTGCCATGCCAGTTATGGCTCGCATCCATAGGTGTGGAGGTTTGGTGAGAAACTTACCTCTTGACTGTTGAATGAATGAAAGCAATTGTAGTATCTGGTCGTTGGTCAAGAAGAGGAGAACAAGTGTCAAGAATGTAGTCTGGCGCTATGTTCGTGATATCGGGGTCACCTCCGCTGAAGCTGATCGCAGACAATAATTCTAATCTTTTCAGTGGTCTTTTCTGAAATGCTACCCATCCGAATACGCATCGGACACAGTTTACCGATCTGTTGTCAAGATTTCCCAAGACCTGGGTCAGCAGTCTTTGATACCTACACTTGGTTAGCAAGCATATTTTACTTCGTATCTCATTGAAGCACGAACAATTCCATGAGCGTATCCGGCAATTCACTAAGTGAAGACATGACTTCTTCCCTTCTCAGGAAGATGTTGGTATTCAAATAGTCAAGAACTAGCCTTGCGTAGAGGAACATGCCTACGGTTTGATTAGTTTGTAAACCAGTCGCCTATAGGCAAACAATTTGGCTGTCATGTCATACCATCAGCCTTTCTCACTACATCGTCTGAGACATTCTCATAATCCTGCTGCGTGAGGTTCAGGTTCTGGAACTTGCGGTACAACAGCCGGAGTCGATGTGCTGTGTACTGCCTTATTGCACGACTCATATTCTCACGCTCGTCAGAAAGAGAAAGAACGGTTTTTCTCCGAAGGTGAGAGGATATTTCTGGCGAAGCCTGACTAACAACCAAAACTTTTAGAATCGTGCCGGTGGAACAAGAGGTTTTGGCTGCGATCCTTTTCAATAAATGTAGGACATATGTTTGTGTTTCCGACGAACACTCGTCGAGGCCGTCAATAATCACCCAAATGAAGTCCGTTTGACTTGGTTCGGTGGAGCTGGATGCGATCGGACGACCGAGGAGATCTTCGAGTACTTTCAGGGTTGGAACCTTCCTGCTAAAGGCGAAGTCCTTGTGTACAAATTCCATCCGATCTTTATCTCTGGTGACAGCCTGAGATATTAACGACCGGACTACCTGCTCATACGGCGTAGAGGAAGCGTAAGAATTTGAACAGAAATGATGGAGGAAAGGCATTTTAGCAGTCCTCAGATATCTGACCAGTTGCGCCGCAATGAAAGTTTTCCCGGCGCCTGGGACTCCCTGGATCCAAAGAGTGGACACTGCCCGACTCCATTTAAGCCATGATTTGACTTTGTCGGACTGAGTTATCCAATCGCGGACATCTGAGTACTTTTCTTTCTCTTTTGCAATTGAATCCATGATTCTAATTTGGTCCGATTGATCAACTTTGAGCCAAGCCAAAATTGATCGATATTGTTGCTCAACTTCATGATCATCTTCTCGGCTGAGGTCTAACAATTTCTGTTTCCTCCATTCACGGAGGTCATTTCGCATCTCTCTGGCTTCTGCTATGTTGCGCGCATTTGCTTCCCGGTCGATTAGAGTCGCATGCTGCTCCATAACTTTGAGGATGTTGTCAAATCGTCTTTGAAATCGTCCCCAGGATGTCATGAACAGAATCTTCCAACCTTAAGGGATCATCGTTAGCGACATGAGATACTCGTGTATACCAAAATAAGCCTACCATTTCGCCTAACAAACTTGTAGGCATGTTTGTGGAACTCGAGAATGTCTTCGTAGAAAGCAGCTATCGTGGCTGAGAATTCGCAGTCTCCAGAAAAGGCATCGTCAAGAATTTCGAATCGCTTGAGGGCTTCCGCAATTCTCGAGTATCCATTCATGATTTGCTGAAAAGCCTCCACGTACTCACACGAGATTCTCAAAATCAACGTGATCGGTGCCCATGCCCAAGGTAGAAATGGTGTGCCATTGCACATCACATTCATCGCGGAAGCGTAATGTTCCAAGCCTTGGAACAGGGGTGTTAGCCGCTGCATGTTCCTCAGCGATCGACGGGACGCAAGCTCGCTCTCAAGATGTAGCGCTGCTGTTCGTACATCCGAAAGACTTGTTTGCTCAATATCACGCATGTCTTGCGCATTCATCGTCTTTTTGAGGTCTTCCAATGCCTCGTCCATCTTCTGTATCGCGGTGAATGCACCTGGAAGAGGTGGCCTGGGTGGCATCGTAATTGGAAGCTTGCGGGCTCAAAATTAGATGTATTAACACAGGTTCCACTGAATGCACGAAAATCATGTAAACTACTACGGCTCTATAGCATGCCAGAGCGGGAGAACACTGCTTTTGAGGCATCAGTCACAATTCGGGCTCCTCCTTCAGTCCAATAATTCCCTCGATTCACTAGGCGTTGGGCGGTAATCTGGTACAGATACTAGGCAACAAGGCAGACTGCACGAGACACAATGTGTGGCTGACCCAAGCAGACTCTGACAAAGGGTGTCTCGTACAGCCTCCGCGGCTGGAAGCAGCCAATGAGATGGCCTAACCTTGTCGCGTCGGCAACGACAGCTCTGTGCCAAGATGTGTGGGCTTTTTACTGAGGCCCTACGACAGGAACCACGTTGCATGCAGGAGGGGCGAAGCCTGTAAGTAGGTGTAACCCCATAAGGCATTTTCTTTTCCCTCGATCGTCCGCCTTCGTTCGCACTGCTGCGGCGATTGGTGTCGTGGAGTATTGCAGAAAGCAGAAAAACTCCAACATCTGAGCACTTTTTTTTGAAAAAGAAAATTGTTGGCCGTTCCTTATTTCACGTCTTTCTTTACCGCTACATTGTCATCCTTGCAAGCTTGGTAAAGGTATAATTTCACTCAATCTGATTTAGCTTGTCTAGAGCACCTTACTTTACGTTCATTGAACAGCTCATGGATCGCTGCGAGATCTCGAACAATCGAAAGGGTTAACACTGCTACTTTGCCACAGAATGGATCGCCGTGACCCGTCTTCTCGGCAACGAGAGAAGAGACGCAGGATATTGTCACAGCCGACCCAGCAGAGTCCACCTATTGAGCAGTACGATGGATACAGTGTTCCCTTGTACATCCCTCAGCAAGCACCTTTTGGGATGCAAATGAACTTCCAAGCAACACCTCCATACACTATTTCGTCAAGCTCCGTGCATCCACCTCAATCGCACTCTGCCAGCCAGATGTTGACTTCCACTTCAGCCATGCCTCATTTTGTGGCATATAACGAACCACTCGAGAGATGCACAACACTTGCGTACCAAAGCACGAATGTGTATCCACAAATCCCAGACGGTCATCATTACGGTCCTGCATCCCAATCTATCACAGCTAGATTTCCAATATCAGAGCCAAACACACAACATCCTAATCACAGCTTCCTCGAACATGGAGCTAGCTTCCACCCCTGTGTTCCAGCTTCTAATTTCCTCACAACGGCAGGCATGCAAGCATACCAGTTTGGCGCTCAATTCCCGGTAATTTCCCAGATTACTGGCTATACGGATCTGGTGAACGGACAGCAAATGGCCGCGACGAATGGCCCAAGGTCTCCAATTGTTCAAACATGTGATGCGTCGGAGGATATGGTCACTGTATGCTTCGGTGCAGTAAGTTTGGCAACTCAATAATAGATGGGTGAGGTGCTGTCAATCAAGCTGACGTCCTACAGATATCTTCAGTGGCGGGAACATGCGACCAAAGAAAGGTTGCCTCAATTAAGTCCCCATTCCCGGTGGACATCGGCCCTGACAGCTCCTTCGATTCCCCAAGTACCCCAGTAAGCGGGACATTATCTCTCAACGCGCACCAACGTCAAATTATTCAATCTCTCCTCGATCAAGAAGAACTGACACTTTACACCATGTGCTCAATTGACGATTTGGACGTTACTCCCAAACCTGAAAAAAGGTTCGCCCAGGTGCGATGCAGACTAGACATCACCATCTACGGTTATGTGGAGGATGCTAAGGAGTGAGGAGACTGGTTTCAGCAATGCGAGATGTATCTCCAAGACCCTCTAGAGTGTCACTGGAACACTAGATACTACAACCCGCATAAACTATCGTCTAATAATCTCGACACCTGTCCCATGGTAGCAGAAGTCGTCGAACAGTCTTCTAGCCAAATCCATTTCCAAGACGTGCAAGGTGGCATCGAAATGCTGGATGTTTTCAGCAGTCGCCAAGAATTGGAAGAAGCTCAACAACCTAGAGCTATCAAGTCGCAACTTCAAAGGTACTTTTTGATTCTATTTGCACGAATAAATGCGTTTGTACGGAACGGTCACTCATTTTGAACAGACATCAAAAGCAGGCCCTGACATTCATGTACCGTCGAGAGAAAGGTTGGGGATTGAATGATGGACAGCCAGACATATGGACGATTCAGGACACAGACGAGCAAAGACTGTAGTCTTCTCCATCTCAAACAATTCAACGTTTAGAGTACTAATGCTTTGCTTCACAGTTTTGTCAACATGGTGTCACAGACACGTCAGAAGGAAGAACCGCCTCAATTTTACGGTGGAATCGTAGAAGACCCAATGGGCCTAGGGAAAACTCTCACAATGATTGCACTGGCTGCATCCGACTTTGAGAAGGAATCTAATACCATGGCCTTGATGATGAACGAGATAGAGGGGCCATTTGCTCTAGCGACGCTGATAATCGTTCCTCCGCCACGTAAGTTCTACATGACGAGACTTATCATGTTTCTGCCACTAATAACAGCTTCAACTTAGTATTAGGTTCGTGGGAAGAGCAGCTGATCGGGTAGATACACTTGCAACTTCATGAAATCTCAAGCACTAAAATAATGTTAGTCATGTGAAGACGGGCCAGCTCAACTATCGATGTCACCACGGGAAGACGAAGTTTACCAAGTCGAGTAGTTTCGGCAGTGTAAGGGTTGTCTTGACAACATATCACACTGTCTCGGCTGAGTGGAAAACTGGAATGAGTACCGACAGCTCGGTGCTATTCAGCGTTCGTTGGCGACGGATCATCCTTGACGAAGGTATAACCATGTACCCGCCGCGCCGAGCCTTGCTAAAAGACGCAGCCCATTATATCAGGAACGAAGATTCTCGAATGGCGCAAGCTGTATGTGCTCTTGACGCTCACTCTAGATGGGCGGTGACGGGGACGCCGATTCAGAATAAGCTTGGGGATTTGGCCACTCTGATGAAATTTATTCGTGTACATCCGTACACGGATACGAAACAATTTGACGCAAACCTTTCCCGACTTTGGAAGTCAGGTGAGGATGAAAAAGCGGTTCAAAGGCTTCAATATTTCTCTTCCTGCCTGCTTCTCAGAAGACCAAAGACGACTATCAATCTCCCTCCACGACATGACAAGCTCTGTGCTGTCGATTTCACGAAAGAGGAAAGGGAAATTTACGACCAAATGCGACAACAAGCTCTTCAGAGTATTGAAACCGCCATAAAGAGAGACTCAGCCCCGGAGATAGCTAAAACCGGTACTTACTATGTCAATGCTTTGCAGCGAATTGAGTCACTCCGACTATTTTGCAACTTAGGCCTTGGGTACCAGACAAGGCACCAGAAGCGCAAAATCGACGAACCTTCCTGGAGCGACATTGCCCAGCAGTGTTTTGATATGGAAAGGCAGAGGGGCGCAATGATATGCTTGTGTTGCTCATCCATTCTAGAACTGACCGAGACGATGCTGGACGGCTCCGAGACCACCGCTCACCTCCCTTAACTATTCCAGTGCTTGAAGTTTGTGTGCGGCGAGTGCTCCAAAGCTCACAGGGAGGCCCGCCAGAGATTAGCTTGCGATCATGACCCGACGTGTTCAATGGCTCCCGTATCCCTCAGCAGCAACACCCTTGAAAATATTGCGCACGTAGCACCTTCCGAGACAGGCTCACCAGTACCAATTGTCGTTTCCTCGAAAGTTAAAGCTCTTGTTTCAGATATCAAAAGCCTGGCGCCCGGCGTCAAAAGGTTTGTCTTCACCGATTTTATGTTTCAAACATGAGCTGACTGCCGAAAGCATTGTGTTCTCCTCCCGGAGGCTGACCCTCGACGTTGTGCAGAAGGCTTTGCAAGAGGCTGGGATACAAAGTATGCGATTCGATGGGAAAGTCCCTCAAAAAGAAAGGCAGGCGGTAGTCGAGGCATTTCGGTCAGATCCGACTGTTTCAGTCATGCTGTTGACATTGTCTTGCGGTGCAGTTGGGTGAGCTACCGATGTGTGTTAGTATGATCAAATACTAATTGGCGTATTAGTCTGACGCTTACCGAAGCCTCGAGAGCCTATTTGATGGAACCACATTGGTGAGTATCCTCTCATGACAATTTCCATAATGCAACACTCACAAGCCTCAAGGAACCCCAACATCGAGGAACAAGCACTTGCCCGCGTGCATCGAATAGGACAGACTCGGGAGGTGACTACAGTAAGATTGTACATGCGAGACTCATTCGAAAAGGTAAGTTTCGTGACAGAGTGGGGTGTCTTTTCCTATGGGGCTAACCATTGACAAAGCAAGTAATGGAGGTTCAGGACACAAAGAAGCAGTTAGCTGGTATCTTACTATCACCACATGACGGTGGACGATTAGACGATAAACTGGGCAGTCTTCAGGTTCATTTAATCCAGATCAGACCAAGACGCTCGAGAGCTTTGTGGACTAACACCTGATTTTACAGAAACTCAGATCTCTCCTTTAGCTGGGGTGATATGACTGAAGGTTGATGATCTAGAAAGGAAAGAAGTCTAGTTTCATAGAAGTCGTTGGAGATGAATAAGGGACCTCAATAGTTTTCGTAGTCTCTCGATCTTTCCGTGGGTCTTTTGGATACTGCATGATTCACATTCTGGAATTAGCAGTAGTCCCTGAATTCAATTGAGTCACTGTGTTGAGTAAACACCGTTCGGCCAAATTGGCAACACGCTGCTTAACGACTACTTGGTGACGTAGTTTCAGACTGATTATTTAACCATCAACGAAGCCATGGAGGAGAAATTTTGATCCCCACTCAAGGAGTCAAAGCGTGGACCCACGATGCTGGATCGGCCTCTTGCCGTCGGAAATGTCAGTGATAAGAAACATGAACTGGGAGTATGAGTACGAGCCTGGCTCTGATTCGGACCCCGAAGATGACTTTAGCCACAACAAGACGGCCAGGAAGATGAAGAAGGCGGCTGGCCTGGCGACGGCGAGGGGCGCGACTGGGATCGGAAAAGGTTTGAGAGACTACTTGACCAGGGGAATGATGCGCACCCTGTATGGCATGATCAGTACGAATGTACCATCAGTGTGACGTTGCAAATATGTGAAATCTTTCAATCGATGTCAAAACTATACGTTTACTGTTACTCTAGACTTGAGAGCAGCAGCGACCCTTTCCAGTCCAGTCAGTAGCTGAACCTCGTCCTGAGAGAACACAATACGGAACCATCCAGCACGCTCAGACCCGAAGTCTTTTCCGGAAGAAACATAGACCTTATGGTCCAAGAAGAGTTTAATCAGGAAATCATCTAGCTCCTTATCGGTTACAGTTCCAGGATTGTGCCTCTTCCAAACACTCCCGAGATCAGCCCATAGGAAGAACGCCGCGTTCGTGCCGGGTGCAAAGGGAATACCGTAGCTATTCGCCCAGCGTACGATAAGCTGGTACCTCCTAGCAAGCCTGGTCCTGTTTTCTTGGATGAAAGAGTCTGACCATTTCTCATCTTCGAGGATATTTGCTGCAATATGATCAGACGCAGAAGATGGGGAGCTATAAAGAGCTACAGCCACTAAAGCTTTGTGCAGAGCCGGATTTGACTGGGAGATGACAGCCCCGATCCGCAGTCCGTTCGCGCCAAAGTCTTTCGACATACCCCAGATTGTATGGATTCGGTCGGGAGCGAGTACGCCGTCTGTGTTGAGTGATAGACACGATTCGAAAAGCGCTGATTCGGACTCATGGTCCACTTTGTTTTCCCAGACCGATAAGGCGTATACTTCGTCGCTGATGAAGTGCATATCGTTCTCGGAGCAAAATCTCATAAGGCTGAGGAGGCTGGCGCGAGAGTAGCATCTCCCGAGAGGATTATGTGGGTTCGATATGATGAGACCTGCGACTCGCTGGCCCTCTGCGGCTGCTGATTCAAGGGCACGCTTGTAATGAACAACTGCCCCAGGGTCTATGGGATCGGTGTTGTCAAAGGCCACCGGAATGACCTTGCAACCAGTTCTGAGAATAAGATCTGGAACAAAGGTGTTGTAGTAAGGCCGGCCAAGCAAAAACGCGTCGCCGGGGTTCGCTACAGCCCAGGCAAGGTGCTCAATCGCAGAGCTGCAGCCGTTTGTGATTGTAAAATGCGCTGACTCAAGGGGCTTTGAGGGGTGCAAGTGACGGTTGAGGAAT
The DNA here is from genome assembly GCF_026319265.1 of Colletotrichum chrysophilum. NCBI lineage: Eukaryota > Fungi > Ascomycota > Sordariomycetes > Glomerellales > Glomerellaceae > Colletotrichum > Colletotrichum chrysophilum. The sequence continues at coordinate 369,176 of NW_026517322.1, read as the reverse complement.
GTAGCTAATGCCGCTTTGATCCTCTTGGATCCAGTCATGCCATCTCCATAGGTGAGTGAATGACTTGGGAGCTTGAAGTTCCGGTGCAGATGCTCTGATAGCTCTCGGGACATCAGCGTGTTCTCCGAGACGCCTAATGTCGCAAAGCCCGTAGGGTCGGCAGTAGGATGAAAGAGGTCATCCACAGCTTTCCATATGTGCAAGCCGTCGCTTGCATTTTGGCCAGATTTGGCTCGGGTTGAGAGAGGCATCGTTAACAATGAATTCGCCAAGCGTTGAGTCAGAGTTGACACTTGACAGCGTACAAACTAGTAGAAAACTAATGTGACAGGTTTATAAAGCTAGGTTAGGGTACCATATTTGAAGCTAGACGGGGATTGAAAGTATGGGACGGGGTGCTAGAGCTAGTGCTTGGCAAGCATGACAATCGTTGGACTTACGTACTGCTCGAATAACTAACGTAATTTGAAAGTGAGGGTGCGGCCCATAGCATAGAACTATGGCAACGCTGACCACTTCGCGAGCATTATTCGTAGAACAATAATCGTCAGTCGGACTTACGTACTGCTGCAATGACTAACGTGCGGAAGACGAGGTCAATTGTGCGGTGCTGGCTGAAACTGGGTGAGATTTGGTTATCAATCAATGACATACTCGCATCGCTTACGAATACCCTCATGAATGATACTAATAGTCACGATTATACAATAGAGAGTGACGTTCGAATTCCTCTTCATCATCTCTCAGCATCCGTTGTTTTTCGAATTACACAGACTACAGCATGGAACGCGCTACACGGGCGTTGCCTCGTGGCATCTTCGCCGCGAGCATGTCCTTCTTTGACAAGACAACCGAAAACATCGATACGCAAACTCAGCGTCAACACACTATCCGCCTTTCTGAAGCGGGGATCGCTGGTTTTGTGGTCATGGGTTCCAACGGCGAGGCACCTCACCTTTCTATCGAGGAGCGGAACACTATCATCCGTGAAACCCGTAATGCCCTCGACAGCATCGGAAAGCAGCATACTCCTATCATTTCCGCCTGCTCCGAACACTCCGTTCGAGGAACCGTTCATCTGTGCAACGAGGCCAGCCGAGCTGGTAGTGACTACGCCCTTGTTCTACCGCCGTCCTACTTCAGCAAAGGCATGAGCCCTGAAGTCATTGAGAGTTTCTTTACCGACGTTGCGGATCACTCCCCGATTCCGATTATTCTCTATAGCTTTCCTGCCGTATCTGCTGGCATCGAGATGGACTCGGGTCTTCTAAGTCGCATCTCCCAGCACCCCAACGTTGTGGGAACGAAGTTCACCTGTGGTGATACTGGTAAACTAAGTCGCGTCTCCACGGCGATGAAGTCCCGCCAGTCTTACGCCCTCTTTGGTGGCTTGGCAGACTTCATCCTTCCTGCTCTTGTCGCAGGTGCCACTGGTGTCATTGCAGGCGGTGCAAACGTTACCCCGCGGACCTGCGTCCAAGTTTTCGATTTGTGGCAAGAGGGCCTAGTGGAGGAAGCGAGAGAGATGCAGGCCATTCTGGCCAAAGGCGACTGGGAACATACCGCGCGAGGCATATCGGGTACAAAAGCCGCGCTGAACGACCTGTTCGGCTACGGAGGCAGCCCCCGACGGCCTTTGAAGATGTTGTCTGAAGCTTCCCTGTCGGAGATGCGGGCTGGCTTGGGGGAATTGATGGCTGTCGAAGACCGGCTTGGGGCTTCTTCTTCGAAAACAAAAAGCATCGATCCCCAGTAAAATAAGACTAAGTCTATCTCGCAGCATAGCGCATTCGAGCACGGCCAATAAGATGTAATTAAGTTGAACTTTGACAAGGGACATGTGGTGGGAGGAAGAAATGTTTCGTGTGGGGAATTAGTCATTGGAACTGTAGTCATACGTTTCCAGCAGAAATTCTCGACATTACCTCCTTTTCCGTCCCATCCCACCTGAGGTCTTTGACAAGCTGTGTATAGATGCGATGGGCAAGAAGGCGAACGGCACCGCAACCTCTCAGGACATAAAGTTCGTTCTCGGAAAGAATAAATTCGGCGCCATTGCAAACTAACACTTCGACCTAGGAAACTGCGCAATCGCTTGTCGCAACAGGCATTCCGTCGACGCAGGGATGACCTGATCCGCGAGCTCCGCGAACGAGCGGATAACAATCACACAAACGAGAGCGAAGCTCTGGCTAAATTGAGACGTGAGAATACAGCTCTCCGGGAGCAACTCGCGGAAGCGCACGCCAAGCTCAACAGCTTACTCGCCGGCGTCCAAGCTCTGGTTCTCAACACGGCTCCGAGACATGAAGACGCAAATGATGAAGTCTCTAGAACAAACTCCCCTGATGATAACATCTCTGCTTCTCAACCCATTGTCGACGATCAGCCCACGTCGGCAGATCTCCGACCAATTTCCCAAAATGATGCATCGGTATGTTCTGCGAAGTTGGCTATTTATGTGCGTGAAGTTTGTCATAACTAAATGGCTAGGAGTAGACAGCGCAGCCAGACGAGCCAAACCCATGCCTCGAGGCTGACCTCCCACCTACATCCGACCTCGGAGGACCCATGATCACCTGTGGAATGACACAACAAATACCAAACATTTGGTCATTCGAATATCAAATGGGGCCTCAAGTTTACAATGACGCCCTTGTTTCTTCCCAGGACCTGGGCCACTCGCGGCGCCAGATTTGGGTCGAGTCAAATTCATCATTCTCTGACCACATTGATTTCATACAACACGAGCTCAAAGCCAGGACAGAGCCACCCAAGGCGCAGTTATCTTTACCATTGTCAGCAATGTCATCTCGTATTAGGATCCTTAGCTAACGGGCTTTAGGCTTTATCTAGCCACTACCTCGGCTCTATCTATATTTCACACTATTTCTCGGCAGGATGTCATGCTCTGGTATACTAAAACGAGGTTCTATTATACCCGAGACATCACTGTGTGGAAAATCCGCCCTTGCGATGAAACGTTCAACAAGCTCCACCCGCAGTACCGGCCAACTCTGCTGCAGCTGTCATGCAGCTATCCTGCCGTCATTGATTGGCTTCCTTTCCCCTCCATCCGTGATTGCCTCGTTCGCTACCATGCGGGTAATCCTTGCATCGATCAAGTCGTCAGCGATGTCGTCAGTATGTACGCTGTCGAGACTCTCCTCAGCGACTTGGTCATCGACGCACCTCCTCTGCAGGTGTACGTTAAGGTTATGGATCTCGTGCAAGCGATGGGGGCCATTGATGAGGACTCCAGCGAGAGACCGGCGCCTCTGCCGACATCGAAGGCAACGGACATTTTCAATGTGCCGAGTGTTGCCTTGGCCGTTGCGAATCATTTACAAATTGAGACCCGACTAGACAGATACAAACTCGACCCTAGGCTTTTCATCAGACACCCCGAGTTTCTTGAAAGTGCCGGGTCACTGATGGCGCACGGGGCGCCACTGCAACCGGACTATTCGTCTTATCTCTCTTTCCCAACCTCAATGGACAATAGGATTGCCTCGTCGTATCGCAATTTCATAGCTTTTACCTGTTCTAACGTATACGAAGAGTCGAAAATAGAATAGCACTCAATGTTCATACATCGACTAGTAAGGTTCATGTGTTACCTTTTCCACAGTGGGATTCGAGGCAGTTGATGAGTTACGCGTCGCAACTAGTGTCTTCATGCTGGTATGAGGTTTACATGGCTCATTGCCGGAGCAGCAAAACCATTTTTGAATGTCATAGAGTGAGACAAATGGATGCGTGCGAGAGGTGCGAGAGTACCAGAAACTAACAAATGCCATTGCAGAGACTCAAATACCTTCTTTGACGTGGGGCATCCTGCTTGAGGTTCATGGTCAATATCTGTTGCAATGAAATTTACAAAAAATGAGCAAGAAATTTCATTGTGATTTTGACAATGCATAATTCACATCAACAATTAGCAACGACCGCTGCATTCGATTGAATCATCAAGTTGAGCAACTGCCATACCACAATGCTGGCACGTCACTGCTTTACGACTTTTCCTTGGTGACGTAGGCCCTTCACAGTCAACGAGACCTTGAAGTCGAAGTTTTAATCCCCACCCAATGAGCCAAGGCGTGGACCCATGATGCCGAAAAGGACTCGGTGACGTCGGTGTGGAAGACCCGCAATAGCTTTATTCAACGGGACCTTGGCCGGTGCGTGCCGTAGGCGGGGAGCTCCGAACGACGGGTCGTCTTTGTTGGAGCTGCGAATGGTCTCGACTTCAATCTTTTTCAAAGGAGAACCACGAGTAGATATGTCGATCAGGGTGCTTACATGAGTATGTCTGACTACAATCGAAATGGTGAGAGCATCAGTAGCCAGCTATGGGTTTGATGTGTCTATCCAGCGATGACCACTCTTATTTGATGCCCAAGTGGTACATCTCAGGTTGAAATGATACTCGATGAGAAAAAAGACCTGGTGAAATGATTTTAATCTAAGCGCGCAACTGAGCATTATTACCCCCAGACATCATTGCGGTGAGGCCTATCATCTACGCCGTAAGGACTTGTTACCAATGGAGCGGTCAGCTTTGCCACCCGGAGTAAATTCCGTGGTAATTATCCCTGGGTGAAACAGGAGGCTCTTTGAAAGACGACCAGTCAAAAGCGAGCTGTTTTCAAGGAAACGACATCTGCCAACGCTCACCTATGCTCACCTCGGCCTGCTTCCGACGCCACAATCGCATTGCCTCCCGAGACCAAGAATCCGATCAAGTCGTCCACCCGGCTCAAAACCGACAAAGTGGGACGGGCCGACCACAGACGTCATCGTTTTGGGCGAGAGAAACAGCCCCTAGCCAGGCGCACGCCATTGCCGCCCGCGCGGCGCCCGCAAGCCCCGCGATTCTACATGCAGACCGCAGAAGTGACTGCAGAAGTGAGGCTTTTGGCGCATCCAGATAACGCCTGTAGGGCCGACGAAAGCCCGTCCATACAGATGCAGTTTGGAGGTCAGTTTAGGCAGCTTGCCACTTCTGTCACATGATGGTTCCCCAGCGTGCTCATCTTAAGTGGTTCGTGGGCAGACCGTCTGCCGTCGGCTCCATCGTGTCGGAGGCGACGAAGGGCCACAGGTTCGTTTGTCTGTCGGAGACTGGAGTTGTCCACCTTTCATTTCGCGCCTGAGGCTCCAAGTCCTCCCGCATTCGCGTCTGCCGCGTCCTCCTCATCTCCAGACTCCAGTAAAACTCCAACGTCGGCTGCCTCAAGAGCTTGGAGCAACTTTAGGGCTCCGGACAAGGATTCGGACTCCACCCGAACTTCATAAAACTTGGTGGCTCGGTGTGGGGCCGAGGATGCAGAATTTTCCGGACCGGCGATGGCCTTGCCGCTTGGCGATGGCGTCCCGTTGGCCGTTCCTTTCCGCCTCCTCCCACAGCCGGCACCGGTACGCACCAACGGCGTTGAGGGTCAAGCCGATGGTCTGGCACCAAGTTCATGTCAGTCTTAACAATTGGCTCGGATTCCCCGGTGGAGAAAGATTCATGCGTTCAAATCCCATCAACACCACAAACATGCATTATGCGCGACCGGTCTCTGGCCAGTTGAAAGCCAGCAAACTCGGTGTTGCCTTCCCCCGATGGACGTCTCTCTCTTGTGCTCTATCATTTATCCCTCTCATTGTTCCTGTGCCTCTCAGAGACATTGGACGTGGGCCCGGTTTATCCTCGCGTCAGGCATCACTCGCCTGAGATGTGGAGTCCAACCGGCTCAGACAACCGTCCAAGAGTCAGGGACTCAGGGTCTTGCCTCGTTCGGTCGATGGTCGATGCCTGATAGGATACGAAGTGATGAAGATCTCTTCACAAGACGAGAGTTTTTGTTTATCAACAGACGCAAATTAGTGCCTAAGCGAAAACATGGAAACCACGTTCTGCCAGGAATTTGACACTTTGACAGTCCTGGATGAACCAGGCCATTGGTAAAGAGATCGGCAATGTTTTTGTTTCTCTCTCGCGCATTTGACCAATTTGGTGATGATGGCAAACCGCCAAAGAGCTCGCAATGGCTAGAGACTTGAGAGACCAAGGATGACGGACTCTGGGGATCAACCGCCGAGAGTCCGAATACGTCAGCCTACATATGATGCTGGTTCAAAGATGCAGATTTTTGTGCGCCAAGAGGACCAAACGTCGGCTTCATTGCCTTTTTGCGCAGCAAGGGGTCACTGAACCAACATAACAGATGCGGGCCCGAGTCAGCTCATGTTGGATTTGGAGGAGATTGACTGGTCGCTCTCCGGTTCATGCGGGCAACGCTGTGGATAGAACGGTCAGCCATCAACGGCCAACCAACGGCCATCAAATCTGACCCGGCTGGTTTTTCCGCCCGTAATCCCCCAGCCATCGGGGAATGCTCTGGGGTTTCAATAGCCTCGTCGCGGGTTTCAGTCGGCTCATCATTGGCTTGGCCGCCGGACGTCGCCTCGCGCGGCTGCTCGGATTACCGCTTTAGGAGATGCCGAGCCCGGTGAAAATTCTCCTTCTCCGACGACGTCATTCCAACGACTGTTTAGGACTGCTTAGGACTGGTTAGATCGGAATGTTGATCCCACTAAAAACCCCACAGTTAGCCGCAAATATTTTGGAGTCTCCAAGAGTCCAAGAGACAGTGAAGGATGAGAATCCACGACGGACCCAAACACAAGCAATTTGGCCAAGTGAGCCGTTTCCATCAATATCTCTTGTCGTTCTGGGCGATTTGGGTCTCGTTGTCTTAGCTACGAGTCAAGCATTTTGACGAGCCATGGCATCGAGCTGACATTCAACTTCATGTTAACAATGTCTGCAAAAATAGCTGCTGAGAAAATAGCAATCGTGACAATCAAAGGGCGCCTTTCTCGACACTAATTTCGTCCGAACCAATACGTCATACACTCCACCTACCACCATCCACCCCGTCAAAGGTCGTCACCAACAACTGCCGACGTTGACAAATCGCGTGCGAGTATTTCAACTTGAAACCTGGTTCTGTCGCCGTTCCCCACGGCTGGGTCCAACTTAAATCTCGAGCAGGGCCAAAGAGAGGCAGCAAAGATGGCCGCGCGAAATGGGCATAGAGTCAGAATCCGCAGCTGCAAGCGCTCTCAGCGGCTACGCTACCACCCTGCCGCGTCCCTCGTAGTGTCGAGAGCCTCGTCGGCTCGGCGCTTCTTTCTTTCAACAGCCACTTCGGGCAGGGTGACCGCAGGGTTCGCACAGGGCCCCCTGACTCGCATATGTGGGCGGCGGCGGCGTATTCAACGCTCAGACTGGCCACTGCAATGAACCGATGGACCAACTGAATGTAACTGTATGGCACACAGGCAACCTAACTAATACAAACATGCACAAAGGTGCCCCCGAAAAGGTACCCGTCAGCCTGCACTACTTATCGGTCTCTATCAGAGATTTCAGGTATGACGTCGTTTTCTCCAGCGCATCTCCATCTCAGATCCACCGATAATGTACGATAATGGACATGGCTGCGGCTCTTCTGGGTCCTCAATTGAAGCCTCCAGCTCCGCTTCGTCGGTCGGACAGCGAATCATGCGTGTTTGCGCACTCTGCCTGGCTCTCTTACCGCATCGGTGTCTCTCCGAATTCTGCCGTGCAGAAGAGAGGCATGAGGAGTTCTCCACGGGCGCGTCGCGGCGGTGAGACCACCGTATTGCAACGTCTTGCGCCCGTCCTCGTGCCGTATTGGCCCAGCGCGGGCCCATGTCTTTCGTGCCGGCGTCTTGGCCTGCCTGACGACATGCCCCCGTTCCCAACTTTCTCCTCCCACTCTCGCGTACCAGTGTGGTGTACCTCCAACCTTGCCCATCCCCGTGGATCCCAAGGGTGGGGAGTTCTTTCACCCCCCTTCCCCCTCCGGGTCGGAGACAACTCCACCACCTCCAGGAGGGACCCTCCATTGGGATCTTGGATCGTACGGGGATTGGGGGAAATCGGGGCATGTCTTTGGGGGACGGCTGGGGATTGGTTGGCTGGGGTTCTTGGGTTGGGTGTAAACAGACGGCGCCAGGGTCCGAGGCTGGCACGAGTAGGTCGGATGTGTTATTGTACGACTGCAAGGTGGGAGAGAGTTCACTCCCTCTGGCACGCTGACGTTGCCGATCTTTACCCTGGAACGGCAGAACTCGATTTTCATCTAAAAGGACGTGTCGCGCCGCTTCGTTCGAGGAGTTTCTTGTCATTGTAACATCTCAGCCCGAGCACCTGGATTCATTCCTCGATCGACCACCCGACAGCTTGCGACACCGTCTGGTAATACCACTTTCAGACACTGCTAGCTGTGAAAAGAGTCTTCAAGATGGGTAACTACTTCGGCCTTCGAGGCAAGAGCCTCAACTGGGCGATCAGTATCATCGCCGGATGTGATTTCCTGCTTTTCGGATACGGTAGGCCTTACACCTCCACAGACACAGAGACAACATACTGACATTGCTCCTCCAGACCAGGGTGTCACTGGTGGTATTCTCACCCTGCCCGCCTTCCAGTCTCAGTTCCCCGACATCGACCCCGAAGCCGACGGCATTAGCAGAGCTCTCAAGAGCGAGCGTGCTACCGCCCAGGGTATCGCCGTCGCTTCCTACAACCTCGGCTGCTTCATCGGCGCCATCATCACCATCTTCATCGGTAACCCCCTCGGTCGCAAGCGCATGATTATCCTCGGTACTTCTATCATGATCATCGGCGCCGCTCTTCAGGCTTCTGCTATGACTCTCCCCCACTTCATCATCGGACGTATCATCACTGGACTCGGAAACGGCGGCAACACGTCAACAGTACCAACATGGCAATCAGAAACTTGCAGTGCTCACAAGCGTGGTAAGCTGGTCATGATTGAGGGTGCCCTCATCAGCGGCGGTATCATGATTTCCTACTGGATCGATCTGGGCATGTCTTTCGCTCCGGGCTCTGTCGCATGGCGCTTCCCTCTGGCGCTCCAGATCGCTTTCTGCATCTTCATTCTCGCCTTCGTCTGGAACCTCCCGGAGTCTCCCCGCTGGCTTATTCTCAAGGACCGCCACGAGGAATCCAAGGAAGTCATTGCTGCCATCGCCGACTTGCCTCTGGATGATGACTACGTCGAGAACGAGTACAAGGTCATGAAGGAGACTGTCGAGGAGATGTCCAAGGGCAGTTTCGCCGACCTCTTCACCATGGACAAGAACCGCAACTTCCACCGCACTGTCATCGCCTACGTCAACCAGATGTTCCAGCAGATTTGCGGTATCAACCTCATCACCTACTACGCTGCTGTCATCTACTCTGGACTTGGCATGTCTCGCTTCATGTCCCACCTTCTTGCCGCTCTCAACGGTACCGAGTATTTCATCGCTTCCTGGCCTGCTGTCTTCCTCGTTGAGCGTGTCGGCCGTCGCAAGCTTATGCTTTTTGGTGCCGTGGGCCAGGCCGTTACCATGGCCGTTCTTGCTGGTGTCAACTCCCGGGATACCTTTCCTTTCCAGGTCACTGGCATTGTCTTCCTGTTCGTTTTCAACACCTTCTTCGCTGTTGGCTGGCTCGGCATGACCTGGCTGTACCCTGCCGAGATTGTTCCCCTCCGCATTCGCGCCCCTGCCAACGCTCTCTCCACCTCCGCCAACTGGATCTTCAACTTCATGGTAAGTCTGTCCTCCCAAAGTGCCTCTCGAGCTTTAACACTAACTGAACCAGGTCGTCATGATCACTCCCGTCGCTTTCGACACCATCAAGCACCACACCTACACCATCTTCGCCGTCATCAACGCCTTCATCGTCCCCTGCGTCTACTTCTTCTTCCCCGAGACCGCCTACCGCTCCCTCGAGGAAATGGACTCGATCTTCGCCAAGACCGGCAGCGGCTGGAAGGGCGCCTTCACCGTCGTCGACGTTGCCCGCACCGAGCCCCACCGCTACGGCAAGAACGGCGAGCTCCTCATCCACTACGACGACGTCAAGGAGAACGAGGGCCGCGCCACCACCCGCGAGAACCGTGGCGAGGGCAGCAGCGGCGACTCCGTCAACAGCGCCCAGGGCGGCATCTGGACCCGCCAGGATGAGGAGACGCAGAACGTCGAGAAGTCGGAGAAGATTTAAATCGCTTCTTTGGGCCGGTCCCCCTGGTAGGGAAACCTCTACAGCTGCTCGGCCAGGGGCCGCGCGACGAACGCAAGCGATGGCGCATCGCTACGAGTTTATGCCCTCGCCGAACCAATTTGGTCGGCTTTCTCATGTTGGGCACGATATAATACCAAGTGTCATTTTCTTTTCTCTTTGATAGGGCTGTTGGGCTCTACGCATTGTTGAGATACCACTAGATTGAACTAGAGTTCACTACGCATTAGATACCACACGCAGATGTTAATGATAACACCGCGGTTCGTTGATAAACTTGGCTCCTGCTTCCCGAAAAGAAAATATGAAACCTGATCTGATATGCACACGCGGCGGACATTGCTTTTGCGAAAGTCTAGACTTCTAAAAGTCCGGTCCCTGCATTTAGCGAAATATGCACAACTAGGTTGAACAGACCGTGACATCGGCCGTATGCCATCGGATCATCCATGAGTCGACAACGATGCAACTGCAGGCGCATCTGTCTCTGAGGAGCAAATGGTCCACGTACCGTAGACATTGTCTCGATTCCCAATGCGCCTTCGGACACTTCGGGTTGCCTATCGCTCACAAACTCCTCGATGGACCAACACATTGGGCCCTTCTAGCCAACATGCCCTGCATGTCTCGCCCCCGAACGCGGAGTGCAGTCCGAACCACCGAGCCGCACATTTCCCCGGAGGACCACCTCCATGAGCCCTACCCCGCATACCCCAGGCTATTTGCCCCTGCTCCCCTGAACTCAATGTGTCTCTCCGTGCCAACCAACGGCACACCCATCTCATGTCAGTCCATGTGACACCAGGCACCTCTTTTTTGCCTCTTCAGCCTCGGGTTTCCGTTTACGGCAATCCGGCGCAGGAAGGTGCAAGCCCTCCGGCTGTCGCTCAGTCAGCTTACAAACCGGGCGAACGGCAAACGTTTCCAAACGTCGGACTTGGTAATTCCTTTTTTGCCATCGACGTTTGCTGCCTTTTTGTTCGGTTGGGGCATCTGAAGCCGCCTCCGGCGTTCGGGCCGAGGAGGGGCGAAATGACTCGAAGCCAGATCGACGACGCGAGTTGTCTCAAACCCCATGGGGAAGCCGTGACGGGAAACAGAATACGGGTATTGAATGGTCACTGTGATGGGCATCTTAGTTCAGCGCCGTTTCTTTCGGTTGGCCAAAAAGAGTCCTTCGATGCATCTCCTGGCTGAGATCCGCTCCGTTTGCGCTGATCCTGTCTGTGCGGTGCCTTTCAAGAGCGCTGATGATGAACGGGCGACCGGTCGTTGCATTGATCCAGTACCTTAGCACCGGGTTTCCAGAAAGATGATGGCCAACCAACTCAATTGAAGATCCCGCGGCGGGTGTTCTTGGAGTCTCCCCTACTTGCCTCAAGATTGACTGTGAAAATCTTAGAGCCGTGGATATGCTAATGGTTGTGCGCAGGATGCAAAGAATTCTATTCCCATTGCTGCTATATTTGCCCAGGTGCGTCTACGTAATTATCTCCTGAGTGTGTCTAACGTGCTTGATGAACTGCGTGTCTTGTGTTGGCATGGCTGTGGCGCTGTTGAACAGTTCTCACTCCCGGCTGTTGAGTGCCGGGTCCGGAACAGCGGAGAGTCACCGGCCCCGGAGTACAACGTTGCAGCGCTCGTGGCGGGCCGGCCGTTGTGGAGATTCCGGATCTTAGACCAACCCAAGCTCCTGGCTACTTATATAGCGATGCTATTGGACGGCGCATTGGCCGAGTTCGGGCGCTTTCTCCCCTACTGAGAAATCCTAATCTGGGTGGGCCATCAACTTCCTCAACAGATCAACCCCAGAATCCAGCATCCAGAACTGGCTTGCTAGTATCTTCATCCCTATCAGGTGGAATGGCTTGTGTCAGTTATTGGGCTTCGGGGCTGGCATCGTAGCCAGGTAATTGACAGCTCCGGAAAGACAGTGCCACTACATCATAGCCTTTGCAAAAAGACGATACGTCCAATCTTCCGAAGACACGAACTCGGCGACACAACCGCTACGGCCTGAAGTTACTTCTTTGCGCTATCATACTACAGCTGTGCGTAGCCAATATAAGGCGCTGGCAGCGATGGGAGCGTGTCATCAGGCAACGCGTCGTAGATGAGGAGGTGATGAAGATCACAACCTCAATCATGCTAAAAGACAGCGTAACGAGCATGCGTTTTCTAGGGTGTGAACTCGCACTTGTGGCTGGCGCTGATGAGAGTCCTGGTGTGTGATGATGGCGGCCGCGCACCGCGAAGTAGCTGACAAATGGTCCACTGTTATGTTTGTACGTGCGCAATCGGAACCTGGTTGGAAAATTACATTTGTTCACATGTTGTAAGGTTCAATATAAGACCCAACGGACTGCAGTAAGTATCTATACTGTGTCGCTGAGAGAGGTTGGCGATAAATGGATGCAAGAGAATTGGACTTTCTAAAGGCCAGGCAAGGAGAGTGTCGAGTGTCATGAATTCTGGATGGTTTTGGTCGCCCACGAGGCAAACGCGATTGTGGTCCGAGTAAATTCGCTTTCGGACTCAGGCTACCTATGCCGAGATAATAATAGCTGGAGTGCAGGGCCCGTTACGTCACTGGTTGCGGGATCTAATAAAACAAGCTTTTTCTTACGGTAGTCTACCGAGTTCGAGAAGGCTGACTAACATACAGCTCGCCGTGAGCCTGAATCAAGAGCCAGGGCCCATCCGCCTGCAACGGCGTCCAAATCCTACGCGTGTGTCAGGGCATCCCGACAGCGGACAGGCCTCTCAACGTCTTGACAGCTTCGGACAATAAGATGTGAACGAAGTCCGCGCACTCGGGACTGAACTTTGTCATTTTCGCCGGCTTTTGGGGCTGGCAGAGCTGCCCGCATGACCGGTAACGCCCAAAGTAAGGTTTTAAGCTATAGGATTGCTTATTTCCAGACCCAAATGTCAGCAGATCTGCATCACAACTATGCTATTTGAAACGGACCGGACCTTCAAAGAATGTGGGAATCGTTCGTATACATATTACGAGCGAGTCAGGACAATCAGCCGCACCACAAAGCAAGAGCTGCGGCGATCAGCCAAACTTATCCACTTTTCAGGAAACTAAACCACATAGGGGTCATGTCAACGGACGCAGAATACAGAGAACTACCTGATCATGTGTCTTTCATACTCAATCTTGCAAGAATGTGGTCTTGATAGGAGATGTGCTTCATTAGTCACGAGATAGTATATAGCTGAGAATGGCGTACCAAATCCATCTGACAGAAACGTCGATGTGCGATTTGGTCAAGTGCGGGCACATAGAGTTAGGTTACATTAGTGGTCCGCAACCCATATATTTCAGATGATAGCTTGCACTTTATTAAGAAGATCAAAGCTTCGCAAGGGCCCACAGTTCGTGGCATTCGGCAAACCGGCAACTAGGCACGATGGTAAGGTTGACTGTGACTGTCAAGATCACACAAGTCTTGTCATGCCGCTTCATTCACGGGGACTTCAATGGGTTCCACTGTGAAGAAATGGTCCTGGACAACTGATGACCGTTCTTGGTTTTGCCAGCCCCGTTGTGAATTTAAGCCAACTCTTTCCCGCCTCTACTTTGATTGCTCATCTGTACGAGCATCCATCTTTCAACTCAATTCTACAATCCGTATTGAATAGGTCATCAACGAAAGCCTCTTCAGTCGTAAGTTGCTCCTCTGGACTTGTAACCTATGTTGAACTAACCCAAAGATAGATAATGAAGCTGTCACTCATTCTCTCCGGTCTCTATGCTGCTGGCTTCGTCACAGCCATCACGAAGACCTGTCAACCTTTCACCCTGCACTCCAAGGGAACGGCCTGCACAAACGACGCTGGCGCTTGCATCATGGGCTCATGCAAGGATAAGTTCCTGTGGCTCAGGTGCACTTGCCCCGACGACCACCCTCACGTTGGTTGTACCTCTACTTGCGGTTGAGAGGATTGATCATACTGGCCAAACGCGTTTGAAGGTCAGCCTGGAGCGCTTCAGCAACTTCATCTGACTCGGATGGACAGAAAGAGAATTGAATTGTACAAATGTGGGACGGGGATACTGAACATATTCAAAGGCACGTACATAGGAACGCAATATTTATCAAAGCAACCGAACGTTGCTACCCCTCTTCCACGCCGGAATTTGTCCTCTTGTCCTTTCTCTCACGGCCCTCAGAGTGACAGGAAGAAGTTGCGCTTGAGAAGAAAAGCAGAAGTTGCTTGTCAAATCTGATCCACTCTGTCGTTGTTAACAACGGCGACAAAACCGTAGAAATGGGTACTCAAACTCCCGGTGCCTAGCCAAAGATTTTAATGTCCCTTATGAGATATCAGTATAATACACTCGGAGGTCTCGTAGTCGAGTTAACACCATCATGGTGGAGGATAGCCGTTGCTCAAAAGTAAGGTATTGGCAGTGGTCATCCGTTGTTAAGGCTCATGCTTGTAACGAGTGAAAACACTCTGAAATTGAAATTGGCGACAATACAATGAAGACTAGAAGACAAAGTCCTTTGTTCAAGGTCTGCAGCCACATATGTTGCGATTCATCCCAATGATCTTCATAGCAGTTGAATCCTTAGCACTTTCAGTACCTTATCAGATGACCAGCAGAAGAGCAATATGAGATGGCTGAAATCGAGGGTGTAGTTCCATCTTATCGTACACATTGCCGGGCCTGACTCAAACATTCACCCGTAGAGTTTTGTTGTCCGGGCGCATACTTCGAATTAGCCGAGCGGAGAAGTACTCATATTAGGTCTATTCTATTCTAAGAGGTTTATTATCCCCGTCATCCCGATTGTTCCTACCGTCTCTACTCCTTGCCCTCTCCCTATCCCTGTTGCCGTTAGCATTACCTTCGTTGCTGTCATTGTTGTCGTCATTATCATTGTCGTACTTGTTGTTGTCTATACCCACTACCCTCCCGGGCAGCTAGGAATATTCCCTCGGATAGCAAAGCCGTACTCATAAGTCAACACATAGTGAGAGGCAGGGTGACTTGAATAACATGGCTCAGTGAAGGCTTTAACGGGGCGTGTCTCCTCAGTCCATCCTCGTGCTTTGAGTATGATTCGAATCAACAGCTTCATAGTCTCTACTCATCAAGATGCATATTGGAACTCTTCACTGGAGATAATTAGACGACGGAGCACCGAGCAATATAGTTCTCTAGACTCCAATCTAGCAAACAGTGTCTCGTGAGATCAACGTCGTGGATTGATTCATCTCATATATATACCAAACCTATCCATATAAAGCCACCGCTGGGGGACTGCGCAGTGATATCGGTCTTATGAATATCATGGTACACCAATCGACCCGACAGATTTGAAACCATCATCAACTGTGTAGAAGCCTGAGGTCCGTTTACTGGTTAATTACCACTATCATATCGGCGACTCCCCGTCTCGTGCGGGCATTGGGAGGCTGAGCTGCCACCTCGTCACTGGGGCGCAATGTCCAGACCACGAAGACTCCTTCGAGGGAATGAACACCGCTGTTTCTGTATACTTATAAGTATTATAAATAACAGATTAATTCATTAGTTTATGAACTCAGAGCTCCCCTAAATGGGTTTTGAACTGCAAGCCAACAGTATGCGTGCGTCGAAATCAATTATGTTCGGTGAGAAACCGAACAGGTACACGCGGAGCCAACTTCAACGCAGACCAACTGGGCCTTCAATTGAATTGATATTGTATTTGATATCTTAGTAAATGCAGCGGCTCATCAACTTCCTGGCCAAGTGCCGGATTATGCAGACATCCGCTAGGCAGCACCGACGTGGTAAGAACCTTCTTCGAAGCCTGCACCAATAACAATGATGATTTCGGATTGATCTGATAAACTATCAAGCCGTCGTTCAATCTCGATGCAAGCCATTTCAGGGCACCAAACCAGTTGAACTGGTGGCTGACGACAGCTGTGAGAGAATGCGATTGATCGACGGGATTGCGTATTATTAAGAAACGGGATTGTCAACTATGCCGAAGACGGGAAGATCAGTGACCACGTCATGCTGATGTCCTGAGTTCGGACCACGGGAGGGATCGTGCGAACAAAACTAATGCAGTCTTTCATGGCCCGGTCTCCGACGATGATTTTCGATGGCAAGACCATCGGAAATTGAGACGCAAGTGGAAAGATTCGCCGTCTTCATTTGAAGCATCTGAAAGCCTGCATCTGTCTGGCAGTCAATCGATTTTGAATTCAGATGGCGTGTCACGAGGTGTTCAGGTTATTCTAAAAATACCCTCGGACTTTCCGATAAATTACTTGTCTGGAACTCGCAGTGAGAACATGCCTTGTCGAAACCTGACCTGCCATCCCGGAATATGCCGCGAGAGCTTCAACGTCAAAATAGCTCCATCACAAGAGGTGTCCTCCCCACGGTTCTTGAAATACTTCAACTGGGCCAAATCCTGATGTTCTCAGATCTGCAGGTGCATTCACGAACAAAACATGAAACGGTTTCATTGCCATGTCACCCGAGGCAAAGCCAAAGATCACACTAAAGGGGGACTTTGCTGGCACGGCGGCGGTGTGACCAATGAAGATTTATTAACAAACAGATCGCCCCGTGAAGCTAAAAGTATTGTTTTGCAGATCAAATTTTTACATGGAGTCTCTGGCCCATCTAGTAGTCGATGACAACAGCGGAAGTTCTCCGGGAGGAGCACCTGTTACAACACGAGGATTTTGGTCAAGTCAGAAAGTAACGGCATCCGAGACTGGAAAACAATGAATGAATCGGGCCATCTCCTTGAACTATTGATTGGTTGACGTGAACTGAGGATGAATTACATGAATTGGGAAATCGTGTGTTACGACAGACATGATAATCACGGGAAGCCATCACTGTTGCACAATGTTCTAGGGGGGTCGCGATGTGCCGCACGGTAGGGTATGACGGCAAACCTCTTAGCCCCCACCTAGCAACCGCGAAACGTGTTGTGGGTATGAGAATGTGGCTGTGTTGTGATGCTTGCCAATATGGTAATGAATTCCCGATATCCCGAATCGAGATGGATCGACTGAAGCGTCGCAGCCAGCTCCAGAAACGCAGTGCAACCTCGGCCCAGTGCCAAGGCGGGTTGACTTCAGGATGGACAGCTGGGTTTATCGACCTTACATGTCTACATCCATTCTTAATGGGACACAATCCCGCGTATCTAGGGTCGTAATAAAGATAAACTGAATGCGACATGGTCCAATGAGTAGTTGAAGTAGAGAGGATGCATTCTGACGGCCAGCCCCATCTTCGGCCCACCGATTACCAAACTCGGAATCCGCGGCGGCTACGGAGCTAAGCAGCGCTCTACCCTTGGAGGCTGTCACAGAATCGCGTGTAAACAGCCTAGCTCCAACATCGTCCTATCTCTCGAGTGAGCATGTTTGAGGTGCCCTCGAGGCCTCCATACGTATGGATAAGAGCGTTGAGAGTGGAGTTCATCTACCGCAAACCGGGAAAGATCGGCTTTCTCTCACAGACATCGATTGAGCACTGGCTACCCCGGTCTTCTGGCAGGCCCTCCAGCCAATGGTGATCGGTTTGTTCCTGGTTTGCATTGAAAGCTGCTATGGGGGACCCCTGACAACTTTTGTAAGAAGCTTATTTGGTCCTTCGGGGCCGTGTCTCCATCCGCCAAGGTGTCTCGGAAAATCGTGCCCCGGCCTGCCAGCGGCTTAGGATGACAGGTGACATGATGTCCTTTACCTTCTGTCAACCACACGACTGGAAACGAGCAAGATAATCCTTTGGGTTCCAAGCCTGCCCATAGATGATTCCAGCGGCACGCGGTCAGAATTTGCTGGACCGCCAAAATCTGAAACGTCGCTTGAACCATGGCGCGGTCGATGCTCGGTTTGAATACATTCAGCCCTAACTACGTGCAGATCAACGAGCCTCAAACCGGCTGCTTGGGTCAACAAGTCGAGTCTTGGTCAGTAGCTGCACTGTCCTTACTTCCACTATCTGTGCACGCTCTCGTGTGATCCAACTCCGAGGACAATTTCGCTGGCATGCGCAGAGAATCAGTCCAGTATGAGACATTTGCCAAGAACGAGCGCTGCGGTGTCTATATCGCGTATCGTTCTGGGTTTCCATAATCCCTAGGCTTCTATGAGCCCCTTTCAATGGCTGCGACAGCTGCAGATAAATGGCTAACCAACTCGATCTGGACGCTGATGCGACGGCGCGTTGCATCAGCGGCTACCATGAAACGATCGCTTACCTATCGCCCACCTGTTTAGAGGTCGACTTTGGGTTCCTGATCGATAACAATCATGATCTACGGAACATGCGGAGAAGAACAACTTGAGCCCCAAGAGCTTGCGAATCTGAGTAAGATGCCCCTGATTGTGATACAAGGAACCCCAGGCGAGTTCGTCAGGCACCTATAGCGTTATAAGGGGAGCCTAGGCACAGCAATGACTTGCGTCATTTCTTCACCATTCTTTTGTCTCAGTCTGATTCATCTCCACTCGATGGGTTGACACCTTACCACCTTGTCACAAGACGTCAGTTGTCACAGATGACATTTCTGGGCAAGCTCCACCTGCTCTGCCGCCCGCTCCTTTCGGACAACGTCCCCGACTTCAAACTACCGTACCTTACAAAGATAGCGACTTCCTTGCCATATTTCTGCGCATGCATCCCTGGGCCTTCCCGGCCTTCATGAACATGTTTGTTCATCAAGCCCACCCCCGCCCGGCCGTGGTGTGAGACCGGTTTCAACGAGAAATTCCCAGAGACCAGGAAAGCTCATCTGATGTTTCTTCACGTGTAACTAGTATCACAGCGAGGGGTCGAGTATCAACGCCAATTATCCCGCAGCCGGAGCTGGGGAAATCAATCCAAACATGAGTCCCACACGGAAAAGGCGGTGCCGGGACGCGACGCAGGGGCTGATTAGTACTCAACTTCGCTTGCGTGTTTGGCTTTTTCAAAACATGAGCCGCACTTAATATCGACATGTTGGCACATCTCAAAAACGATTGGGTCTTGGTGGAAGACGTCAGATTCCAAATCCAGCGCACGATATTTTTGCACAATGTCGACCGCCAACAGAGACTCCGAGAGCCCGCAGAACAGCCCGGCGCCCAAGACAGCGAGAGGAGTCATGAACTGCAGGCCGTGTCAGATCCGCAAGGTTGGTGATCATAGTTTGGCTGTTAAGCTTGTTTTCTGATCGACGTGCGGGTAGATCAAGTGTGACAGAGCACTACCTGCCTGCGGAGTCTGCCACCTCTACCAACGGTCTTGCTTCTACGGTATGAAAAGCACCTTTGTCCATTATTCACTAAGCTATTTCATTGATTGTTCCCAATTCTAACCGGAGCTCAGAGGGAGTACCTAAAAAGAGAGGACCAAAGAAGGAGTCGTTGAGTGCACTCATCAAGAGGATCGATGGTCTCGAGGAGCTTCTCAAGTCAGACAAGACGCCGACACCACCAGGGACCGACATCATCAACACAGACTTTGCTGAGCCGCATGTCTTTGGAGGCGGCATCTCTGAGCCCTGCGGATCCGCATCATCGGATATCAGCCCATTCAGTAATTTTAGAGGCAACAATTTTGAGGCCAGTTCGTGAGTATTTCCCTTCTTAGTTCTATGCTAAGCACTTCACATCCTGACTGACCTTCAGAGACGTTTCGACAACTATCAATGCTGATGGTCTTGTGGATGTCTACTTCACAAAATTTCATCGCAATCCTTACGACATCCTGGATGAATTCACGACGAGGCAAAGGTTGAAAGCAAATCAACTACCTAGATCAGTCCTATATGCAATTTGCGCTGTAGCCACGGGGTAGGTCATAATGCCATACATGCCAGCTAGGAAGGAGTCCTAACTGACAGCTTCAAAGGTTCTCCGAACGACCTGGGAAAGGGCCAAGCAGTCATGTCTCTGGAGAGACGTACGCGGCATGGGCACAAAGGGAGATTGACCCTTGTGAAGTATCACTTGACTCATGCCAGGCCTTGCTGCTTCTCGTAGCAGCCTTTGCAGCGATGGGGGATGGCAAGAGGGCATATGTTGTTCTATGTAAGCTGTGGATTGATATTAAATGTGTACCGCTCAGTCGCTAACCCAAAATTGAAGCACAAGCAGTCGGTATGGCAATGACACTCGAGCTATACTCTCAGCCTAGCGACGGTGTGCATGATGACCCTACCAAACGGGTCTTTTGGACATGTTACATCATGAACACGTTTGTGTCTACGTGGCTGGAGCGCCCATCGTTAATGGATGATTCGTTGATCAAGGCCGACATTCAATCGTCAAGGCAACCTAGCCACAGCGGTTGGGGGACAAGCAACGATTTCGTCGCAATCCCCAATAACGACTTTCGGAGGTTTTCTGCCAGCCCGAAAGAGCCGATTGACGAAATTCAGAAGCTCGTCTGGATGGCTCAGATTTTGTCAGAAGCGAACAGGTATCTACTTTTGAGCGACACTGCATCGCAAGCAGCATACTGCCAGAGGCACAAGATCCTCCACGACCTGGACGTATGGGCCTCCAGCATCGGATCGAGTACGGATTTACCGACCGAATCTCAGGGAGGACCTGGAATCAATCTCCCGTTTATCTCCCGTCTCGTTGTTCACCTCATCCATTGCCTTATTCATAGGCCCATTCTACCGCTACGCTTGAACGAGCCCTCGGGTGTGAAGATGATACAACACTGGGTAGTTGAAGCTACTGAGACTGCCTTTCGTCATGCAACGGCAATTCTCGAGCTTGTTGGCCAGGCCAGAGAGACAAGCAACATGCCATTACCACCATTCGTTGGTTTTTGCATCTTCACTGCCGCAACAGTGCTCAATTACGGGATTCATTATGCGTCGGAACAGATCCCAGAAGCTTTGGCCGTCAACGTGGCCCCCTTTGCTGGTTCGCCAATCCCAGCAAGCTTCTTCGCTTCATCACGAGATCTCTACAGCCGCTCATTAGATGAGCTTTCTATCCTCAGCGACACATTCACATCAGCACGACTTTACTTGCTGAGACTGGAAGAGCTAAAGTCGGAGCATGTTGCCCTATTGAATGGAAAAGTAGCCGGCTACGTTCCCAGTTTCTCGAATCGATTCTTCCAAAGATACTCGCCGGCATTTTTACGAAGAGTCCAGGGGTTCCAGACAGGAGATTCTACTACGATTCACTCGAAGATGAGACTGTCTCAATCACCGTCTTCTGCCACCCATGAAGAAAGATTTCCGAGAGAACCCAACTCATCAGTGGCCTGGAATGTACCACTGCCCACTCATACCAGTAGGCCGTCGTTCACGGTACCGCGTACCAACAATATTGGGATTCCAAACACCCACAACCCTGGGCACCATAGGTCTTTCTCGGATAGCTTGTCCATGAGCCAGTCCTATTCATTTGATTCAAACGGCTCATTGTCTCACAAACAATTACCACTGTGGTCGGGATTTCAAGACGCCACCCCGAGACGAGGAGACCCACGCAGCCCAACAATCTTGGGACCTCCAGAACAATTAACATCTCCAATTTGCCAACCAGAGGGTGTGGTAGGAGGTGGCTCAGACCACTGGGGAAACATGAAGAGCTTTCCAGGGGGCGAACAGATTCCATACCAGGTTCTTGGCGGATCTGTTGCAGCGGCCGGTCCAGCCTATCAGCCCCAAGAAGCGCTCGGAAGTTCGTTTGTGCCATTCCAAAATTTCTCTGTACCATAGTTGAAACATCTGTCTGCAATTCAAGATACCTCCAAGCTTCCAATTGTTGAAGTAACCCTACAAAACGGATCGAGATTCATCTGCGACACCGCTAAGCCTATGGTAACCCCAAGTAGTGGACCCCCATCACGGAAAGGAGGAACTGGTCCTGACGTCGTATAACAACTCCACACCTCTTTCGTTTTCGCGATGAGTAAGTCTTTTTGCGATCGCCACATGTGTACAAGCAAGCTTAGCCACGTTTGTTTACTACACGATAAAACAGCGGGCTCCATATAGCGTGGCTTGTCAAGGTCTTGACAGAGATGGGCAAGGGATGTTCCCTGGGACCGATCGTCCTCTAGTACAGCCCTAATCGAATCCTTCTAGAACGCCCAAGTCCGATCTGTTTGAGGTTTATCTGCTGTCCGGTCAATCCGTCGGAGTGACGGTCAGAATATCCTAGGGTGACCCACTTCGTTCTTCTGGACTACTTTCGTGGGGTCCCTGGAATACCCAAGGCCATCCTTGGTCGCTTTTGCGGAAAACCCGAGCACAGAAAGAAACGATAGTTTTATATACGACAAGGTTAGACATCACTTCAAATAGTTGGCCTTTTAGATTGTGCGGTCTGCGTGTTGAGCCACCCTACACTCAAGGCCCTGTCGCAAGACATTGGATGTGGAGATCGGTGGCGCAATATTGCCCTGGTTCAGAAGGAATAATGATTTCATGACATGATAAAATGAGAAAATTGTGAGCTTATATATAACAAAGTACCTCGTGGTTCGAGAAAGATTACATCCAGCCTGACATAAACCTGTACATGAATAAGCTTGTCCGCGAAACAAATCAAGAGCGTCCAACAATAGGAGTCGAAAGGGTACCTGCGGAGCGCTCAACTGGTAGCAGTGAACTGCTTCTAGACAACAAGAGACTTGATACATCCACGCCGAAGGGATCGGGTGCTCAAGACAAGGATGCAGTCGCCACGGCGGTTGAGAATGTGGTGGGCACTGCTGTTATCTCCGTCGCTCCGGCCGAAGTGGTGGCAGTGGCACAATTAGGGTTCTCTCGAGGGCCAGCAGTCAATGTGACTGTTTGGCAGCCATCCAATGGCTCAGTGCCATGGCGGAGCAGACCGCTTCCACTGTCGCAAACATACAGTGCCTTCTTGCCGTTAGACTCGCACTGCAAAGCGCCATCTACAACGGCACATTCAAGGAACGAGTAGGCTCCGGACACTCTACCCGCTGTGTATGTGTAGATCAAACTGTTGGTGTTGGTATGCACCGAGAAGAACTTGTAAGAAGAGTCGAGCCAGGTCTGAACATGTGTATCACTTGTCAAAGTGAAGTTCAAGGAGGTTTTTGTTCCAGCTAGATCGATGGCAGCAAAATCAGAGTAGAGGTAAAGGTTGTATGGGCCCTCTCCGGAGGCAAGAGACGCTTGAATGCTGACGGGAGTTGCCGTAGCGGCGCAGGGCTCGGGTACGCTGACTGTGGAAGTCGGCACCGGAGTAGCTTCAGCCGTTGTGGGAACGGGGGTCTCGGTGACCGGAGGCTTCTCCCTTGTTACCCGGAACCAGGGGGATACCTTGTACTGCCAGTCGTTGAGATTGTTGGGGTCTCCGAAGGTGCGAAGAGTGCGGCACAGGAGCTTGTATTCGCCAGCAGGGATATCTCCCCCGTGTGCAAACTTGTTCTGTGGCTTGGCGTAGACACCTCCACTGTTGCGAGGATAGTTCTTGAAGGGGAAGCTCGTGATGGTTTCGGAGAGGCCGGAGGGCTCAGTGATGAAGGAGCCGAGGTACTTGTTCTGGCCTGGAACCGGGGGGTAAACCCAGTCTGACTCGTTCCAGTCCCGGGCGACATACTAAACGCATACAATTAGTTTGAGGCAGACCTAATAGAGGGGTCTTTACTTACGTCGAAACTGATTTCTCGAGTGGACCAGAGAACGTTGAAGTAGGGTTGCATGACGTCCCCTCCCTGTTCGAACGTGTAGTTGTGACCCTCTTCCATGAGACCACCGTATCCGCTGAGAAGCAGAGGAACACCACGTTCCATCTCCCAAATGTCACTGGCATAGATGGATCCCTTGACGCCTGCGAATTAAGTCAGTGAACAGGACCGCAGGGTAGCACGGAGCAGAAGTAGTACCCATGTAAGTGACGCGCACAGCTTCTCCTTGAGATCCTACAATCAGGATAGAGCCACCGTAGACAGGAAGCTTGATAGCCTCAGACGCGGATGGCTCAGAAAATGCGACAGAAAAAGTACCACTTTCTCCTGGCCCCAAGGTTAACTCGGTAGTAGAGAAGTCGACAGTTGCAACATTGGACTCGTCAGTGGCATATGGTGGAGACAGCGAGATCCATGCATCTCCTGCGCCCTTGGAGAAAATTGTGGTCCCAGCCTCATGATAGAACTGATAAGTCACCGACTCATCCCCAGCATTGGTAACCTTGACGTCATGAGTACTTTGAAAGTGATCAGTGTCGTTGAGGTTGAGAGTAGCTGGGCTGACCGTAGTCGAGTAACCGACGACTTTGAAGGCGTCGACCAAGCCAGCACCCTGGTGTACAACCGAGCTAATTACCAAGTTAGTTGAAGTTGCCGGATCCACACAGCAGGTGTTCTTACGCCAAAGCATCTGTGCCGTCGTAGTGACGGATAGGTTTGCCACTGGCAACAATCTTTTCGTGGGCCAGCTTGGCTCCTCCGTCACCGAAGGTAGCTTTGCCACCATTGGCGGCAAAGAACAAAGCTGCAACGCCAGCAATCTGGGGTCGGTTAGATTTGAACAACATTCAAACAGATGGTGAAAGTTTACGTAGGGAGTAGCCATGCTTGTGCCGGAAAACGTGGCCCAGCCACCTGAGCCAAGTGGGAAGGTTGAGAAGATAGAGCCGCCTAGGAATATTAGTCGAGGCTTCTTCAAGCAGGTGTTGAACGAGGGCATACCTGGAGCGGAAATTTGAGGAGCCATCCGAGCATCCAATGTCGGACCCCAAGACGTGAATTGGTCGATTCTGCCCCCGGCGAATGATGGCCGATCAATTGCAGCGGGTCTGTTGTCGTTCACGAAGTCGAAAGTAACAGTTTGGTTGTTCTCGTGTTGCCTCACGAGCCAATCTCCGTCCGTGTAGGTGATCAAGCTGTCTGTTACCTGGCGTTAGACGCAGCCTTAACGATATTTCAGCAATGACTTACATCCTTTGGGCTGTTCTTCAGCGTTGTAGCGAACTCGAGCGGGAATCTCCCAATCGGAACCCTCGTAGTTGTAGATCAAGACCCAGTCAACCTTGCCCATTAATCCGCTGTCCGTTCTTTGCCATCCACAATCGGCGCGCCTGAATCTGTCAGCAATATCACTCGAAGCACATGAATCGGAGCTTCTTACGGAATGACCAGAACGTTTGTCTCTGGGATGGCAGAAGGGTATCCGCATGCGGTATGGTCTCGAGGGTCCGAAGGCCACGACGCTTGGAATGAACCATTGACATTCCATTGTACTCCGTTGTCTGCGAGATAGATCTGCGGTTGATGGTGAGGACAATACATCACCGCGCTAAGAGCTTCGACTTACGATCTCTCTGGATTCACCATTGCTGGAGCGCGCAACCAAGGTCCAGGCCACCAGCTCGTCATGTTCGACGCTGCCAACAGTAGTGCTGCCGATGCCGTTGCCACCACTGCTTGTGTACCAAGGTCCATCTCGAGCTTTGTCAGCGTGATGATCTCAGCGTGCTTATAGAGCATGAAAACTTACTAGTTTCACCTGCGTTCCCTGCTGCAATCGACACAAAGGTGCCAGCAGCTTGGATAGCTGTCGCCACCTCAGCAAGAGGAGTATCTGCGAAGCCGCGATTGGATCCAAGAGAAGCACTGACAATATCAGCGCCCTCTTCATGGGCCCGCAGAAAGCCAGCGATGATGACATCCTCGTACGTGCTGCCACCGCATCCAAAGACTTTGTAGGCGCGTAGTTTCGCAGATGGTGCAACGCCCGGGACGAACTCGTTGCTACTAGCAATAATACCAGCAACATGAGTGCCGTGGCCATTGCAATCCATAGGGTCCTCGTCAGGGATGTAGATGTCGCCTGGTACGTAGGCGTCTCCAACGAAGTCGAAGCCGCTCTCAACCTTGAAACCAGAGCCTAAGCCACCACCGAGAGCGGGGTGGTTGTAATCGATTCCAGTGTCAACAACGGCCACGACGACATCTTGGCCGAGATACCCATTAGCATGTGCCAGCCCCACGTTGGTGTCGTTATGGGGGTTCCAGGTGGGAAACTGAGACTCGACAACGGCTTCGCCAGTGACAGGAATGCTGAAGAGAGCAGCTGCCCAGACCTTTTCAACCTCAGGCAAAGCTTGGATGTCTGCGACTGATTCGGCGGAGCCGTTCTTGAGGTCGAACGAAGCGCCATGGAAAAGCTGGGAGTTGAAGCTCACAGCAGGCGAGGCGTCCTTGCCAGATTCCGCCAGGGTGGCGAAGAAGCCTTCCGAATCCTTGAGGTATGGTTAGACGATATTCACAACTACTGTGTGTATGACAAAGAGAACTCACCGGTGTACCGTCACGCTTCCTGAACTTCGCTGAACCGGCCCCGGAGAACTTGACGATGTATCTTCCGCTGTCTCCTGATACTGGAGAAACGGGTCCGAGGATGGTCTCGGGGTCAACGGAAGCGGTCTGCCCAAGGACAAACCCAGAGAAGAGCAGTGAGCTCAAAACGAGCAGTGATCTGAATCCCATGTTGCACAGCCAAGACAAACGAGGCGCCTTGAAAGTCCTTGATGAAGCCTCAAGACCAAAGAAAGTAGAGTCTCTGGAACTCAGCCGGTGGGATATGTGACATCAATCGGGACCAAACTTGGCCATTAAGTACGTCCATTATGCCAGAAAACGCGGTAATTACTTGTGCAGAACTGTCTGCAGCCAAGAATGTTTGTTCTACTAGCAGATGTTTCCTTTGCTGTAGACATGGCTCAATGCAGGGGAGCTATCGTATTGAGTGGTTCAGTTGCATCGGAGTGGGCTAGATTGAATGTCACTGATTAGATTAGATGGCAGCTTCCTGCTCGGTGTTAGTCGGTGGTGGTTGTTTTTACCGAGGTGGTATCCAAGGGAAGCTCTTGGCAACAACCCGCGCCAATCGTACCAACAGAAAAGACAGGCCCCGAGGCGAGATGCGCCATGTAAGGATCCGAAGCAGGAACAGACGCGGTCGTTATGCCCCATATGGCCAAAGATGGCTCACAAAGCGCGGGATATGAGATGTGAAGTGAACTGACTTTCGGGAAACATTACATCTCTGCGTTCGAAGCCGGGCTGTGCTCCGATGCATCATGCAGGTCCGAACCTGTTTGTTTACTCCCCAGACATTTCCGAATGGAGCTCGGAAGAGAACCGAGAGGCGCTCCATGCTTTTTGCTAACATGATCTTCAGGCAGGATTGGACTCGCTTAATCAACTTTATGAATGCTGCTTATTTCCTCAGGGCTAGAACTTGATATCACTAATCCTCTCCGGCCCCTCTGACCCACCTGAACCATTGCGGACGATATCTGGATAAGCGACATTTCCGTGATGTAGTCGTGCGATTATTTCCGGTACCGAACGCCATTTTCCACCGGGCTCGGAGGATGGCCCACCGGATCCGAGCCGTCTCCGACAGACGGTATGGACCTCAGGATAGCCAGTCTGTATTCATGGAGAATAATGGCGCATAACTTTGCCTCTTACAGGTGTCGGGTGACCCTGTAACTCCCCTACGTAATTACACCCAGAGTCTTTCGCAAAGGAATGCATGGAAGAACTCTAACACCCTCTACGTGCTGCATACCATGGCTGACTTGGTTTTCCTTATGTATGGTGACAGTCTTGAATTTGAGTAAGATGCCGCCATTCACGTTGTAGGAAGCAGTTTAGCCTGTTGGAAATCAGGGTTACATTATGCATGATCATAGTACCACCCAAGAAGAAAGCCAAGGCCGAAGTGAGGGGACCCTGCATGCCGCGTGATATCCCCATTGTGGTGTGATGAGGGGTAGTGTTATTCCAAGGTCAGGCCGGCGGGAACGGGGTTTTAGACTGTCCGTATCTTGCAATCCTTCGGGTCTTGATGTATCCGATTATTGACCTAACTGTTTCGCAGAGAAGAAAATATCCCGACTGGAGCTATGGAATGGCGCAGTTTGGAAATTTGAGTTCGTTCACCAGTGAGCAATAAGAAAATGATGGAAGGCGGCCGACAAAATTGTCAAGTTTCACACAGGAGCCTTATAGGGATTCTTTTCTGATATTCAAGCTCCTTTGACTTGTCTGAATGTGGCCGGTCAACGGGCATTGGTGTCATGTTGTGTGGAATTGTCTTCCAAGGCCATCGTCGCGAAGGTGGCCTGGTAAGTTTTGCTAAACATACTCTAATCCTAGACTAGGAGTCTATCCAAGCCCATGTTTCTACCGATAAGAATTTCCCAGAGATGAAAAGAAGAAAGAGGAAAAAGAAAATGGAAACAACATTGGTTGGCGTCTTCGATACCAAAACTTGCTTGTTTTCGAGAAAGCCCTCTTGCGCCTTCAAACAAACATAAGAAAACCGGGGTTCGGAGCGTACAGGCAATGACCCTCCCCATTCAGGTCAATTGACTCACTTGGAACCCGGATATCGCATTCGCGAGAGTCATGCCAAGGCTTCTGATACTCGGATGGTAAAATCACGTCTTGGTGTTTTGAGTTAAGTCAATGAGGCTCTTGTCTCGTAAAGCATAATCACATGACATCACTCAAATCCGACAGCCAGAGTACTGCGATTGCAGAATTTGGTGAACAAAACATGCGATCAATGATTCAGAGACACCAATTTTGTCATTTGATAATGCATTCTCGCAGATACTCATACCGTGGTTGACTCGAGCAGCGACGATCGGATTCGAGTCCGGGTGACAAGTTTGACAAAATCATGCCATTCGGATGACAGAACTTACATCACGTTGATAGGCTGTCACAGGTCAAGTTCGTTCTCGAGATACCGGGCCTGCTCAGATCACGGGAAGGCGTCGTTCCAGTTCCAGACGTGGTGGCGCTAGCAGGCATGATGCCCCTTCGGCAACGAGTAATAAGCTTGTCATTGATAGGCTTCACTCCTTCCACAGCTATTTTCTACTAAATTTACCTGAGACGGGTGCTGACCCCAGTTCCAAGTTGGCGGACGGCAGTCTAGTTCCCGCGGCTAAACGGCCTTTGGTCCACAAATGCGGTTAACAAGGGATCATTTAGACCACGTCAACATCGAAAGAATCGGAGGCTGTTGCCGGCGAAAACCTGCAATGTTGCACCATTCGATCCATGCATTAGATTGCTGCACCTAGTGCAATGAGACAACAGTCGGACAGCTAATGCAGGAGCAGGAGCAAGAGCCAGAACATTGAGAGATGCATGCGGTCTTCTCGCGATGTCTACAACTTCAGGCCACCTGCAGCGCTTAAACTTTAACTCTAAAAACCATCTTAAATCCGATGTCGAGGGTGCTCCTTGAGACGGTCTGGCATGTCCCCGTCTCAAATCGCCGAAACAGGTATTTCACACGATCAATGTCCGCCTCATCCCTTAGCTTCCGTCAGAAGATGTCTGAACTTTTCAGCACGGGCCGAGACAAAACAGTCGAGGCTAACACGGCACCGTTGTTGCGATTACCCCAACCGCTGGCCTCGGCCCCCGTGGAAGGCTAGCCTACCCCGCGGGCACATTTTCGATCTCCGACGTGAGCTTGGCGTGGTGCCAAGTTTTCCATGGAAGCTTTTGAAGCGAATGAGGCAGTGCCTGACCGATCGGCACAGGCCTGCCGGTGGTCTCCACGTTGGTCCAAATGCTTGGGCTGAGGATCATATTGATCATAAGGCTATATGGAGACGGCTAGTATAGACGAGTCGGCCGGGGATGTATCCTGCACGCTCAGGCTACTTCCTCGTCTGAAATTGTCAGTCCGGTACCGACTCCGAGCCGAGATGGCAGAACTTGCCAACTTGGTGGCAGACTTTGCAGCTGAATGGATGGCAGGATTCAACCTGACACCAGACGAACGCACCCATGCTGTCAATCTGCATTCCTGGAACTTGCACTGCCTATTTTCCCACGGGGTCTCAGATAGGAACTTGGCTGTTCTAGCAGATTCTCGGTTTCACCAATATGATGGTCATGTAAGGGGGATGCCGTAATTTGCCGTAAGGCCAGCACCGTCTTGTAGGGACGCCGTATTGCCAGCATCTAGAGGCCGTCATTATACAAGGCCGCTGTATAAATCATCACATATCCTCTTCTTCCGGCCTTGAAACTTGTCCACCACCTTCACCACAAGCTTTCATGCGCCGGGCGCCTTCACTTCTGTTCACTCCTTATTCCTTTAACTCTGGGTAACCACCTGACATTGACTGTCATCACCTTCTTTCGTTGATCCGAGATCCGATACGCCCGTTTTCTTCCTCTCCTTCAAATTACTCGACACATCCGGCGTCTTTTCCATCACCATGAAGGCAGTTTCCGTTCTCTTCTGGGCCAGCCTTGCCGCTGCTGCCGTCACAGACTCCGGCCTCAACGCCGCCCGCGATGAAGTCGCCCGCGATCTCGATGCAATCACCGAGGGCGCTACTATCTTTGAGAGAGACGAGGAGGACGTGCTTCCGTTCTCTCTTGCCGCACGGGCCGAGGATGAGGAGGATGGCCTGACTACCCGTGACACCGAGGAGGGTAACCACTTTGGAGACCTCGTCGCCCGACAGGCGAATGGTACTGCTGGCGGTAAGGAAATTTGTATTGCTTATAATACGCTCATGATAGCCGGCTAACACGTTCCTCAGGGGCTGCCAAGAAGAACAACGGCAAAGACAACAACAACGCCAAGAAGAAGAACAACGCCAACTGCCAGTGCGCAAAGGGAAAGAAGAGAGGCAAAGACGCCAAGGGCAAGTCTTGCAGATGCCGCAACGGAAAGAAGAACAACGCCGCCAAGAACAATGGCAAGAAGAACAACAATAACAACAACAATAACGGCACCGCGACCGACAACGGCAAGAAGAACAACAACGGAAAGAAGAACGATGGCAAGAACAACAACAATGGCAAGGACAACGGCAAGAACAACGGAAAGGCTAACGGCAATGCCAACGCCAACGACGGCAAGGACAACAACAAGGGCAAAGACAACGGGAAGAACAACGGCAAGGATAACGGCAAGGGCAAGGACAACGGCAAGGACAATGGCAAGGGCAAGGGCGCAGCTGGAGGAAACAACAATGGCACCGCTGTCGACAATGGCAAGAAGAACGACGGAAACAAGGACAACGGAGGCAAGAAAGCCAACGCTTCTAGTGGCTCTGCTGCTGCCGCTGCTCGCCTGTTCTAAACATCCGTTGGGGTTGTGTTGACGAAGGTGGAGACACGAGACTTGATCATCAGGTTATTTCAATTGAGCTGAGAAATTGCATCTGAGATTGCAACATTTTCATTCGATATGATGCATCTTACACTTAGGCGTGCTTGACCAGTGAGATTGTGCGCAATAGGAATGGCAGTCTTCAGAATGTCGTCCGAACTAGGTGACTTTCGGGAGAAGATCGGGCCATGGTGAGGTGATACCGACGGGATGACTGGCACTTTCACATGACCGGTGTCCGAACGTCCGTTGATCGTAGCTTCGGACGAAGATGAGCAAGATGTTTGATCAACCAAACTAGCTCATCCCATCGGCTCATAAATCTCCGTCGCCAGAGCGTCACAAAAGCATTGCTTGTGTTGGAAAGCAACGAGTGAGATATGTTTCCTTCAAGTGAATATACGAAGGCAACGTAACATGGTGTGAATGTAAATTCACTTGGTGGTTTCGTGGTTATTTTCTTAGTAAACAATTTTTCAGGTTTGAACAAAGTTGCGGAGTCCGCAGAATGCGCACCGCGAGTCGCGAGTCGCGATCCCAAACGTCAGAAACACCCTCAAGAACTTTAAGCGGAGACTAAGCCGATCAGACAGGGATGGTCCCCCTAACTCGTCCGGGACAAATAATATTTAAGACGCCGTCGAAAGCGCCCCTTCATGACGGTCACCATCTTGGCAAGTAATAGCAGCCGGTCTGAATACCTAGAGGACTAATACCATTTTGAAAATGAAGTTCTCTATTGTTGCTGTGGCCTTGTCATTTGGCATTGCTTACGCCGCCCCCTTGTAAGTTAATCGCAACGCGTGCACTCCGTCTCTGTGTTCTGACGTGTTACACAGCTCGCGACTGGAAGGTCGGGCTATTGAAGTTGAAACCGTTAGCCACGTCGAGAACAAGACGCCTGCAACCGACGGTGATCCGTACGGTCCATTTAAGTCCAGAAGAGCCGTCGAGGATAAGACACCTGCGTCTGACGGTGACCCATACGGTTCATTTAAATCCAAGAGAGCTGTCGAGGAGGAGGAGGAGAATGAAGCTCGCTCCCTAGACGACGCTTTGGAGGAGAGAGATCCGAAGGACAACCGCAATGGGGCAGCAAGAGCACCAATTTTCCATGGTGATCCAGCATTCGGCCAGTAAACAGCTTTTGAGAACAAGTATAAGAAAATTGACGTGGATCACATTGTGGAGCTTAATGCTTGATGATGTGCATGTTTTTCTACAACCAGGGCCTTACATGGACTAAACAACATGCGTAAACGAACCCATTATCTATCAGTTACTTATTCCCTCTTGTACAGAGTTCTCTCGCGACAAGACTTTATTAGTTGAATGTGTTATCCCTCGAATTTTAATTGACTAAACGATGCTGAACTTGATACTCTTGTCACTCCACTCTGATGTTGCGGGGTCCCAAAGCTGCCTTTGAAGTGTAACAGTACTGTCATCCCAGACCACGCAGTCCACCACCGGACTTGGCATGTTCATGATTATTCCAGCTGACGCATTGCGCTCAACCCATTCCATGACTACCAAGAACGCCTGTGTATCCAGAAGACCGTCACGTCGCGGATACTGTTTGAATAGCTGAACGACCTCATTTTGCACATCAGGGGCTTTGCACACCCGATACGCGCAAGCCAGAGGCCAGGTTGGACTGTCATCCATTGAAAATACTTCAACATCACCTTCTCCCGCCCTTGGTGGCGGTCGAATGGCCTCGGCGGCAAGGAGTTGCCGACTGAGGGCTACGATGTCGCGAAACGTGGCTGTTATCTTTTCTGCTTCGGTTTCGTCCGTCCAGCTCCCAGTACGCACTCCAGCCCACAGATATAAATACTGGATCCTCAGACTAAGCGCTCTCAGGTAATAGTTCTCATCGTTAGTGTGAGCTTTTACAGCGAGCGGACGGAAGGCGGCGTCCCATTGGTCGAGATATCGAGTGAAGCTGTGGATATATGCTAAGCTGCCTGGTGCCCCATCCCCTGGTGGAAGCATTGGATGATCCGTCATCGACGAACCCTTGACTTGGAATTTGGTTCGTAAGGGTGCGTGGTGTTCGATATGATGTCTGACGATAGCCCACCAACGGCGTGCGACTTCCAAAGTCTCGAACACAAGGGGCATCTCGTCGATAGCGTACCGGGATTTCCGCCCCCGACAGCACCAGGGTACTCTCTTTTCCGTTTCTTGAGGATGTACACCGTTTAGAGCCCAAGCCTGGTGGCTGAACTTTTGAAAGCTGGACGATATACCGTCTAATAGAGCACTGCGCTCGGCTTCCAAAGATTGGTGGCACTGTTCCAAGATTCGGAAGCCTTGGTTGATGTGGTTCAGCCCGGCAGCCCTGTTTCCTTGGAGGCTCTCGAAAGTGATGAACATGAGGCATGCGAGCAACGTCCTCTCAGAAGACATCGGTGATGAGCAGAGCATGTTTAGTGCTTTGCCGTAGTGCACAAGGGCATCTTTGTGGAACTTCCCCTTTCCGCATATCCGCTGTTCTCGAGTGTTGCCACCGAGGGCGGCAGCGCCGATGGCTATGGCCAGATGTTTAATGACGGAGTCATCCCAGGAGAGCTGTGGAATGATCTGTGCGACGAAATCCGAACGGAATAAACAGGAGGCTTGTGAGAATGCAAGCCAGTAGTCGAAGTGGTCCTTCTCGAGCTGGTCAGAGAAAGTGAGGGACGCGTAACTTGGCTCCAGAAACAGCTTGTTCTTGGCCTGGCCGACCGCAAGCTTGGGGTAGACGAGACGTTGCGGTGGAGGTTTCGCGAGTGGTTTTGTCTTGGCTGGCGTGTATCCTGTGCAAAAGCCTTGGTACTTCAGGCACGCTAGGCAAGCCGGCTTGGTTTCATCACATTTGAAATGGCGGCGTCTAGGAATTCGAATACTTAGTACACGCTGTGAAAGTTGACGCACTGGTGTAACGGGAGGAAAATGAGATACCTGCAAGTAGTACACCCATTCCGCGATTTCGGCTTGCTGGTTCTTGTGAGCCGCGGGCGGTGCTCCAGAGCGAAGCTCATCACAAGCGCGTTGATTTTGCTCATGTCGGGTTACTGTGAGTCGGATGTTCTGGTCGTCGCACACCACGCTATTTGCGATGTAAGTTGGCTCAGGGTTCTCGATAACATGCAGAGTGGCCGCGGTTCCGTTGGGTGATGATAAAGAGTGAAAGGGACTTTGGTTGTTGGCAGCCTGCGCCTGCGGCTGATCGCGCCTATATCCCCATCCGGCGATTTGACCCGTGTGTCGACATGATGACCCGCACGTGATGGAGACAAGCGCTAGATCGATTGCAGTGGCACAGTGCTAGGATTAGACCCAGGTCGTCTCTTCAGCCAATGAATTAGCGTAATGGCGGACCTGCTACTCCGGTACCACCCATGGGCTGCTGCCTGGGAGGACCCCTAGGCATCACATTTCGACCACACATCTTCATCAATCACCTCCAAGTCTCATGGTTCTTCATGTTGCCGCCTGTGTTGGATGGTATTCAATCATACCTTCCGGTGGCTCAGCCCTGTGCCTAGAGTGTAGAGAGCTCGTTGGCTGATCTCGGCGGGTTGGCTCGATGCATTAAGTGGGCCGAAATCGCTGCCTACTGTTGCAGCATCTGCAACAAATGCAAGTTGAAAGTTCCATTGTATATTGCGACAAACAATAGTTATGTTATTCTGACTTGGGAATCACCACTTCTTGATTGTGTTATGCGTGCTCTAAAACGAACCTCGATACTTCGTGAAAGATAGCGTTGCTACCTCTGTAAGCGGCAAGTGAATGCAAATTGTTGGTAGCAACGTTCAGGCTGGGAAAAGGTCGTAATGAGTGTCGACGCACTTACTGAGCGCCTTATTGAGAGCGTCTTGCTAGCCAGGCAGTGTCCGCCACACATATGTGTAACCCGTGTATTCATTCTACCGAGACCCACTGCATTTCCCACACTAACTTACCTTCAAGTGACTAATTTCGTCTTCGTTGTCCTCCTCTTCGTTGTCGTCCCCTTCGTTGTCGTCCCCTTCGTTGTCGTCCCCTTCGTTGTCGTCCCCTTCGTTGTCGTCTCCTTCGTTGTCGTCTCCTTCGTTGTCGTCTCCTTCGTTGTCGTCTCCTTCGTCATCCCCTCTAATGGCCTGTATTATCGTCGTCCATCGTCGTCGTCCATCGTCGTCGTCCATCGTCGTCATCCATCGTCGTCATCCATCGTCGTCATCCATCGGCGTCATCGATTATCGTCGTCTGTTGCTGTCGTCTATAATCGCTATCGTTATTACTATCCCTATCGTTTTCTCTGCTATAATCTTCCTATTGAAGTCCTATTCACTCTAAGCTCAAAACCATGGGGTTCACTGCGCGGATAGCCAGCCTCGGTCGGAACTGCTTGCCAAGTTTCGAGCTGGCTTCCCTCCCTCCTAGAGGTGCTATGGCAGCCAACTGCCTTCAGAAGGGGCCATTCCTGCCGTCAACGTCCTTTGCGGACGCAAGAAGAAGGGACCACGCCAGGTGACTGCCGGAAGCACTTTGAGCATTGCCAAAAAAGCAGGTACCACTAGTTGACGGACTCCTGCTACGGACGGCTTTCGACCCAAATGACTACATTGCATCCGCAACCTTTACCGGATTCCGACCTCTCCATCTTCATCACACTTCAACTGCACATCATCAAACACATCTGCATCACCCAGCATCGACATCAATCAAGCCTACCTACATTACCCAAAGTCCTTCCATCCTGCAAACGTTGCAATGGCGCCCGCCCCGCTCAAGCGCAAGATGTCGTTCGCGACAGTAGAAAGGTATGAGGAACTCGACTGTCTCAAAGATATCTATTCGGAGACGCCGAACGACGAAGTCCTGGAGCAGGAGCTTCGAGAACCCTTGTTGTACAAGTGCTCGGCCTTAGCCAAGTTCCTCGTGTCCAAGAACCCAATTACTTTGCTCGACGCCCCGGTAGTACTTCGAGCCATCGAGGTGCGTACAGTCCGTAAGTCGTACTTAACCCAGAAGTTTCTGCTGACGTCGGCTTTTACAGGCTCAATGGCCCATCTTCCGAGAAAAAGCTCATTCCCAGTTTCTTGAACGCGTAATTGTCCAGATCTCCACGGCTCTGTGCAAACGCCGCGAACCTCAGCGACTTACCCTCCACGACCTCTTCCCCTTCCTGGTGGCCACCATCGCCGTAACCCAGCAAAAAAACATCAACGAGATCGATTGGGATTCTCATGTCAGGACACTGTTGCTGATTGCCTTTACCATGGTCAACGAAGTAAAACAACCCCTCGGGGTCAACCCGTGGCAACCCTGGTGCCAAAGTTCGGCTGACTGGGCCAAATCGCTGATCATTTTGGCTCGTCATGCCGCCGTCTTCTATGAGGAGAACCACGAATTCCTATGCGCGTTCAGGACTTTTGACTTTCGAAGCTACGACATGCCAGACCTAAGGGTTTGGTTGAGTGGGGGATTAACGGCGGCCAAAGTGTACAAATGCCGCAGTTACAAGGACGCGAAGGACTTCTATTTTCCAATGCCCCCAAGTGTCCTTGACAGGTACAAAGAGGGAATTGAGTCCATGTGGGAGAAGACACATGCCGAGATCTTGTACGCGCAAAAACGCGACGCCCCCGAGCCGGGTAACGAGGACGACAGCGGTGTCAAGACGCCTAGCAGCGAGGATGCCCCTAGAGCGCTCTTATAAGCGGCCGATCAGTTACATCGATATGAAGAAGTAGCATATCACGCAGCAACGATCCCCCCCATTAGATATTTTAGAAGTACAAACAGCGTAGTCAAGAATCAATCAACCGGTCTTGCGGAGAGACCAATCCAAGTCAGATTGTCTGATGCACCTCTTGAACGTCCGCATTCTGCATTCTGTTGCTTTGCTGTCCATTGAGGTGAGAAAGATCCTAATATTCCAGTCAATTGTCCAGGGTGTGCACCTAAACCACGAGTGCTCCTAGCGCCGAGTCGGCTTGCCTAGTCTAGAGCACGCCCGCCCAGCGCGCTCGCATTCATCCAAACTTGCATCGCCCTTCCTCTCCATTCTGAAGCTGGCTGTTGGTTTTCTATTAAGCGTAGGCACTAGCAATCGCCTCAAGCTGACACCACCGGCCCCATGCTAAGTTCAAAGTCCGTGCCGAAGGTGGATCCATCACCGGCGTCCATTATTCAATGTTAGAGAACCCCGGCGGAAGTTGCTCGAACATTTGGCAGTGCTGTCTGTAATGAGACCGCTTAATGTCCTGTATCTGCGGGGCTGCATCTCCTGTGTAGTTAATTACTCCTTTGAATATGGCAGTTGAAGAAGTGACAATAATATTCATAGCGACAACGACGATAGGACTGACAACGACAACAGGAACGACAATGACGCCAGCAACGACAACGACGACACCAGCAACGACGATGACACTAGCAACGAAGAAAGTAGCAGCGACGACAACTAGGGACGACAGCTAAGGGCGGTAACTAAGGGCGGCAACTAAGGACGGCAACTAACGGTGACTCAAGACGACGGCTCAGGACGACGACAACTACGATAACAACAGCAACAACAACAGCAACAACAACAATCATAAGAAGGATACTAACGACAACGACAACGACGACGACAACGACACTGGCAGCAGCAACGACAGCAACAGCAGCGACGATGACACTGAAGTGGAGCATATGCCCACAGGATATAGAGGCGTTCTCTTCCTAAATGTCTCGCTGAAAAAGACACTGGGTTAACTTTGCAGCGGCACTCCTTCTCTTCACAGCGCTGCCATTGATTGTATTGACTCCGGCACTGAGCGAATTAGAGTCCGAGAAAGGGTGCTCGTAAAACGGATGTCGCCTATGCTGCATGCACAGTTCCACATCGAACCGAGATCTCTCTCTTGCTGAAGGAATTCTTGGCGTAGTTTAGGTCTTACGTCAGATGGTTTTCCCCCGGCCGGATCACCGGTGTCCTTCCTACCTCCCGCTATTTGTGGATCACGCATCTGTACGACGCCGGGACCCGAGGGGCAAACAGCATGGAATCAAAGCGTTGAAATGGAAGCTCGTACGAGATGTTGGTCAATGATAGGTGCCTACGGGCAGCATCGATTCCCGCCCTAGCAGGCATTACTTTTCGATGCCGAGGCTCAAATTTCGGGGTCTTGGCTCTCGGCATCACGATTCGGGGGTCTTTCAGCTGTGCATAATCCCCGGAGTTACCTCAACTTTTCCGTTGAGAGGGTGAGCCGCAGTAGAACCTGCATGTCTCTGAAACGATGCTACTTACGCCTCAATGCACTATTCCCAAGACGAATGTCGAACCGTCAATCAGATCGTCGTTAAAAAGGGACGTCCTTTACGTTGTGCCTCCCAATGCTCTCTCTCTCCTTTTGCCCTACCACCGCACCACAACCGCCAAGATGCCTTTCTTCTCCCGCAACCCCTCCGTACCCATCTTCTACCTCGATCAGGGGCCCAAGGAGAACCCGCCCGCCACGGTCCTCCTCGTCCCGGGCCTCTCGTGCGACATGCACGACTGGTCCTGGCAAGTGCCCTTCCTCCTCGCCCACAACCTCCGCGTCATTTCCATCGACCCCCGCGGGCAGGGCCGCTCCGCCGCCCCGCCTCCAACATCCCCGCACCGCCAACCACCCGGCTCCTGGCCCGGCCCCGACGGCTCCGCGTGCCCGGCGTGGCAGCGCACGTGGCACCTGCGCCGGATGCAGCAGCTCGACGACGAGGTGGCGTTCGGGCTGTGCTGGGGCGGCTGGGGCGATGCGAGCGACTCGCCGGGGCGCCGCGAGGCCAGCGTCGCGGCGAACGCCGGCCGGCTCAAGTGTCCGCGCCTGACGGTCGGCAGCGTGGACTGGTACGTCGAGACGGACCGGACGCACATGCCCAAGGGCGACGAGGCGCTGGACGAGATCGTGCTGATGGAGGGCTGGGGGCATTGGTTTCATCAGCTGAAGAGCGAGGAGTTCAATGCGACGTTGCAGGCTTGGTTGGAGAAGATTGGGGTGTTGCAGAAGGTGAAGAGTGTCGCGTAAGGGGTCCCACACCCGGTGGACAACATCCCGCCGTGGTGCGGCCGGCAGGTGTGCGGTATGTGTTGGTTGGAGTGGTGGTGTTGAGGCCAGGGACGAACATGTGCCGGCAGCGGCAGAGGAAAATTGTTACAGATGGTAGATGTAGCAGTTCGGCCCTGTTTCTCTGTTGATTCATTTAACCTTAAGTGATTGATTCGTTGCCTCAAAGCAAAGCGCGGATCGATCCAACGAGAATGCATCTCTTGATGCTGAGGCTGGCAGGCTGTGATGCACCCAAGAGTCGTGAGTGTGTTTGATAAAGTTGGCACGGCAGTTGAGATGTCCCTCAGAAAGAAGAGACACCCGAGGCCCTCGGGAGATCGGATGAATGAAAGAGACCCCCTGGGGGCTGGGGTGGTGGTGGGAAGGCCAAGGCCGCGATAGCCTTCAGCCCTGTCCGCAGCGCCGACGAACGCCGCCGCGACGGACGGCCGGCGGGTTGGCGTCCATCCGCCGCAGTGCAGCGGATGGCATTGGAGTTTCACGGGGGCGAGAGCGCACCCGACTGTGCCGAGCGCAGGATGCTCATTTGCTATTTGCCGGGGGATGCCTCAAGAGAACAGAAACTAAACGCCGACGGAGCTGACACGTTGGCAGGCGTTGGCGTGTGCGATAAGGTTCGTCGTGCGATGGCCGTTCATCGCAGCAGGTTCGGCAACGGACGAGCAAGGCGTCGATTGCCAGCTTCACCAGTGTGTGTGTGTGTTCTTTCACCCCGCAATCTGTCTGGCCTGTGCCGTCGGCGGCGGCGACGGCGTTTGGGGTGAGGCAGAGGCGAGGTGGAGGGGGATGAGGGGGAGGGGCCGAGGAGCGCGGCAAGGTGCGGCAATGAAGATCAACGGCAAGGCGCCGGGCGGCGGTGCAGGAGCCATGCCTCGCCTTCGTATCGTATACGTCGGCCATTGAAGGGCGCGTCTCGCAGGGTGGTCTTGGCCTTGATACTGGCTCTGTGTGCGGCGGCGGCAAGAGCAGTGTGGCGTTGGGCGAGACCGACGGTACGGGTGCCGTCCGAAATGCCGTCGTGAAGTTTGAAGAGTGCCGTCCGCCTTCTTCCGTGCCGCGCCTGAGGTCTTGGGACGTCTGAGCTTTCTTGGGGGCAGCGAGGGTGAAGCCTGGAGAGTCGGCGATAGTTGTGGTAACCGGTTCGTCGTCGGATCCAAGCTCTTCCTCGTTGCCCCCCTCCTGATGCAACGGCATCTATCTTCCCCCACCAGAGCTCGGGGCGTGAGGGGCTCCCTGACGTCAGGCCCATAACGGTACGGCGCATGCGATCGTGATGGTGGTGACGAAAAGGCGTCAGTGACGCGAGAGACGCCGCACGGCAGGAGTCGTGTTCGAGGTTTAACCACAGGTTTGTGAATAAGGCAGACGAGCCAAATCCCAGCTGGGATGAAAAGAGCGCGGCAAGCCAGCAGATCTCGATGGTTTGCAGGTGAAGGAGGAATAAGGTAGTTGTTCATCCATGAATTTAGCATGTGTCGGGGCTGGATGTAAGCTACCTGCCTAACCTTCATCCTCTATCCTGATTTATCCCATGCATTGCGGCGCATCTAGGCTTCCCGGGTCATATGATATCAAAAGGTTGGCGATTAGTGTGATCCAAAGCATAGATAGCCCTACCCGCCCAACGACAGGAGCGGGTTGTGTGTCTGCCAAGACCTGCTATCACAGTCAACTGAAGACAAGACATAAACCGTTCCGTGCTGCGGCGGTCCGCACGCCCCCCGGCCCCCTCCTCCGTGGCAACCGAAGACAATGGACGCGGGGTTGGGGTTTATGTCCGTCCTGTCAGTGGCCACGCAGACATCCAACGGCCGAAGGCAGGCATTGTTGGGGGCCATGCAGCAGCTGCGTGGGTTGGCGGTAGATCTTCAGGGTCCAGCGCCACGCAGTGAGTGCCGGAGAACACGGGCCAAGAGGGGGAGCAGAAATGTGATGGGCGCGACATGCCCGAACCCTGAAAGGACGGGCAGAATTTATGGTGTCGTCTGTGCGAGTTAAGCCTCATGTCCGAGTCTGGGCCGCGAGTTTCAATCGCAAACTCAGCGCGAACGTCGCTCGTCTTCGGACTAGTTTGGGCGCTTCCAGTTGTTGCGTTTGGCTTGTCGATGAACCGGGACGAATAGTCTTCATGTTAGCTAGTAGCTTAAACGATTTGTGTAGGTCTCAGCCTCGGGGGATGTTCCGTGTGTGACGTATGTCTCTCGTAGAATTGTGTCCCCAAAAATACTGAGTAGATGAAATTAAATGGAGATAATTTCACCAATCGCGCTGTAGTTGGGACCGAATACGCGCGCGTTCAGCAGACATATGCCGCACTACATAGACGACCACCTGCGCCGACGACAGTGCTCGCGTTTTAGAATTCGAGCGGTCGCTGTCCAAAAGGTCCAAGTGACGTCTCACTCTCTGCCGCCACCGGAAGGACGTTCGGTCATTTAAGCTTTGTCCTAGCATTCGAGCACCGAGGTTCCCTTTGCCTTGCCTTGCCGTGGGGTTGCCGCATGCGCCTATTATCCCTAGCTTAGCTCGTCGCGCTGAACATGGAACATGCCGTCTTGGGGGAGCTTCGAGGATCCTGAACTGGGATTAGCCCATGCACACTAGCCATTCTCCAAGTTTCTGCCATTGGGGAAGGGGCATGCTCCTACAATACATAGCTCTCGGAGCTGCCTCCTGTCAATGAATTCGGCCTCTGCAGAGGAAGGTGATGAGTGTAGCGTCGCTCGAATGTCGGCCTCGTATCTTTGCAGTATTGACACGACCTAGCCGTTATGGCCAGTCTGGCCGGGCCAATTCAAGGCCAGGCGCGAGCTGATGAGAAGCGTGGAAAGGTATGCAGTGTTTCTATGTCTCCCCCCTTTTGCGGTACAGGTCACTGACCAAGTTACAACAGCGCGACACGCAAAAGTCACGACGCGCGTTGTTTTCCGTCTCTCAACACCGAAAGTCGCCTGGATACCCGACATCATGGGCTTCGAGGTGGAAGCATCGCCAGCAGACCCCCGCGATACCGCGAATCGGCGGCGGTAGCCCCAGATGCGGAACACCGACTAATACACCGCTTGCGCTCGTCCGGCAGCAGCACGGGCTGATCACGCCAGACGATGAATCAGAACCAGAAGTTGTACTCCCCCAAACGATCCAGATCGGCCCCGAAGTGTACACGCTGAGCCGGTTCTACGCGAACTACGCGACGACCGCCAGCATCGTCTTCTTCAACCAGCTCCCCGACCACTACAAGAGCGACCTTTCCGAGGCTAGCCATACTCGACATGCCACACATGCGGTGGCACTAGCTAGCGC
This sequence comes from Colletotrichum chrysophilum, assembly GCF_026319265.1. Classification (NCBI taxonomy): domain Eukaryota; kingdom Fungi; phylum Ascomycota; class Sordariomycetes; order Glomerellales; family Glomerellaceae; genus Colletotrichum; species Colletotrichum chrysophilum. The sequence continues at coordinate 326,544 of NW_026517322.1, read as the reverse complement.
CGCACGCCAGCTGCATCAGCCTGGTCTGATGCTGGAAGCGCGGCAACATTATGGGAAGGCGATTGGAACGTTGAACCAGGCACTGAGGGATCCTGTACGAGCTAGGGATGATGGAAACCTGGTAACAATGTTTCTCTTCGGAATGTTTGAGGTAAGTTGGGCCATTCCCTTTAAAAGCGGGTAGCTGTTTGCAAGTCCATTGAGAAAACGTCTGCGACACTTTTTTTTGGGAATCTTCACAGCTAAGAAAACATAGGTCATTGTCGGCAAACGAAGCCCAAAAGCCATTGATCTCGAGAACAATGTGTTCCCGCATGGCACCGGGGGCTTGCAACTATTCAAGTTCCGTGCCGAGCAGGGACTCACAAATGAAGTTGACAGAGGCTGCTTTTTGTTCTTCTGTCACGCTGCTGTAAGACACCTCCCCCTGGCTGGAACCACATCCACTAACATTAAGACAGTTAATGGAAATGTTTATTCAACGAGAGCACCTAACGGGAATCTGGTCAGTGCTGGAAGAAGTCGACACGCCATGGGGCAAGGGCCCTGTTCTAGAGCCTCTTGTGCGCCAGGTGGTTGACTTCAAGAAAGCTTTTGACTTCAAAATGCAGGTGCAAGGGTATGTGTCGAAGCTCACTGCAGAGCCAGCTGAGGACTTGACGGAACTGGTGAAAAGCGGCATCAGTCTAAGTAATGACCTCGAGGCTGCCGTCACTCTGCTCGGCTTTTCGGGTGCCTCTTCATTTTCAGGACAACCACAGCGGGTTTTCAACGGCCTCTTCACCCTATCAAGCGATGTCTCAGTCGCACTTGCACGGAGTCATTACCGATGCCTGAAAATTTTCATGTTGGAAAGAATCCTTGATTTGAAAGGCATTTTGAAGGAGGCCCCGGTCAAGATCGATGCGGAGGTAGGGAAAATGCCGAGCTGGTCTGACGGAGTCGCGGTTGTCGAAGAGGTTCTCGACGACATCCGCGCAGTGTTCGGGCTGGACGGAAAGGAAGCGCCGGCGGACGGACTTCCGTACCGCACGATGACGATGTTCTGGCCCATGGTGCTGGTCCGCACGTCATGCTTTGCGGGTCCTCATAACGGGCGCTGGGTTGCGGAGAGGATGTTGGAGTTGACGTCTGAGGCAGGGTTTGGCCTGGGAGTCGAGGCGGCCAACCTCTGAGCCACTGCCGGCACGGAGCGGACAAATGCTCCGTTGGTCGATGCGTAAATAATCTCTGGATTGCAAAGGGAAAATTGGAAATTGGTCTATATCTGGACAAGGGCGTACTAGCTGATAACGGGAACCATGATGAGAGCCTTTGATGGGGCCAGGGAAGAATTCGAAGATACCACGTTCATAGGACAATGCTGAAATCTCAACCTTTAAACCATATACAGAAGAACCTGAAAAGAACAGCCTCAGAATGCGTAGAGATTTAAAATACAATTCTCGTCAATGTATTTCCTAGCAATCTGGCCCTTGAGGTGGCCTACTGGCTGCCATATTACACTGTCTGAATAGACGAACCTCGTTCTCTGCAAAAGCTCCTACAATGGAATGCATAACACCGTGGTTGTTGAAGAGAACGAGATCGCCCTCCTCCCAATCATGGGGATACACATACTGCGGGCTGATAGCTGGTCTCTGCAGCCTGTAAATCAACTTCCGCACCTCTTTCAAGTCATCCATGACGGTCCCGTCTTTGAGATGGATCCTTCGCGCAGGCGTCGGGTATACCATCATGGCAAACTTCCCTGTCACCGGGTTCTTCCACGCCATCGGGTACTTTCGAATCTTCTCCTGATCAATCTCAGGCAGCTGGTCTTCGGATAGCTCCAGGCCTTCCGAAAAGAGCCCCAGCCCGTTTGACCGCGCCTTGGCCTTACTCATCCAGATGTACGGATGCGGGCCATACTCGACGAAGCTGGACTTGACGAATTCCTGATCCTCCTCCGACAGCAATTCAAACATGCGGTATCCACTAATGAAAGCTGTCGTTCCCAAAGGCACCTCGAGCTCGTCCCCGGTCCCGTCGTCGTACCGACAGATCTGCCGCCGCCCCTTGGGCACCTTACACGCGAAAAGCGACGTTACGAGCGGCGGGTCCAGATCATACATAGCAGAGTCAATGTGCCACCGGTAAAAGTGCGTAAAGTCATGGTCCTCGGCCTCCGGCACGGGGTGCTTGTGGAACGTCCTGTGATGCGGGTGGGTGAGCTTCAGGTCCGTGAGCCCCTCGAACGCGGCAACGGCGCCGTGGCCGATGACCTGCACTTGCGGCTGGGACGGCAGCGTCGTGAGGTCTTTGTGGAGAACGCTGCGCTTGTCGATGCGGGCGCCGTGGCTGTAGGTGCTGGCGTCCGGGTCGAAGCGGCGGGTGAGTTCGTACTGGGCTTTTGGGGAGAGGTTGTGCTGGTTTTTGATCAGGACGACATTGTTGGTATAGAGGGCTTCTCTGATGACTTTGAAGCTTTCATCTACATTTTGTTATAATTAGCTTGGATGTTGAACTTCTGATTGTAGGTGTATTACCATCAATATGTTCAAGGTCAATCCCAGAAAGCTCGGCGCCGAAATCGACTGCCGATTGCTCAAACGGCTTTGGAAGCGCTGAGACCTGGTACTCGACGGCTGCCATGATGTAAAGAGATGGAGAGTAAAGAGTTTGTAATCGAAAGAGTGAGAATGGCCACTTAGTAAATTGTTTGGGTCTTGTTGCTGTATATATATCCAGGCGCAAAGCTTCGTTCAGTAAGTTGCATCTGGGTGATGCGGGTGAGTTGCATGAGCTCGCCCGCGCCTCTGTGCGCCCGGAGATAATTGACGGGAACAATGTTTGGGCTGTTTCTATGGCGTGCGGGTGAGATCAAGAACTCGCCCGCATGCCCCTCGTCACTTGCCCAATCAGGAACGGCGACAATCCGATTACTACGCGTCACTGCGTGTTACACGACAGGAGAAGCACAAACCTCGTGGTGCGGATGAGTGAGTCCGACTCACCCGCTCCGAATTGGGAGAAAAGTTAACGTCGTCGATGTCAGGGCGAGAGCGATTGGCTATAAGTTCATGCAATTACCCGGGTAATACAAGGCTCATCAACTCTCCTATTCAGCCAGTTCAACTTACTAGCCTTGTTACTTTCCATATTCCCAATCTTATACTTCAAAATGGGCTGTCTCAACTCTTCATCTCAGGGTCTCTCTTTTACAGAGCTCCCGACCTCTCTTCGCGAGTCTTCTCTCATTGGTGCCGAAGTCCACCTGCCTTCATCAATGAACCTCCTGGACACAGACGCCTTGTCAAAGGAAGACATTGCCACCTTCAGGAAAGCGCTGTTCGAGAACCAAGTCGTCGTTATCAAGAACCAGAGGGGCATCTCGCCCGAGACTCTGCCCAAGTTGACCAAAATCTTCGATCCGACGGCAACTGATATCCATTCCGCCGGCGAGAAGGCCGTCAGTGACCCGAGGAATATCCTCTCGGCATACAAGGCGGGAAGAATCCCCAGGGCGCCGCAAGTGGGCATTATTGGGAGCGGCAGGTTCCGGAACTACGAAGGAGTTGATGAGTTGGAGGTTATTCACCTGGTATGCCCCTAGCCCAGTAAGTGTTATTGATAATTTGAAGTAACAATCGCGACTAGGATCACACTTTGTTCCATGAGAAGCCTCTGTCAGAACAGGAGCTCAGCGATGGATACACCCGTCCGTACCGGTGGCACATGGACACTCCCTTCTATCAGCGTTTGCCCGGAGAAGTCACGGTCCTCCACGTAGTGAAGGTGCCGAACCTGCCTGATCAGAAGCTCAAGTTCCCAGACGGCAAAGAAAAGAGTATCGCTGCTGGAGCTACAGCTTGTAAGCCATGGCTGTCTCAATTTTCGTATGTTGAAAACGTCTGACTGACCTTGTCCACAAGTTTTCTCCGGCGCACGAGCATTCCAATTGCTCACACCGGCCGAGCAAGAATTCGCTCTCAACACGACTGTAACATATGCTCCTCAGGCCTATGAATACATCCGACAATGCAAGGCGACAGAAGACGGCCTTTCAATCCCCACAATGGGCAAAGAAGTGCCTATCGAACAGCTCTCCGAATGGTCTTGGGAAAACGTGGCCGAGCATCCTGTAAGTACTATCCCACCAATCCCCCGCTATGGTCCCTCTCTCCGTACTGGTCCTAACCATTCCCCAGATGGTCTGGCGCAACCCCCTCAACCCCGACCGCCCTTTCCTCCAGGTCCACGGCTGCTGCGTCTTCAAGCTGACCACCCGGGATCCGGCGACCGGCGCGGTGGTCTCAGTCGTAGACGACGTCGCCAAGGTCCGCGAGATCGTCTACGGCTTCCAGAAGCGGATCTGGGCGGCGGAGAACATCTACGCGCACCGCTGGGAGGAGGGCGACGTCGTGATCTTCCACAACCGCGGCGTAATGCACAGCATCACGGGGCAGCTGGCGCAGTATAAGGAGGACGAGGAGAAGAAGAGGCTGATGTGGCAGTGTACGATGACGAGCGGCACGGCCCCGCAACCGTTTAGGAAAGTGCCCGGGGTTGTTGAGACTGGGTTCGCCAAGGCGGCTTGAGCGGCACGATAGCGATACTGATAGTCCGAATGTGAATCACAACAGGATGTCTTTTTTGTTGAAATTTGACCTCCTCAGGATCTCCAGTTCCTGTATTCAAAATGGGAGCATCCCAAATAGACGTAAGAAGTTCGCAACGTCTACGGCTAAGATTAAGATCAAACACATCATCACGCGGGTACGCGCCCACCACATCACTATATTAATTATTCAATGCAATACACTTCATGAATACTATTTAGCATAAAACGATTACCCTTCAATGAATCCAGCGAATCGTTTCGAATTCTTTCTTGTCTGTTTAGCGTAAAGGACTAGCTCGATTATGTAATCGAGATAAGTCCTTTTCAGCTAAGCATATCTGAGTTCCCCAAACTTCTCGGACTTCACTCTGCGGAAACCAATCTAGTAATCAGTAACTCGTGCACCAAAAGCAAGACAGCCCCACAATCTTATGCTTATTCACCGGCATTTGCGGGGCTGGTTGGATCTCAAATAATGTCAGTCCGCTTGTCACAGCGTCAATCTCTTGCGTGTCGCGGTCAGTTTCTCACCCCCAGCCAAGTTAACTCAGCACCCTTAACTAACGTGGGACGACCACTCAGAGTGTACAAGAAAGAAGAGAAAGTGCAACAAAGAGATCCCCTGCGCGAGATGCAACCGTCTGGGCCTCCATTGCGAGCGTGAAGTCATCCATCTGAGGCGCGATGCAGTTCGCCACGGTGCCGAGATTGGGTTCCTCGAGACTCTACGCAACACACTTCAGAGCACCACCGATCCCGCCACTACGGTGAGGAGGGCGGCCGATCTGGTGGCGTCTAGACTTGAAGCTCTACGATCTAGTCCGGGACAAGCCAGCGAGGGTACTTTTCAGACAACAGCAAATCTCGTCGAGTCTGGGAGTGCTGCCCGAGATGACGATTCAGGGCAGGACGACGCAGCAACCTCCCGTTCTAGAGTCCGCGGCTCGCTCACAGTCACTGCGTTAGAGCACATGGCCTGGGGCAGAAGCTACGGAAACTGTTATCCTCACTTACACTGCACCTGCCACCAAAGGCGGAACCTCACCAGCGCTTCCTCAACATCTCTTTCGGGATCACCCGCCTACCCAATTCCATCCCTCTCCCTCCTCCCCGAGCGAAGCACCGCCGAGGTCCTCATCTCATTTCATCTAGAGCACATCGCATGGCACCACAACTCCCTGCACTGCCCAACCTTCCTGCGGCAGTGCACCACCTTCTGGGACACCGGCACATATGACCAGCCGACGTGGCTCGCGCTCTACAGCGCGGTGCTCGCCGCGTCGCTGCTGAGCTGGCAGAACAGCTGGAAGCACCGCGACGCGTTCCCCCTTACCCTACCGGCGGGATGCTCGCCGCTGGATTTGTTCAACTTCATGGTCGACACACTCTACCAGGCGCACTTCCTTCAGAACGTGTCACTCTACTCTGTTCAGGCCATCGTCATCTCGACTGAAGTGGCTCACAACCTGGGCCTCAGCCAGCTGAACGCCACCCTATTCAGCGCCGCGATCCGGATGGCCGAGTGCTTGGGCATACACAAGATCACAGACGGCAGCAACCTCGACTTGCAGACACCAGAGGAGATATGGGAAGATACCCTGCAGAGAGAAGTCGGACGAAGGGTGTGGCTTCAGATGGTCATCCAAGACCACTTTGCGATCCCCTTCACCGACTCGTATGGCATCAACCCCGCCCAATACTCGACCTCCCTCCCGAGAAACGCCGACGACGCGGACTTGGCCGATGCCCCGGAGACGACACTGACGGTGAGCACGTATACACGTGTGCTGGGCGGTATCGCGCGGCTGATGCCGGAGCTGGCGGACGGCATGGGGCCGTTGAGGGCGCAGAAGCCGGCGAGGGAGCAGTATGCCCACGTCCTGAGGATGGACCAGAAGATGAGGGAGCAGGTGCAGTCGATACCGCGGTTTCTTCTTCAGAAAGATGAGGTGCTGGAGGGCGAGTGCGCGTGGCTTGGTGTTGCGCGGCAGAGTCTTGCCATTACAGCAGCTGAAAAGGTTTGGATCATCAAATTTTCCAAAAGGTATTGAACCGGAGGCTAACCAAAATCCGACAAAGATTGTCATGATACACAGGCCATTCCTCTTCCTCTCATTCCAATCAGAAGCCTACGTCCACACGCGCCGCACCTGCGTCGCAGCAGCAGTGACCATCCTCCGCGAACACAAAAGCATCGTGGAGTCAGGCGAGGTCTCCCTCTGGACACACGTCGCATTCAGCATCACCGCCGCCATCATCCTCTCCTTCGAGGTGATTTGCGACCAGAGCAAGGAGAGAGACACCCGGCAGGAAGGGTACCTCGACGCCATCCGTGATGCGCGAGAGCATCTCCTGGGCCGGACGACGAACGATGTTCTAGCGCACCGCGGGGTGGTGCTGATTGATGCTATCTTCTCCGAGGTGGGGGGCATGGAGTCATTCTCGGACCGGACGCTTGCTGCGAGACCTGATGCGATCAACTTTGAAGAGATTGCGGCTAGATTCAAGACGGATTGGTTTGTGCTTGATTCTACGGCGGCTAGTCTTGGGCAGTTTGATGTTGCCGAGGAGCACTGGGCCATGTCTGCGAATCCCTCTGAGGATTTTGATGAATGGTTCCAGCAAATCTTTCACTCGAACATAGTTGAATAGGCAAGTTGTTTCTCATCAGAGATCAAGGACTGTGAATTGCCGATCTTTCTCCAGCAATCTGGAATCACTCATTTTCTCCCTATTTCTTAACTTGCTAACCGACGAAGACCCGGTATTAAACTGTGCCAGGTGTTGATTGACACTGAGAGATACTCGGCTCCTTGAATGCGCATCGTTGGCAGTGGCCTCTACTAGGATGCTGTTATTGAGTTGGTCGGCTGCAGCCCGGTGCAAACAACGTGGTGGAAAGAGGAAAGATGTGATCAAGTAATGTGACAGACCGAGATGAGCACACATTGGTTGCGACGAAATAGGCAACAGTTGAGGGAGCTGTTGGTCGAGTTGCGGCCGTAACCCCCTGACAGCAAACACCGCATGGTGGCCCGTTCGATGGAGTTGGGGACATGGCGTGAGATTGGTTCTGGATCTGGGGAGACCTTGTTCAACGTCCAAGGGACTGACAACTCCGATCACAATGATTGGTGGGTTGTTGGATGCGAAGACGTGAACGATGATGTTTGCTTACCTGCATGGTGATCTTTGAATGGGTATTCGTGGACATTTGGGATCTCGGATCCAAAACAAGACAAGGTCTTGTTGTGAATGATCCTGGTGTTTGCTTCGGCACGGCATCCGACAATGAACTTGATATCGAGTCCGATTTCTTCTTCAGACCGATTGCAGCTCTGCATGGCGCGAATGCCTCGATCAAAGCAGCTGTTTCCCTTGTTCTAAAACCGAGGCGTCAGGGCTTGCTCGTCTCGATGTGATAACCCTGCTTGCTTCACACATTTCTACGGCCGAATTCATAGGTACTCCTTATTGGCCGGCCTGACGAGCTGCACCTAGGCTGCTTGCATTCGCATAGCTCACGGTGCGCTGCGTTGATTGGTTCGCTCCTCGTATGCGTGCTACGACATAGTGTTTCCGAGCGATGACTTTGAAATTGGCCCGAGGGCAAGAACGAGACACGGAAGTGTCAGTCTGTTAACGACGAAATGATTCGATGGTACCCGACAGCCAAGGGGGAATTTCTGCGGTTCTGGGAATCGTTTGGAGACTTCCCGAGGATTCAGTTGGTACGGTACCGGCTTTTTCTTTTTGGCGTTTGAATTTTGAGCTGGCAAAAATGGTATTGGAGTCATTGGAGGGGGCAAACAACGTAAAGAACGAATGTGATTCGCAGATGCAGCGTGACAAGCAGCATTACGGATTTGGCGCTGGGCCTGTTGGGAGGGCTCGCTATGTGTTTGCTTGTGCCGCTGTGCCGCCTTCTCGCTTTTCTCCAGATTCTCCGCGGATCAGAAGCTGTCGCCGCGGCTTGGTGGCGGCAGGCAGTTTGCTGGTGTTGTCTTTTGTTGGGCAGTGGATAGTCGTTTCCCGCCCCGGTCCATCGCATCCTTCATCTCCACGCCGTCCCATTCGGTGCACAGTACAAGCAAGGCAAGACAATGCAGCCTTAGCCACCACGTTGGAGGCTTGCAACGGTAGTGGGGTGCATCGCATCTGCCAGGCTCTCAGTTCTCATTTCGCAGGAGACTTGGGTGCTTGGCAGCCGCGACAGCTGACGAGACAAGGAGACGGGGATTCTGGGGTCCTGGGGATGTCGACACCGCTAGGTAGGGGGTCGATCGGTGCATGTTTCTTTTGCTCCAGGGTCCACGTCGTCTGCATCTCGATTATTGGGGCGGGTCGATCGTTGACGATGGGTCGAATCCTCTTCGCATTTTTGCTGCTCCATCCGTCTTGGAGGCCCTCGTGTCGGCCTTACAGCTTCAATCTGACCGACAAAGCGGCGGGTTGCGTCGTTGGGATGCAAGATGGAAAGGAGCATCAGGCATGCGGCAACACCTCAGCCATGATGATGGCCGGAGAGAGAGAAGTCTTGGAACTGGCGGTCAGCGCAAACTGTTCATTGGATGATGGTCATGGAGGCACACCACACCTCACCTCACCTCCAGCATTGTGGCGCTTCAAGTGAGGCAGTCCGGAGAAAGGCAAAGCTGGGGGCATACCGAACGATCGAGGCAAGAAGCAGGCCAAACGGAGCAGCTTCCACTTGTTGTGTGACGTCCCTGCCCTACCCCTACCCTTTGGCTTCTCCCTCCTGCAGTCGCGTCCCTCTCAGCCAAGTGTCGGTTGCATCCAATTGCTCCTTCCACGACGGACGCTTCTTTGACCCCCACCCCAGACTTCATGTGGAAGTAGCACCTCCTCCATCTCCTCCTCACCTCAGATCCCGTCCTTCACCATAGTGCGGAAGATGTTGCCCGGTTCCTTCCTCCCACCTTCACGGCCCCCGCTGTCATCATCGTCATCCGAGGAAACGGGAATGGTCCCGTCAGCAATCAGACGAAGTGCGACTTCTGCGTCTGATGCTCTGTTGCTCGTCTGATGCTCTGTTGCTCGTCTGATGGACACATTCATCTCGTCTGGATTGACATGGAGGAATTCGGCTGCCTGCTATGACCTACACACTGTCAATGGGGAATACCTTGCCCATCCTTTATTCTTATCGAGTGCGGTTCCACAGCCATTTCCCTTCAGTAAGCCACAGTGTTTGTTTGTTCATTCTGTTCATCCAAGGACCAAGGGCCAAGGGCCAGCCAACAACCGTCGCCCAGCCCTGCCGAGCGCCCCCAGACAGACAGACCATGCATGGGATCTGCAGATGCAACAACGCAAATATCTGACCAGACTCGCCTTACAGTGCGGCTGTGATGCTTGAGATACCTTGCCTTTCTTTGCCTTGTCCAGCATTGGTTCTCCTGCGTGACTGCTGTGCCGCCTTTTCCAAGACTCATTCCCCCTCTTCGTCCTTCCTTCCCGGCCTGTGACAGTCGTGGTCCACCAGGTCTTTCCCTCCAGGCCGAGACTCGAGCAACAACCACCGTCCTTCCTTCCTTCCTTCCCTCCCCGCGATATTCGCACCCAGCCTTACCATCTTGAGGTGGCAGTTGCGCCTCTCCGCCCCTCTCCTTCCCCATCCCATGGCACCGCCTGCCTCCCTCGTCCCTCGTCCCGTCTCCACGAGTCCACCTGCCCGCTCCTTCCCTCATGGTCCACAGTGTCCTATTTCGACTTCATCTCTTGGCCATTGCCTCCTGGCGCCTACCCCTGGCCAGCGGCTTCCTCCCATTTACATAGCAAGCATCATTCGGCCGTTGCCTCCTCGTGTTGAAATCTAGACCTTACCATTTTCAACCCCAGATTGTTGCCAACGCCAGTACCCAATTCAGAAAGTGCACTGCTCTTGAATATCCGAAGCCCCGGCACCTTCCTCTTCTTCCTTGCCGGCTTCATCTGCTTGCAGCCTCCTGTACTTTCTAGCAACCATCTTTCTACTTCTCCTCCACGTCCTCCTCCACCACAACCAGACTCCAGACGAACCCTCCTCCACCATCACGACCCATGCAACGTCTGCTTCACACCTTCTCGGCCGTGTAACCGCGCCGCACTTGGCCTCTCTCCAGCACCACGGTCTGTCATGCAGCTGCTCGATCCCATGTGGCTACCAGCCTGGGCTGCCTGAGATTAATACACGACCTCGCCTACCACCTGTCGATCTTATTTCGACCGCTCGTTCCTCGACCAGCTCGAAGCCAAAGATCAACAGCGCGCTCCTACTCACGCTTCTCCCTACTTTGCGTTGCAGTGGCCAGTGGATCGTCGCACAAAGCTGCCGTCCAGCAACACGGCATCTCGCTCGGGCTCCGAGCCATCGAGGCCTGCCACTTCGTTTCAACACACTTCTCCGTGGCCTGTCCATCCAGAGTGTCCAAGTTCTTTGTTCCGCCCGTGTTTCCTGTACCACAACTGTCATTACTTCTTTCTTTCCCTCGTGTTTCGGCCCTATCCGACATACATCAGGGGCCCTCGAGTCGCGACCATCCGGCTTGCATTTCAGCCTCCAGCATCCGGTTCCAAGTACGCCTGCCGCTCTGCTCATTATGCGTCCTGGCGTGGAGGACAGAAAAGACTCCCATGCTGACCACTTCACGCAGGCGACTCGTCGACTCGTCAACTCGTTCCGACCATCTCACACTCATCAAAGGTCCAAGCCCAACCTCCATATTGAGCCGACCAACGAGTATGGGAGACAGCCACGGCGCTCCCGTCGCAAGGGCGACTTCGGATTCCCTATCCCAAGAGCAAATCGACATCGTCATCGCCCTCGAAAGAGTCGGGGCTTCGTTGTCATTGGTCGGCGTCACCTTGATATTCATCACCTACTACGCCTTCAAGCGTCTTCGGACAGTCCCCAATCTCTTCATCCTTATGGCTTCAATCGCGAACGTTGGTGCAAGTGTTGCCTGTGCAATGGGGTACGACGGTCTTCGTGCCGGCGAAACCTCCGCCTTGTGCCAGCTTCAGGGTTTCCTGCTTGAAATGTTGGTTTGCCCTCACGACATTCCCTCGCGTTGTCACCACTAACATCCACTTCCACAGGTTCATGCAATCGGATCCTTGGTGGTCTTTTGCTATGGCCATCAACGTCTTCCTTGTTTTCTTCGCCGGCGCAAACCCTTCTTCATTCCGCAAACACCTCTGGGTTTACTGTTTTGTCTGTTTCGGCATTCCTTTGATTCCTGCTCTCTCTCTTCTTCTCCTCAGGCCCGACGGGCCAGACGACTTGATCTACGGCGATTCCACAGTAAGTCCAGGTTCCTCGAGATCAAAGGGCATGTCTAACGTGGCTCAGCTTTGGTGCTGGATCAACAACAAATGGAGCGTCCTTCGCATTTACACCTACTACATACCTATTTGGTGCTGCATCTTCGGCTCTTGTGTCATTTACTTTGCCGTCGGCTACCATGTATTCCATCAACGCAACCAACTCCGAAACTTGACCTTTAGCAACCCGGCTAGAGACAACAAAGATCTCTCCTGCTCGGATGAACGAGACTCTGCAGAAAAGGTAGCTCACTGTCACTAACTCCCAGTGATTGGCCTTTTGTTGACACACATCAGAATCTCACAAGTCGCACCGAGTTCTACGGCACCGCTATGACGGAGATACAAATAACTACCGTCACCCCAAGACCTTGGACACCACCAGCGATCCCTCAGTCGGCAATGACACCAGACTTGCCTTCCAATCAGCAAACTCGACACGAGCGCTCATGGCGCACAAGTGACGAGCATGATGCCCCGCCAAGCAGTCCACAATTCGAAACGACGTGTACTTCAAGTCCACCCCCACCAGAACCAAGACGCTCAATCTTCCATCGCGTTAATTCCGTCAATGAGAAGTTTTCGGCTCGTCTCCGAAGCCTCGACCCTGTCAAGCTTGCATACTTACGGACGAGTTTCATCTTTGCCATTTCGGTTTTCGTTACTTGGACGCCGAGCTCCATCAACCGGGTTTACAACCTCATCAAGCCTAACGACATCAGCTTCGGCCTGAGTGTCGCGAGCGCTACGGTTCTACCGCTTCAAGGCGTGTGGAATGCTGTCATCTTCTTCATGACTACCAAGTCTACTTTCAAAGAGGAGTGGGCGGACATGAGACACCGGCAGCAAGCCCGGCGACTCCACAGCAACTGCGACAGTCGTCTTGGCGGGAGGAGGATCGAGGTTCTGAGGACCGAACACCATGACCGATTCATATGCAATCGATATGGTCATTCCAAAGCCCATGGGAGCGACCAGACTAGCGAGCTGGAGTTGACAGCACCACCGGCTGTTGGGACCGTTCGTGCCATGCGGGGGTCGTTTAGTGTATGACTCGGCTGTTGGTGTATATTGAAGGTCATGAGTCCTTCCAGGGACTCGGCCATTATTGAGGAGTCAGGATGTGTACATTGCTAATCTTCTGGGGGGTTGGGGTCAAGTCCAAAACAGCGTTGGAAGAGATACCAACAGCCATTATATTCGGGGATTTTGGAGGTTGCATATTATCCGGGCTGGCGGCGATCGAATCGCGGGGTCCATGTATTTGCTCATGAATTGGCGATGTCAACAATCCGTCGTACATAATATCAGATGCCCATGCGTATCATCTCTGTGCTTCTTCGAGTGTTCACTTACTTCTTTTGGCAAAGCAACAAGTAGGTAAACTGGCGGTGACCGAAGAAAGACATCATCGGCACGACGAGTCTGTACACTCTCTCATAGTCGAGGCTTAACTTAATGTAGCCCTTGTCGACCAGAAGATCAACACATATCAAGGCCTGCGTCTCTTCCTTGCCTAGATAATTCAAGAGACGAGTTGTGTGAGTAGCAACAGGACGTTACAAATACCAATTGAAAGTCCCGACAACGCATCAGATGCGGATTTGCTAGTTAGTTTATTTTGGATTATGTTACAAATAGCGAAAAACAACATTTATCCATGGAAGTAGTTGAGAGTAGAAGTACATCTAAACCCTCTGTTTCTGCTAATTTACGTGGTCGCAAGTTTAAAAAGTCTGTGTTTTTGTCTCATTCAAGGATGAACTCCTTTCCCTATCTTACATGTTTTCTATCCGAGCTCTCCTTCCGCGTTAGCAAACAGCTGGTATTACCACAATATGGGCACTTTAGTCATCTGTATTTCAGCACAAGAGAAAGATTTCTATTTGGTTAGAGCAAGTATTCTTAGCTGCTGAGAGAAAAAGAGACAGAAAAGGCAAAAGTTGCGCGCCTGCGTGTTCACGCGCGGCGGATTCGAAACTTCAACCTCGACCACCCCCATGGGGATGCATTATACCACTGCCCCAAGCAGCAAAGGCAATGAAGACTTGATAGGCGGAGTGAACAGATGACGTCTCGAATGGCGGGTCGACGGCACCGTGGGTATCTGACGGCAAAATGGTCGGCGACGATGGATGGGGCCCATCATCTCCTGCAAGCTTCTCTGTGACCTTGAAAGATGGGCTTAAATGGCAGGATATCTTTTGGCCTTAAGGTTGTTGAGGGATATTTCTCTCTCTTGAGAAAACTAGGATCGGAGTATTTCATCAAGGGTCAAGAAAAAGACAAAAACAGGGTATCTAGGACCATAAGGTGACTCACATATTAGAACTGTAGAACGACCTCAATTATGGAACCATGCGTCACACGAAGGCATGATAATTAGGGACAGAATATGTAGTGATGGAACCAAACAAGGCTCTCGGAAAAACTTGATTGTGGATTGGGAGATGTCCCTGTAGTTGATATAGGAAAAGAAAACCAGCCTGCCCGATGCACCGTAAACCCATACAAAAAACAACAAGAAAACTAATCGTTCTCTGCGCTTCGGCCTCCTCTACGAGAGAAGACATATTCATGATAAATCCAAACGCTGATATCCACGCCATTTCCAACACCCCTTTCTCTGTCCTCGGTCGCTGTCTTTCTGTCTGTCTTTCTCTCTCTCTTGGATCATATCTCGCTGTGACTCTTTCTCTACAGAATCAAATTGCGCCCAGTGCTTTTTCTTCGGTGACATCATTGGGCTACCTCCTTGCCCTTGCCGGTCTCATTTGTTGTCGCGTCGTCTTCTGTGTAGAGACCGTGTTCCTCAATGTACTCGATAACTTGGGAGGGGATGAGCTGTGATGAGTCAGTTTATGCATTTTTCTTCGAGGGGGAAACGGAAGAAACGTACGTAGTCGATGCTCATATTCCTCCTCAACAACAGACGGATCTTAGTACTCGACACGTCGTTGGGGACGACTTGGGGAATGTAGTAGATCTGGTCCTCCCACTCCTTCAAATTGGTCAGCGCCTCGTCAATGTTGACGCCCGCGCGCTCAAGGACGAATGCGCCGAAATCGCCCAGAATGTGACGCAGGTCGGAGGGCGACCACACGCCGGGCTGGCTCATGGTGTTGATCAGGTCGGCACCGGCGAGGACGGCGATGCGCACGCGCTTGCCGTTGCAGCCGCCGCGCTTGACGTTGATCTCGTGCTCAAAGTGGTCGAGGACGACGGCAGTGGGCACGTAAGCCGTCTGCTCGGCCTCCCAGGGGTCGACCATCAGGAACTTAGACGTCTGTTCGGCCGCGATTTCGCACATGCGGCGGCGGTGGCAGGCGGGGGCGAGGCCGCGCTTCTTGTAGGCGTCGGAGACAGGGGAGAGGTAGGAGCCGACGAGCTCGTAGTTTGTGTTGTAGCGGACGTAGTCGGCGGCCATGACGGCCATGCGCAGGTGGAGGAAGGTGATGGGGGAGTAAGAGCCGGGGGCGACGAGGACGAGGGGCTCGCGGTCGGGTTCGGACTGGGTGAGGCGGAGGCGGTGGTCGGGGAAGGAGTACCCGGGAGGCGTCATGGCCTCGATGGTCTCGGGGCTGGCGACCATGGTTGCTGCGGGTTCCGGGGTCGAGGCAAAATTTTGCGAGAGGCGTACGGGGACGCCCGGTTGGAGGTGTTGATGAGATGGGCGACGCGGACTCGGAGGTCTGGTTTGCGTCGTGTGTAGCGGGCGCGAGCGAAGGAGGGGCGGTGGTGGTGGTGGTAGTGTCTGGTGTCTCGGGGATGCGGCTATCGGTCGGTGCCTAGTGAGGTGCGGCGCGGGACAGGACGGAGGATGACGGGATCTGCTGGTGAGTCCAGGTGCTTGGTCAGCCTTGCGCTATCGACGTCATGCGGGAATGAAGAAGGCAGACGAGTCGGGAGTACTTGAGGAAGAGACGCATTGAGGTGTGGAAGTACCTTGCTAACGACAGATGGCTGCTGTAGCGATTGATGATTGTCGGACGGCAAAATATGTTGTTTACAGAGTTGAGTTGGTTTCGCCGAGGGATAGAGTTGGGGCGGTTGGGTTGGGTGAGAGGAAGAGCCGAGAGGGTAGGTTGTTTTGGTGTGTGTGTCGGCAAGTTAATACCTTGACGGAATGGTACAGACGCAGAGCAGAAAGCAGAGCAGAGCAGGTTGGGGCGGCGGCGGGTGGGAATTGCGTGACTAAGGTTCTAGATGACACTGAGACAGAAGGTGCAAGGTGCTAAACTCCGGTGCGGCGGCGGTTGCCTTCACGAGCTGCCAGTCACGGAGTATTCGCATCGAGGGCAAGAGGGGTCGGTGGGGCCTTCCTCCTGTTGCAGGTGGTGACTAAGCAGAGCCCCCACCGCGGGACGGGCTGTGATTGGAGGGGGTGAAGGGGTCGACAAGGTCCGCCGTCTGGTCGCTGTCGGGACGCCTCTCTGATCGCCGCCTTTGGCATGTTTAAGCCATGTGCATTAAACGGCGCGTTTGCTAATTTGTTTCACCCTGCACATGTCCTGGCTGGATTCAGCGGTCAGAACAAGCCGGAACTCGCCCGTGTCTTCCCTGGCTACGCGCAGTTGTTGAGTCTCTGCCATCGGGACTTCATTCCATGTGCGGCCTACCCAAGGTATGATGAGGGCATCGTGGCCCGCGGACCACGCGGAAGTCGAAAGCCGAACCGCCGGCTTTGGCCCGATCCATCAATTGTTCAGTCGCGCATAGCCTTCAACGTTCCGCGGCAATTCATTAGCCCGGGTAGCTAGATGAATGATGGGCGAGACTTGACAGTTGGTGAAGCAATGTGCACTCTTGATAAGGCAGCCCAACTTTGTGCCATGTGCCACAGCAAGGCACCGAGTTGCGGGTGGTGACTCAAGCGGCTTCATCCCGACTGGAGTAAACTCCATGGAACTCACTGAGAACAGCTCTGTCCTACTCAAGTCGTTCCTCGGTCCCTTCATCCATTCTCCGATTTTTCCAGACGTTTCTGCTACTGCTCGCTGTCTGAAGAAGAGGGGTAGCAATCCCCGGCCAGACCCTGCGAATGACTTGCCGAAGACACCTCATTCGCTGTCGGTCGCATTCTTTTTTGGCTCTGAACTCTGTCTCAGTAACCAAGAACGAGCAAAAAGAAAACACTGAGAGGCCTCATTGGCCTGGCGGCCACGTGACTGAGTCCCCAAAACTCAATCGCCTCGTGACCTGCCAGACAGGAAGAGAGAAAAAAAAAAGCTTTGCAGCTCCCAGCGGCCCCCCTGCTCCGACATCGCCCCTCGTTTTGGGAATTCGTTAGCGCTCGTCGGCGCTCTCCTCTTTTCGCCGTGCCATCCAGACTGGACCGGCCGCCGCCGTGCCCCATCAAAGACGCGTGCGCTCCAAGCTCTCTTCGGCACCGTCGTCCGTCTTGTGTTGCTCCAACTGCCGGGCCCCCTTTCCTCCTCCTCATCCAAAGAGTGATGACAAAGATGCTCTCAACATCCTCCGTCTCAGCCACACCGGGGGCTGTTTGCTGCTACTGGCCACAGCGTCTCAAATGAGATCGGATGGCAGGTGAAGCGCGATTGACGACCGATCTGAGGCTCATCGGTTGAGCTGCCGGTTGAGACTCTACTTTGACCACTCCTACTAGTTTCGAGAAGTTACAAGGAGAACGGATGCCGGATCACCTAGGGCTATGTTGCTTGAGTTACATGGAAGGCCGAATGAGCCCACTGCAGTCAAGATGGAAAGATGTATTTATCCGTAGGTTAGGTTGATGAGAACGAGAACGATGCTAATTAACATCATCAAACGACACGGTTGATACAAGCTTCCACAGCACTAAGAATGTAGAACGTCGCTCTTCCACTCAGCACACGAATTACCTGCCACTTTCATCGCGGAACCGGCTCTCAGAACATGCATATTTTCGTCCGCTCTGAGAATAGCCATGTGTCACATCACAATAGACTTTCAACACTCAATATCGACAATGACGTCCGACAGGTGGGAAGAAACTCATCCGCCATGCTTCGCCCCTCAACCTTAACCGCATCCCAAGAGATTTTCTCCCCCTCCCCTCCTCCCTTTGCCCTCGTATTTCCAGCTCCATGTCACCCAAACACCACCCTCCGGCGCCCTCATCAATCTGAAAACCTCCGTGGCCCCGTGTCCCCGGCCCCGACAGGCCCCGTCGCTGCCCCTTCAATATCACCCAAACAGCACAAAACCGCAGGGATTCCCCACACCAGCGCTGCCAAAACGGGCACACATCCTGCCTGTCTCTGCCCTCGAAAGACCGCTGAGGTGCCTCCGAACCATTGCCATTCCCACCAATCGCCCTAGGATCGCTCCGACATGCGTGTTTTCTCCTGTCTGAGCTGGGCGCTACTGCACGGAATCTGGAAACCTGTGGGCACTTTGGCTCCAGTCCCACGAGGCCTGAGAAACGTTCTGACAGGAGAAGCAATGCCTGCTGTACTTGTACTCTGTATGTTAGCCCATGAACGGCTTGTGTATTGAGTTGAGATCCCGGTCGTTCGCTTCCCCGAACAAGCAACCACGACCGTCATGCCAGATCCAGCCGTCGCCTGTCACCCTCCAATGTCCCGTCTCGTCACGGCCAGATGACCTTTCCCGTCCTGCCGCGCCCCTGAGCGCCTCCATCAAGCGTGCCTCCCTTGGTGGACAGTGAATAGCCCATCGCCGTTGCAACACGGCAACGACCTACAAAACCAAACCGAGGACCCACGGTTCTTCAGGTCGTGTTCTGCCTTTTCCTCGCTTTGCTTCGTCCTGCTTGCCGAAAACACCCCCCTTCCCAGCAGTCCCGTTGGTTTCATTCGCTATCCTTCGTATATCCCTCCTGTTTTAAGCTGTCTGGTACACTCTTTGTTTCGATTCTTCCCCCAACCCAACCATGAAGGCTTCCATCTCTCTCCTGGCCGCCGCGGCTACCCTCGCCGCCGCTCTCCCGTGCCAGGACCCATCGTAAGCAGCAACAGAGACCCCTAAATGCGACGTCGTCTGATGTTGCGAAAATGTTTCCGACGCGGCTCAAAGTGCTGATCAAACCCACAGCGCCGGGTGCGGTGTCACCGGCTGGACCGGCTCCAGAATCGCCGCCCGCGCCGACGTCCTCGCGTTCCCTGGCGCCGAGGGCTTCGGCCGCTACTCCGTTGGCGGCCGCACCGGCTCCGTCTACAAGGTCACGAACCTGAAGTGCGTTGGCTCCACCCTCACCTATTAGTCCTTCTGTCCCCCGACTAACACGGTCACCCACAGCGACTCCGGCACCGGCTCCCTGCGCGATGCCGTCTCCCAAGCCAACCGCATTGTCGTCTTCGACGTCGGCGGCGTCATCAAGATCAGCTCGCGCATCGTCGTGTCCAAGAACATCTACATCGCCGGCCAGACGGCGCCCGGCGGCGGCATCACCGTCTACGGCAACGGCTTCAGCTGGAGCAACGCCAACAACGCCATCGTGCGCTACATCCGCATCCGCATGGGCAAGGGCGGCGACTCGGGCAAGGACGCCATCACCATCGCCGACGGCAACAACATGATTTTTGATCATGTCTCCGTCTCGTGGGGCCGCGACGAGACCTTTTCGATCAACGGCGAGGTGTCCAACGTCACCATCTCGGACTCCATCATCGCGCAGGGCCTGGAGACGCACTCGTGCGGCGGCTTGATGCAGACCAACACCGGCGGTGTTTCGCTGTTCCGCAACGCGTACATCGATAACAAGACTCGCAACCCGAAGGTGAAGGGCGTCAACGATTTCCAGAACAGTAAGTTGCTCGGTGTTTTCATTACGGCTCCTGGAAGCTCTGATACTAATTCGATGAATAGACGTTGTTTACAACTGGGGCGGCGGTGGCGGCTACATTGCTGGAGACAGCGATGGTGCAAGGTAAGTCTCCCCATCACCAAGACTACTCCTCCAGTCTCTTCACCAAATCATCAAGACTAACATCAAACCCCCAGCTACGCCAACATCATCAACAACTACTTCATCTCCGGCCCCTCCACCTCCGTCACCGCCTTCACCCGCGGCAACGCCAACTTCCGCGGCTACGTCAAGAACAACTTCTACGACTCCAACAAGGACGGCGTCCTCAACGGCGCCGCCCTCTGCGAGTCCACCACCTGCTACTCCAACATGGCCATCCAGACCACCGCCTTCGCCTACCCGGCCCCCGCCAAGCTGCTCTCCCCCGCCGACGCCGTCACCCACGTCTCCGCCAAGGTCGGCGCCTCCATCGCCCGCGACGCCGTCGACGCCGCCCTCGTCAAGCAGATCGCCTCCTACGGCAAGTCCGGCGCCCTCATCTCCGACGAGGCCACCATGGGCGGCGTCGGCACCATCGAGGCCGGCACGGCCAAGAAGGATACCGATGGTGATGGTATCCCCGACGAGTACGAGACTGCGAACGGCCTGAACGCCAACGACAAGTCTGATGGTATGAAGATTGGGGCCGGCGGGTACACCAACCTCGAGATCTACGTCAACTCTCTCGCCCCGGCGGTTTACTGAGCTGTGGACGATGAGTTTGATGGATCGTTGGTGGAGAAGGGACTGTGATGGTGAAAACCCCCCTTGGCTGTACATAGCACGCTCACTTATTTCTTCTTTGTGTATACTGCCCATCGTCGGTCTGCGACGAGGTACATATTCTTTTCAATGGACATACCATTAATCTTCCTGACCTTTGACTTTATCATAGCAACTTGGTGATGCCTCTTTTTGATAGCGTAAACGCATTTGCCACTTCTGTTGCTCCGGAGTTGATGAATGATTATCGCAATGAGGTTGACTTCACCCACACGCAACAACAGGGCACCAGGTAAACACTTCTCGACTTACAAGGACTCTTTCATCCATTCCATAGAATCTCTGTCCCAAATCCTATGACTGCGCCTCATAGCTAAAGTCAAAGTTCACCCCTGCCCAAAACGCATCATCCATCAGATTTTGGCCACCATCCTCGACATCCATGATCGAATCCGCCAGTGCAAACTGCGTATTGTAAACAGACTCAGACGCATCGCTGAACGGAGCCGTCTGCGGCGCCTGGTTCACCGCCTCCCAGCTGAAATCCGCATCCAGCATATTCATCAGCGGACACAAATTCTGCTCCAGCGTAGGATGCGTCTGCAACGGGTGCGTCTGCGCCGCCGCCGACGCCTTCTCCCTCATCGGCCCCACACACGCCGCCGCCGCCGCCGCGGCACAGCTCTTGTCCGGGGCGCACTGCTGCAGCAGCGAGTGCGGGATGCGCTCCGGGTACTTCTGGTACAGCAGCTTGATCAGGTCCGACCGCATCCGTCCCGCCGGGTTCCACGACGTCGACAGCTCGCCGAGGACCTCGAGGCACATCTCAATGTACGGCGTGCAGCACGGCCGGCCGCTGTTGCTCATGTCCGGGTCCGGGCTCGCGTACTGGATGAGCACCAGCGACGCCGTGAGGATGCAGTGTGTCGCGGAGATGGGGCTCCTGCGGAAGCCGCCAAGGACTTGGCGGTACTTCTTGCTGGCGAGGCAGATGCGCTTCGCGGACTCGATGCAGAGGATTTCTGCGCGCTTGATGGCGTCCGTTTTGGGTGCTGTGGTGGTCTGCTTCGGGCGCAGGAGGAAGGGTTTGAAGAGGAGGATGCAGCAGGTGTGGTAGACCATGTTGAGCGTGTAGACCTGGGGGATGTCGTTGGGGCGGTCGATGCGCAGGTCGGCTGGGAGTTCGTAGAACCACGTCTTGAGCTCGAGGGTGCACGAGTGGAGGAAGGATATCCTTTGAGGCCCTTTGTACAGTGGTTTTGGGGCGTAGCTGTGAAGATTAGTCCCATTGCTCATGGCGAAGCGGAAATCCGGTTCTTACAGGGCGAGCAGTATATTTTCGAGAATGCGGCAGAGACCAATGAGTGCTCGGTGAACAAGGATGTGTTTGGTGCATCGAGTCATTTCGTTGGCGTCTGTTGTACCGTCACTCATCCTTTCTGGTACTGAAGGGAGATTGACTGCTCCTTGGACGTCCTGTGATATGTTAGCTGGGGGTTCATCTGAAATGAGTCATTGCACGCACCAAGAAGTTGCAAACACGGCCAGTGTAAATAGCCGCGAGTTTGTCATCACAGTACAGTGCCCAGTACATCTGCCGCCGAAGTTCAATTTCTTCGGTAGGAATGAGATTTGAGCCAGCCAGAGATGTAGCGTCAACATTAAGACCCATGTCGAGAGCCAAACGATTTGCCATCCCTTGATGTAGCCAACCGGCAGCATCGCAACCATATGACTGTCTGTCATCAGCGTCCAATGATACAGACGGTGATTGTGATAACTTACAACGTAAACCCCAACCAGAATTGACATTGATTGAATGGTTGTAATGGATGGGCGCTTCATGTCTTTGTGGAGGAGCACTTCTGCCTTCTGCAAGAACGGCTTGCCGGCCGAATTCTGGTCTTCGGGTCGCAGGCGTACGTCGACCCTGTCTGTGTATCGTGACCCTAGAGCGAGAATGCAGTTGAGGAGGCAAGGGCTGTAATAGCGCCCTTTGGTCTTCATGCTCTGTCTGAAGAGCTTCTCGTCGACAATCTGGCACCATGGGTTTTGGTACTCAAAGAACAAGTCGATGAGCTCATTTGTAAGGTCTTCTGGATAGTTTTCACTCTCAAGTCTCTCGAGTGGGAGAATATAGCAGTTCGATTCCACAGATTTCGTTGTTGCAGGACTGCTTTCTTGATCTTCGGCTTCGGGTGTGGTTTCTTCGCACATGTGAATACCTCAATCTCAAATCAACATAGGATGAGAAGAGCACTCACCAGTCTGAAACTCCAAACGCCCACTCGACGGTCCAAAGTATCGCATCTCCCCATCCTGGTCGTAATTCACCGACTCATCTAGAGACAACGCCCCTTCGAACGTTGTGCAGAGGTCATCAAACGCCGAGGGGCTCAGACCAGCCAGCGCCGGGTCGCTGCTCCCGGGCGCCAACGCAGTCGAGACGGCATTCAACTGTGGGGTGGTCCCCGCAGCGGTGAGTTGCGCGACAGAGGCCTCTATATCGATGGAGTGAGACTGCAGGACGGCCTCCAGCAGGTCGATCCTGTTCCTCAAGAGCTGCACATACGATTTTGAAGCGGGCTTGCGGCCGTCTTCCTCGCTCCTGTACATGCAGTTGATGTTGCGCTCGGAGCAGCGGGTACACACGGGGCGTTGTCCATCGCACTAACAAACCGGGGCAAGGTATGATGTCAACATCCTTTCTTATGCCACCAGAAGAGGAAACACAACGAGCAGACATGGGTGATGAGACAACATAGAAAGAGGGAGGAGAATCCACCCACCTTTGCCCTTCGACGTCTGCACTCTTCGCAGGCTTTCGAGGTGTACCTGCGCTTCGGTTGGCTCGCGGCCCGCTCCGTTGACGGTTGGGGCATAGCGGCCAAGATGACGGACGGAGGCGGAGATTCAAGCTGGCCGGTGCGGGTTTGCAAGGGTGTGATCACAGAATCGGTTGAACGGTCTGGAGCACGCGGAGAGAGCGGAATACAGATTCCTCTGGTTGCGACGAGGGAAGAGTCCAGCAACGAGATTTCCCCCTTCTGCCCTTCGCCGTGGCTTGTGTCTGTCGTCTGACGAACCCGCTCTTTCACTGAGAAGCAAACGTGCGGGGCCAATCACATGGAGTTTGGAGAAAGGTTACTAAGCTGAGCGGAATATGTATCCCGCGGACCCCCCGCCGCTTGCCCTCTACGTCACGGGTGAAGGTGTATGATTGGTTGGGATATAAGACTGTCATTGCCGGGAATAAGGCCCTTTGAAAGGCATGCGGTAGGGGAACATTGAAGAAATGTTGAAAAGCCTCGCTTGATGGGATCTTGAGCATTTTCCGAAGATATGTACTGACACATGTCGACTTACAAGACAGCTCAAATACCTATGAGGAATATTTACCTCTTTGTTGGAGGACATTCTCAACCAGCTTCTGGGGGAGCCCTTCAAGTCAGCACTTTCACCTTTGTCGCCAGAACGAATGGTGTCATAATCGCCGAGAGGCTACAAATGCGAGTTCTGTCGAGATACATGCGTCAAAAAGGGCCGTTTTGCTGTGTCTTATTGAGTGCATCTTGACGGCAGCCCTGGGTCAATACAGGTCAGCGGCGATCAAATGGAACCAATAGCGCCAACTGAACAAGGAATTGGTAATTGGACTTGAGGGATCGCCATTCCATTTATCTGCCAATCTGAAAAGAGTGATGGACTGTGTGAGGCCGGTCCTGTTGCAGGAAGCTCTAGGCTTAGGTCTCATCAGCTCGGGGCTCACATCGGAAGCAAAACCCAAAATAGAACTCTAACAGGACGTCACTCCGCGGCCCAGCGCCGAGACAGTTCATCCTATCCTGTCGCCAAGAACCACTCAGCTCCTCGCAACGACCACAGCCGACTTCAACAAATCAGCATGGTGCCATAGCAGCAGCTTTCACGTTGATACGCTGCTCGAGACCAAGTGCTACGACTCAGTCATCCGCGAACCGCCAAGGCAGCCGGCGCTCTCAATCACAGAGCTGGGTCGAATTCACTCATGTCGCCCCAGAGCATCTCCATCCTTTACAATCCTTCCCCTGGACCCCTATCTCAGAATCGCATGTTTTCCAAGGCACCGCAGATCCTCCCCGCGCTCAGCATCTCAACAGCGAAGCCCCGAGATTGACATCCCGCTCCGTCATAAACAGAGGCGGGCGCGACGCCATGGACCGAGAGGGACACGGACAGACAGCGGTTCCTGCGTGCTGCGTGCTGCCTCTGGCCTGCCTCGTTTTAGCGCCACGCATCTAAAAAAGCAAACGCAACGACGACCACCCCCAAACCCAAGTCCGGTGCCATGCCGATCGCTGCCTCCCGTCTGGCCCTATGCAAGGACACACTCAGACCTGTGTGTTTGAGGAGATTGAGAATGATGCTGTTTGGGGGCGGGGAGCGGTCATATTGGACGTGTTTACATCTGCCGGATGCGACGCGACGCTTACGTGGAGGAAGTCAGCCAACCCAACAATCTCGGCCCGCGATGATCTTGATAAACGGACTAATCCATCTTCACCGGATCTAAGACATTATGCGGGGGTCACGCGAAGAGAGATGATTATGCCGGGCACCTTGATCAAACGGCCTTGGTTGAGCCTCAACTGGCCGCCAAAATCGGGGGACCGGACTAGCTGGGCCAGCACAGATCTGCGCCATCGCCCTACTCCTCCCTGACTCCCTCCGTCAAGACTCAATCGCACTTGAGATGAAATTAGGGGTTCAAAGAGCTGCAGACAGTTCAAAGCTTCCCACAAATGCCAAGGCTCGTTCGGGCCCTTTCGAATTGCCAGGGCCGCGTCGAGTCTGCGGAGAGGAGCGACACGCGTGTGAGGTGGTTACTTGGCTGCATTTCTCGGACGAACTCTGCCTTGATTGGCACAGTTGGTATCGTCCTACAAACGTGTTTGGCCACATTTGGGCGGCCGACGGTCCTTTGGCACGCACACCACCACCGGGTCACAAAGAAACCATGTTTCTGGGGTTGAAACACTCTGATCAAAGACCACGTCAAACACACTGCATCTACCGTGGCAAACCAACAGAATCATGTCTCCCATGTTGGCTTCGACACCAAGGCACCAATCTGACATACCAACATGGTATTTTCCCATCGCTTTCTCCCCTTTGCCCCTGAATCCTGCGACTGGCGAGAGAGACATCTCCCACTCACGGGCGGACTTCTCCACGGATGCCCGCCGACCTATTTTCACACAACCCCAACAGCCCAAGAAAAGAAAAAAGCCCGCCGCGCCGCGCTAGCGCCGCAAGCCTCACGTCTGCTTAGCTCCATGCCCCAACGTCCGGCTCGGCGGGAGCACGGCCGGGGCACGGCCGGCCCGGTGCCAGTTTAGCCTCCTTGCCTGCGTCTCCTGCAACTCGCGGGCACTGGCCCCCTTCCCATCTCTCCTTTACCCCCCACCACCACCACCGTGAACCAGCGAACACGGCCAATCTCAAACCGTCAGCGGCGTAACGGTGCGCGTCGTTCTTGTCTTGTCTGCATTAGGGGGATGGTCCGGCGTGGATGTGAAGGGTGATGGTCAGGGGAGACAGACGTGCCGGAGGAGCAAAAGGCACCATAGCCTCTCAAGTCGTCTGAAGATACCACGAGACACGAACGCCCGGCCTGAGCGAAGGCATGGAGAGACATCTATAAGAACCTTCCCGGAGCGGTGTTTGGTCATCGTGCATCTCCAGCTTCACTCTCCACCACTTTCCCACAACAGACATACACACACTCACTCAACTCTCGCTCACTCTCTTCATCTTCCTCCTCCGAGCCAACTACCCAAAACCGCCAAAAATGCCTTCCACCGTCGTCTCCACCCCCGTCCCCGCCGGCGTCGACCGCAACCAGGTCCTCGCCGCCATGCACAACCACGACCTGATGGTCAAGACTCTCTGCCCGGCCCTCGTCTCCTACAAGCTCGAGTCCGGCTCCGTCGGCCTCGGCCAGTCCGCCACCTACTCCGTCACCGACAAGAAGCCCATCGGCCAGACCACCTACCAGCTGACCATCAGCAACCTCGAGGACGGCGTCGACACCCTCGTCAATGCCAAGCCCCCGGTCGGCACTCTCGTCATTCAGGGCAAGTGGCGCGTCGTCAACGAGGGCGCCAACCTCATCCTCCGCGAGGAGGTCGACATCGAGGCCAACATGCTCATGAAGAAGATGGCCAAGGGCAACGTCGAGAAGACCCACCCCGAGCAGCACGCCGCCCTCCTCGTCCAGGCCGGCAAGGCATAAGAGACCTGCCTGTGTAAGAGGGCAAGGTAGTTGCATGCGGATATACCCTTCAAACTTTGTATAGTTGAGAGACCTTCCCCCTTATCCATTGAAGCGAAAATGGTTGCGAATTCGGCGTTCTAATATGGGGGGTTTTTAGGGGGATCTTGTCGTATAGATGAGACTAGACGTTTAATGGAAATATGAATTGGAGACTCACAGTGATTGATCATGACGAAGAGGTGTATGTGCGTTCACTGATTCTTTCTGACTCGAGATGGTAATTGTGGGTGAGATTTACTTCGACATTGTAGACAAGACCATGTCCAATGTGCCTAAGACCAGGGCGCCTCGTTTGTTGCAAAATCGATAACGTCCTTAGTACCTAACTCATTGACTTTAAAGTAACTCTCATGATTCACATTCATCCTCATTACTACACCGACCCAGCTTTCTTAGCCCCCTCCGGATCATGCGCCACAACCTCAATCTCAACCCTCATATCATCCTCCCCGAGCCTCGGCACACCCACACACGTCCAGATGGGCTTATGGTTCGGCATCCACTTGTTGAAGTTCCTCACCATCGCCGCCAGCGCCTCGTCGTTGATGGGCACGTGGTACGAGTTGACGCGGTACACCTGCTCCCACCCCTTGCCGCCGGCGTCTTTCAGGTTCAGCTCGACGTTCTCGAACGCCCGGTCGATCTGCGCGTTGATCTCCTTGAAGAACTCGCCCGTCTTGGGGTCCCAGCCGCCTGTTGCGTCGTTCCGGTGTCAGTCAACGTTACTTGAGAGAAAGGTGACATGAAGGGAGGGACGAAGGGGATGGATGGATGACGTCGTACCCTGGCCTGCGCACTCAATCCTGTCGCCCACTCTCACAGCCTGGTTGTAGCTAAAGGTCTTCAGGTTCCGTTCGCCGACACCCTCGTAGGCGTAGTACTTGAGGTGAGACATCGTGATGGCGTCGGCTTCGGTTCGGCTGTTCTTGTCTTTCTTGTGTCAGAGCGGTATCTGCCGTGGCGTGGTGGTGCGATGGGCTGATGTTGGGGGACAAAATAAGTCTAAATATCTGCTCTGGAATGAAGAAATAGATAGACATGACCTGGAAAGACCCCCCCTTTATACACCACTTCCGATACCCTTTTCAGGGTCGGGAGTGCGTCATGTCGCCGGAACATATATTCCATGTGCGGGGCTTGGGCACAGGTAGTTTTGAAATCACCGCGCTGAAGACCGTGGAAGAGGAGAGAAATTGCGCAAGCCGATGTTTCTTGCCGCATCGGCTGTCAAATTCACGATGGTCTCACAGGGAAAGACAGGAAACAAATGTTCTCACAGTTTGATATCTTGAATGCCTTGCCATGTCAGACCCGTGCCACGATGGTACGATGTCCCTCGCCTCTCCCTTGAGTGCTTTTGGCGACTCATGCCAGGCGCAAGTTACGCCACAGCTTAAATCCACGTGCAAAAAAACAGGAACCAACAGGAGAGTCAGAGAAGAATGCGTTGCTCGATCTCTAGCAACCGTCATTTGCCCGCACTCATCGACGACAGGGAGTGCAAGAAACCAACAGAAGGGAGGTATTCCAGACACGAAGGACAAAAAATGAGAATGACCGTTTCTTCTTGCCCGCTAACGCTCCAGACCCAGGGCTGGTTGCGGCCTAAAAACGGCACTAGGTCGAGTCCGGCAGGACCCTTTCAAAATTCGGCCCCGGCCGAAAAAGCCCAGGCATCGCGATGAACCCCGTCCGGACCTGGCTCCGATGGGAGGACCCTTCCGGTCTTCTGGATCGGGAATGTCACTCGGGCGCGGGACGTCGACAACTTCACAATATCGGGGAACGTTGCCGACCGGCCATCAAGGGCGGCGACCTGCAGCGCGCACACTCGGCGTGCAAGATGGCGTCTTAGATTCAGCGGCACTGCTACACAAAACCTGCAAGCCTTCCCAATCACCGGCAGGACATCTTGCATGCGCCGCCAAGCACACCTAAATCACCACACACCCCTCAAGCAGAAGCGACGGGATGATCTTCGAAGAGCCATGCCGGCGTACTTCTCCTCTTGCCTCCCCGCACCAGACTCAAACAACATGAAGCCACCATCACATGATGATGACAATTCGCATGCGCTCCCGCTACAAATCACGAACATACGCCATGTACATCCGACACGGCATCAGGGTCCTCAAGCCCCTCAACATCCAAACACTCTTCAAACCTCGCCGAGCACCCCCCGCGCCGATGATCAGTCGTGGACAAACCCGACCGGGCCCTCAAACGCCAGCCCGCAAGCCCCCAGCCCAACCATCCCGCCTCCGGGGCCCCGATCACAACCGCTTTCTGACAGATCGTCCCCTCCCCTCAACATGTCGTCATCAGCCCTCTTCGCCCCCTGAGCAAATAAGCATCGCACAACAACAATTCGGTCCGTGGTTCGTCGGCTGTTGGCCCCAAAAAGGCGAATTGACTTTCCCCCGAAAAAGAACCCCCGTCGGCGGCGCGTAGACGGGACGCATGTAATCCAGCAGACTTTCCACACACCTCTGCCCATCATCATGTATACAGCGCCCAGTCTCCAATCTCGTCTGATGTCAGTCGTGTCGCGCCGTCAGCCGTCCAAACGACGTCGACGTCGTGCGACCGACGCTCCCTGGTGTACCCCCGTAAGTCGCGTGGAACGGTCGTTAGCGGCAGTCGGTGTCTGTCGTAAAGCTGTAGCTGCAGATGAAGTTTCCTCCTTTCCCGTACTGATGCCGTCTCGGCAAAACCCGACCGAGCCTCTTGTCTTGCGTTCCCCCATTTCGTGTTCCATCATCCGTGTTCCGTCGGGTGGCTGGTGGTCGGGTCGCGACGTAACTGGTACTCGGGGTGGCGAATGACGTCGTTGCAGCCTTGAGGATCGTAAGCGGTGGATCGTCGCGTGGCGGCGGTAAAATTTCTGACAGGCGCAATGTATTCGTGAACGCCAGCATATTGGATATGTGAGATTGGGTATTCAGACCCGCTGGACGATCTCATGTTCTACGTTGCTCTGTACATTGCTGTTGTCGCATGTCTCGGTTGCACGTAACACACCACTCACGGTGTCTGCCACAAAACTTTGGTTGAATTGAAGGTCGACGCCTTCTCCGCCTACAAGCAGGTATATACACAAAAATGCGAACGTAATGTAATAATTCCCCAAGGCCCGAAGCCTTTTACCAGTAACCGTGACGCCTAATGCTACCCAATGCCCAGTGTGTCATTTGATGGTGTTGAGAACCCCAATGATGATGAAGATCGTTAGTGTACAAGTCGCGAACCGATGCAAGTTTTTGTTATCCACTCCAATACCGTAACCGTGCCGAAGCCGTAGACGAAATGATGAATATAACGCTGTAGGCCAACTCGGCCACAAGGGGTATCATGCCCTCGAATCCTGAGAGCTGTGTCCGATTATGCTGTGTAGCGAGCGCCCCGGGGTAGTCTGCCCGGGTAGTGGGATGTCCATGGTTGGCTGAAAAGCCGTGCCGTGTGCTCGGTTGGCCAGGCTGATGGTGACCTCAATCTGATGGCCGAATAAGTGTATCTCGCGTCCCGATCGTTTGTGGATGTGTCAACGCGGACCAGACTATGCTGGGTGTATCTTCCTCCTCTTCCGCCGCTGTCCTCCCGACAGCTTATTTCTTGCCCTTGCTTGGTGGCGCGGTGATCTTGCTGGTGGTCATGAGATCGCCAATGTACTTTTGGAGAAACTTGTTGTTGCTGTCGAGCTTGTCGTGCTCTTCGCGGACGGCTTCGATGCGGTTGAAGATGGTGAGCAAAGACTCTTGGAGTGCCTTCGCGTGTCTGGAGAGCGCTGGTTAGCTTTCAGGTCCACAACATGACGCGTGATGGTTCGATTCCTTACCTCTTCAACTCTTCCCTCGCCTCTCTGCCCAGAGCCTCAATGTCTTCGCTCGTCCTCCTCGGGCTCATTGCCCTCACATCGTCCGGTCCAAACTCGGTATCGATTGGCCCAACAGCTGAGCTATCCCTCGGCACGACTAGCGGTCCACTGCTCTTCCGGCTCGGTAGGCGAGGGCGAATTGGGGTAGGCTGGTGGATCTGGGGCTCGTCGTGCTCGTGGTCGACCGATGATGAGGAAGAGCTCGAGTGGGAGCGCTCAATGTGAGGAGGCAGGTGCGACTCGCCGTGCTGTTCTTGGTGTTCGTTGTCCATGATGCTGAATTATCGTCGTCGCGATGCTATGACTTGTTTCGGTGTGCCGATGGTCGGTGAAGATTATCGTGGAATCAGTGGAGGTGGGATCCGGTTGAGTAGGTATGCAGAAATTGGATGTCTGCAGCAAGAGGAGTGCGAGAGGGCGGCTCAAAAGGCAAATGTGGTTGAATTGAATGGTACTCCGTCACCAGGGCCAAGTTGGGAAACGGGGTCTTGCCACCATGCAAGCAGGGTCAGGGCTTAGTGCAGTGAGCGAACAGTGGCGGAGAGGGGGTAGTCGAGGATGAAGGAAGAAAGAGTCAGGTGGTTGCAAAGGTGGTAGCGGTGATGGTGGTGGTGGTGTATATGGGGCGTGAGGTATTATGGAATGTAGGGGTATTGGTGGTTGTATTCCGGAAGCAAGTAGGGTCCTACCGGTCTCTCAAACAGGGACAGGAGCCGGAGGGCGGGAGAGGTAGGGAAGAAGAGCAGATGAAAAAGAAGACAACCCAAGAAGACGGGCAAGAGTGAGAGAAAAAAGGCGCGGTGGGCCGCAGAAGGGTATGAATGGGGGACGAGGTCTCGTGGGTGTGGGTGGGTTTTTGGGTTGGGCAGAGTTGTCGAGGAGTCGCTTTGAATTTTTCCCCTTCCCCTTGTCTTCCTTGTCGCCAGGTGGTGGAATATGGGTCTCTCTTGATGCTCGTGGAGTGCTCGGCTGGTTCGCCTCGCGCCGGGTGGTCCTCTCTACTAAGTACCCTTCCTACCAAGTGAAGTAGAGGTGTGCCTAGGTACTGCGCAGTACGGATACTGGTTTGGTTTGCTGGCTTTTGCTTGTTGGCAAATGCTGGCCCTTGATGGGTGGGGGTCTGAAATGGCTATCGGAATTTGAGGAGCGAGAGAAAAGAGAAGAGAGCCCCAGAGAATAGGTGATCCGAGAGTGGGAATGTCGTGGGAGTAATACGGGATTGCGACCGAGAGTCAAGGCGGTTGCGTCGACGTCGTGTGTGTCGGTAGAGTATGTAGTGTACGTTGTGCGCCTTGTGTTCGTTCAAGGTACTCTGTACAGCAGACGGGAGTACAATGGAAAAGAATGGGAATAGGAATTGCCAATGGCGAATGGCAGAGAGCAGGAGGAAATGGACGGCAATGGCTGGCTTGGCTGGGTGTGGGTTTGGGTCGACAGTTGACGTCTACAGGCGAGCAGGTGGCCGCGATCTGCGGTACTTGGGGGGGACAAGCGCTGCCCTGAGTGATGACTGCCCGCTGCTGGGCCTGTGGTGTCGATCGGGGTGCTGGAGCCTTCGTGCCCTTCGGCCAATGTCGTAGGTAGGACGAGCGGTATGATGGTCGTTACTGAGAAGAGGGTAGGACGGGGGTGATCCCCAAGGGTTGTCGAAGGCTTGGGAGCCTTGGATTGCTTGGGTTCAGTCAGGGTGGAGGAGGGTAAGGGATGGGCACGACAGGGGTAGCCAAGTAAGTACCCTGCACACACGTCTTCGGAAGTAGGGAAGAGACAGGACCAGCGCGCAGGGGATCCGTAACGGGTTGGCGACTGGCTTAAGCGGCGGTGTGGAGCAGGATGATGTTATCGCAACCGTTTTGTTGTATTCGCATCGTCTCTGCAACTCTGTTGTGTTGCGTCTCTCTACGTAGCCAGGTGTTTACTTGGAGAGAGAGAGGCTATTTGCAGCTTTGGTTGGTCGGTGCGCCTCAAAGCGGTGGTGGGCGGACTGCGGATCGTGTGGTAGTGCTGAGGTTGTCTGTCTCCTGGGTACTCGAGCGCGAGAGGAGAGCTGAAGCCGAAGCTCGACGTTGATATTGACGATGGGCAGAAGATATGCTCCAACGGTTGTGCGGTGTGCGATGTTGAGTGGTGCTTCGTTGACCGGTGTGGATGGCGAACGGTGGGTGGGAATGATGGGGCCGGCGTCTGATCTGAACCTGAACCCTGAACCTCAGACCTGAGGAAGTATCGCGACGATTCAAAGCAACTTCTGGGTTCCGATTGTCTGGCTAATTGTCTTGTGTGACGTGAAATGGAGGTTAAGACAACGATGAGATGCGCGCCTGTTTCCTCTGCGTTTGAGCAACTCGGGGGTATTATCGCAGTCAGGCATTCATCGACGGTGACACACACGGTTGCGATGATGCAGGCGGTACGGAAAGAAGGTCTGCCTTATGCAAGCAGGAGAGATGCCGGGTCTCGGGGTCTCGTGGTGTTGTTGATCCGCTGAATCGAGGAACTGAGAATGCAGCACCCACCCACGATGGTGGTGGTGTCTGTTGCCACGGTGTGCTGGCCCCGGTGTTGTTCTGCTCGCGGGTGCAGGGGAGAGACACACCGACACTGGAATTGAGATTGACGAGGGCTTCAGCTCGATGCCATTCAAACCATGCGTAGACGGCGTGTTTGTGATGTTTGCGCTTGAGACGGACGGATGCTAGCTCTCTCCCTCTCTCCCCCACCTGCATATCTGTGCAGCCACTGCAGCGGTCTTTCCTTTCCTTTGCTTAGGTTGCTTTGCTTTCCTTCTGAACATGGCACTTGTCGTTGTGGAAGGCACGAGTCGGTACGTACCGGGTACCTGCCTACCTATTAAAAGTCAAGACTTGGGCAGTTCCTTCCTCGGCGGAGGTTGGCAGCAGGAAGGTTGGAAGGCAGGCACGATGACGGAGGAATCAGGGAAGGTGCTTCCAGGAGGCACCGTACCTCAGGACTTCCTTCCCTCACTGTTCCCAATAGAAGCTGCTAAAAACAGGGGACTGCTGCTTCCCACCGAGACAACGTCGCGCCTGCCTCTCTTTCTTGCACTCTGACTGGTCTCTTTGTCCTGGATTCCTGGAAGCCACGCAGCACGTAGCGGTACGTACCGCATTGGCGGGTCCTTTAATTCGGTGTCCCGGGCCTAATTTGGCACTCGAACCTCAGGCATGCTTTTCTGCCCACATGTCACTCTGCTCTTTCCCCACACATTGTGACGCTGAACGGTGCGAAGCTAAGGTGCTCGCATCTTGACTCGGTACGTGCCTTTTCTTTTTTTTCTTCTTTTTTTTTGGGGGGGGGGGAGGAGGGTTTTTATTTTTTTTATTTTTTTTTTTTTTTTTTTTTTTTTTTACACCTCCCCCTCCCCTCCCGGGCCCTTCTGCCTCACCCGCCGCCTGTCCCTCGCCGCCCCCCTCTGTCCGCTCATCTCCTCCGCATCCGCCGTCCTTCACCTTGAAACTCACGATACTTCGACCTTTTCCGAATTCTTCTACCTACACTAGTCGACGGCACTAACGTGTGTGACACGGAGTCTTGCCGACACATTGTCTCCATCAACCAGCCATCTTTCACTTCGAGAAGAAGAGTTTTATTTTATTTTTTTCCTCTCCTCCCTGCCCTCTATTGTCTTTGGTTCTGCCTTACCTCCACGGACGTATCCTTCCTCACCGCATCCTAATTTCTAATCGTTTCCCCTCTCGATCGTCACTTTCGGCGTTGTGCGACCGTTGACGGCTCCCCTACTCCTGCCGTGTCAGCTCCCTGCAAACCGCTGCGGCATGAATGACCTCTGCCATGATGGCAAAAGCAAAGCCCACGGCGGGACAGAAGCAACAATTTTGTTTTTCCTGCGCTGACCTCACCTCCGCTGGCTGCTGACCTGCTTTCCACGTGTACAGATACCGCAAGCTCCCCTCTCGTCATCGAGGGACCCCTGAATCTACACACGCACCGCACCGCACCGCAGAGCGAAGATGCACACGCAGTGCAAGGCAGCCAGTACCTTGCCGCAGCGGCACGAGAGACGTAGTACTCCCACTGTACTGTACAATTGTCTTTCACCCTCCACACCTCGGCCGCGGCCAACCAGCTGCAGCAACGGCAACCCTTTGGACCACCCCTGCCGCCGAAAAATTGGCTGATCAGCGCCTGTGACGCCATACCCTCCACGGTCAAGACTGGGATCCCCCCTTCTCCACCCGCCGCGACGAAGCAGAGCGGGAACTTGGGAAACTTGAGGTGAACTCGGGAACTTGGAGGAATCGCAACCTGCCGCCAAGTCTAGCGCGAGCCTTTTGACTGGCGCGCGCCCTTCTCCGCCGCCCACTCTCCGGCAGACACCAGCCGGTTTGGCGGCCTTGCCGCAAGAGGGGCACATTAAGCACATCAACAACTACACGCCAACCAAAGGCCCGTCGTGATATTATGCCCAGCCTACAGCGGATTCCGATTGCCATGTTGCCTTCCATCTTGAATCACCGCCCCTCACTTTCCAACACCACCCGTCGCTTGTTTCGCCAACCATATCAGGGGCCTTGAGCTACCTCACGCACTTGTTATGGGGGCACGGGGGTCCGCGCAGGGTTGCTGTGGGGGTGTCTCTTTGCCCTTTGACCCCTTCATGATCGATCAACCGTCCCGTCCAACCGTTTCTTCCGCTCCTTCTCGTGTTATCGTCAATAAGCCGTCAGATCAGATACGACGAATTCACCTTGGCTAGCCATCATCATATCGTGATCATAAGACGATGCCTCGTCGTCTCTATCTCTCTCGTCATTTCAACCAGCTCAACCAGCCCTCATCAATCGTCATGTCGAGTTCGTTTCTCCCGCCGGAGACCGGCGGAGCAGGGCATCCATGGCTGACTTACTCGTGGCGGGGGATTGGGCAGCCACGATGGCTTCGTCGAAACACTGCGGCAGCAACGTTCACAGGCGCCACGGTCCCTTCCTGTCACATCTCGGGATACCGCCGTCCGCAAATATGACAGGATCCCTATCCCACTGGCTGCGCGCTGAGGTAGCGGTAGGCCCCCAAAACCCTCAGCCGTCACTTGACTGCCCACACCCACCCCAAGACCCTCTCGGCCCCGTTCCTACATTAGAACAGCCGCCCGACCCAAGTCATATTCAGCGCGACCTTACGGATACACGAATGTCCTTCGCGCACACTACATTAGCTTGGCCAGCTCCACGGGTCCGACTGGGACGAGAGACGGGGACGGGACAGGGACATGCAAGGCAGCACAAGCACAAGTCAAGGAAAGGCATGCCGGGCAGAAAACCGAAGGCGCCGAAGTGACATGAGGGCAGCCTGCGTTGCCTTTCCTAATCTGCCTGCTGCACATTCACCGGTTACGCTTACGGATAGTCGCTGCTGCAAGAGAAGGAAATCAACCGTCGAAATCGCGAAAGAAGCATAACGCTGTGTGTCTCCGATGCAGGGACCCTGGAAACAATGACTTCGATCTCAAGAGCCTTTTCTTCGCTTCGCTTCGCGCAGAGCCCCCCCCCCCCTCCCCTTGTCCTCCCTTCCCCTCGGGCCTTCATATCTGGCGCTTGTCCAATCCCCTCAACTGTCAGCAACAAACTTCCTGTTGGCCCCTTGAACTTTGCATCGGAGGCCTGAACCCCCCATCTTATTACTTGAACCATCCATTTTCTTCTTTTCGGTTCCTCCATTTCCGATGCCGTCCTGCGGCTGCAGCTGACTGAACGGCAAACCCGCCCTCAACACGCAATTATCTGCCTGCGCCCCTCCAAGTGACTTCAGCGCCACAACCGTCGGATCTTTCCTGTTGCTGCAAACTCAACAGCCAACCTGACACACCGAGGGGGTCCCCGGGCAAGGTACCCCGGAGCCCCTGACACCGGCCGAGTGATGTCATCGGATCGACGGGTCAAACCTGTCCCTCATTCGCCTTCAGCCTCTCAGATCTCTGTTCCGTTCAACCACTGCCATCTTAGCAGGCGGCTCCCTGCCTCATAACACAGCTCCGTCCAGTCACGAGTCAAACTCAGCCCTCTTCTTTGCCGCCATCCCCACATTCGTCTTCGTCACCCTTCAAGCGACGTCTCCCCCGCCTTACCGCGCAGTTCACTATCGTTCAGCGTTCCGTCCAACCGTGCGGTCCAAGTATCTGTCATTCTGCCGCCGGTGTTGTTTCACCAACTCGTCAAAATAGACAACGTCTGGGGAAGAACGTTGGGGGCTACATGGCTGACAGACTTCCGCCAGCTTCGCCAGGGAATGCACACTAACCAACATGGACACCACCACCATCGCCTCAGCTTTTGCATTATCAAAAGAGACGATCTCCATGCCCAACTTCAAGCATCACCAGAGGCTGTTTGCACCGTCCCATGGTTCGCCTTGCTACCATCCGAGGCAGGCTGGCTGAAAACGCAAAAGCAGGAAGCCTTGGAACGGCATCGGCCCAGTTCAGATAAGATTTGCCTCACCGTCTCACCAGAAACAAACCATCCCTCAGGACCGCCGTTACCCCTCGACCATCGTTCGTCGAGTCATCGTGTGTTTTCCAGCAGATCTTCCCGTTGCCGCTCGCCCAGACGGCATTGAATCCATTGCATCGTGACAGGCAGATCATCGTCACTAGAGAAGGGCCAATGCCTACCATGCAACAACCACCCTCGTCCCCCTCCGTGCCCACTCCCCGTCCTCCCCGATACGCCGCTGAAATGTCCGGAGACATGGCCAAGTCACAACTACGTGCCGGAGATGGTGAGCGGACGTGATCATCATCATTACATGTGCATGCGGTCCACGAAACCCATGAACAGTGGGCAGGCAGGGCAGAAAAGACGGTCTGACGGATACTTCAATGACTCTCTGATACAAGTCGTGTACAACGTCGCAGTAGTAATGCCCCCCTCGTCATGTTGGCTATGGGGGAGAGGCCGTCTTGAACAGATGGTTGGACGCACGAGCCTGCTCCACCATACGCAATAACTTACCATCGACCATGGTTCCCTTCACAAATTCCTTCGAAGCGGGCTCCATTCTCATCCATATTTTGACTCCTTGACAACCTTGGGACTTTTCGTCCAACAAAATAAAGAAAAACACGGAAGGCCATCCGGTTTTTTCTTCGTCTCTGCACCACCCCCTTGGCCGCACAGCCGCAGTCTGGCTCCGCGTTGCAACCTCACACACCAAGCATTCCCCGGCCGGCAAGGCATTCCATAAGCTTTGCTGTTCTTTTCTCCATCGAGCAGCGCTCAGGACTATTTCAGCAAGAGTTGCAAATGTATCGAGGTATACTGTATGAGCCAACAAAATACCCGAAATTAAATCCCAGAAATTTGGGCGCAATCCGTGCAAGGAGCCTGCTTTCGCAAAATAGAAAAATCTCCAAATGAAGTGCCCGCAAGCCACAAACACGGCGCTGCTAACCCGAAAAGAACACTGGAATGCCATCATGGCATTTCCAAAATCTCCCAAAGTTTCTCCCATGCTGCAAGGCCCGGCTTTCTCGAGATTTCGCCGTCTTGCGTGATCTTTTGCCTTTCTCTATCTCTGTCCCAATCCCATCCTCCCATCCAAACGAGGAACCCCTTCTTTGCTTATTCTCGCACTCTGCTCTTCTCTCCTTGCCCTCCATTGTCCGCCTTTTTTGTTCCCACGCCCACGCCCCCCTTCCCCTCTCCCCCTCTCTCCCAAGACCAAGATTCCCAACGAGGTAATAACAGCAAACGATCGGCGGTACCCAGCACGCACGACGAAAACTCAACCCCCAGCCAGCGCAGCGCGCCCGGCACTCAGGAAGCACAGTGAGCAAGAGAAGCAGCAGCAGCAGCAGCAGGGTGACGATCCCACAATAAGCCCGACTCAGCCGATCATCCGGCGGCCAATGGCATTTTCTTGCACGGGGATCGTCATAAAACGGGATATATCCAAGGGATTGGCAGAGACTGACCATCCCAAGGTGTTTGTTGTGTAATCCGCGCTGCTGCACTGTACCTTTTGTACCGCGCATTTCCATCCTGCCTACAAGTGACTCCGCGGTTGTGTGCTCGTTGTATGGACGGATTCGGGGGCCGGTCCTGCTGCAACTCCTTCGTCCTGTCCTGCATCCTGTTCCTGTTCCCGCACCGTCCACTGCCTTGCTGGACCTCCGGCCCTCCGGCAACGGACGGCCAACCAACGACCCTATCACGGAGCATCCTCACATTTCATCGACAGGCTCATCAGGCACAGCATGTCCCCGACGTCTCCTCTTCCACTGGAACACCAGAGGAATAATACAACGCCCTCTTCGTTTTTTTTCCAGTTTGTGCTTGCTTGTTTCCAAATCATATTCGCGCGCCGCCACAGTAATTTCGCCCCTCCCAGAAGAAAAACGGAACACTCGTAAACACCCTTCCGGCAACCTGCTCGTCTAACCGTCCGCTCACATGGCATCGTGACTCTCACATTACCATTCACTGCCCCGCCTCTGAAGCTGGTGTTCAGAAAAAGACCGGAGCTTCCTGTAAACACCTGCGAATGAACATCGTCGTGTGCAGAAGCCGGTGGGACGCAAGGGCAAGAAGGTGGCAGCAGCCAATTTTCACGACCGCGCCAAACTTGGAATTTCCCTTCCATCTCTCCAAACCCTGTTCCTGTTCCGTATCGTGACTTCCTTCTGACTGCTGGCACTCTCCCTGCTTGCTCTCTGTTGCAGGCGTGCCCAATCCTCTCGCCATCACATCCCCGCCCGTCTTTGGCCCCAGCACCCTAAATAGACGGCCGATGTTGGTTTGCCGATGTCATAGGCCGCCTGTTTGGCCTCATGTCCGTCCCCGTCTCTCATCAGCCAACCAAAACCCCTCCACACCGTCGTCTGTGAACATTGGCTTTTGCGCTGGGATGATGGACGGAGAGAGGGGCGTCTGATTTACACTGCGCGGCGCTGCGTTCGGGGGGCATGACAGCCGGCGGCGGGAAGAGGTCAGATGAGACCGGACGGCGACTTCTCTACACAACAGACGCGCAATCACCTTTCTCTCTGTCTTCTCTGTGCACCTCCACAACTATACTGCTGAGTTGGAAGAAGCCTATCTTGTTGTTCTGTCCCTGTCTGTTGATGCCCAGTCGGCGGTGCCCTGCTGCGCTGACGATATGCGGCTGGGGTTGGTTGCGCGACGGACGACCCGCAAGTTCTTTGTTATTTCTCCCTTTGCGTGTCACGGAGTCCCATCCGATGCCGTGGCTGTCCGTCCGCCCCTCCCCTCGCATCCCGTCTCATCTCGCATGTGACGTATCTGCACCCGGCCCTGTTTTCGTGTAATGGTAATTCCTTCTTTCCGGGCTTTTTTGAGATTTTCGGTTGCCACCACGATGTAGTAAGGGCAAGGTCAGATCAGGTTATGTTGAAATACATTTCCGTGGCCAAAATATTGCCTCGGAGTTGCGTGGTCCCGCCAAGAGAGGAGGGGAGTGGGAAAAGCCGCCTCGCCGCCGCCACCAACGCCGGTGCCATGCACGGCTCTGGAGGGCAGCTCCCAATCTCGGATACTCTCTCGGCGGGGGTCTTGCGGTTCAACGTTCAAGCCCAACAAGGACACTACCAACCACACTACCAGCCTAAAACCACCGGGGATTTTCTTCCACAGACGAGAGATGCCTACCCACTCGTTCTCCAGAATTCATTCACGCTCGGCCTTCTGCCGGCCGAGTGAGTGAGAGACAAAAGCCCACGTATCCGTGAGAGGGGTTCGTGTTCCCATGATCGGCTGGGAAAGGGCTTGGCTCCCATTTTTTTTTTCCTCGTGTGCTTAGCGTGTTACCGCCGAACCCGCGCGTTCGTTCGACGCGTGTTCCGTTCGCGGTGAAGATCAGAAACTGGAGAATATTGCAGAAAACGCGCACATTGAAATTCCAAAAAAGACCGATCAGTTCGCAGATGGAGATGACCCACGTGGGTATCGGTTATCGGGAGCTCGCGCGAAGAACGACGGGAAAAGGGTGAGTCAAGATGAAATCCCGGTCGATACCGCGTTTTGGCGCCAGACTTGGGGGATATCCAACTCGCCCACGCCCTTTCTGGGGGAGCCAAGAGGTGTGATGATGCTGCAGGCGATGAAGTCTGAAAATCGGGGCATGCTCCGGGTGTACCGTTTTGATTGATCCTGAGCAAAAAGATTGACTCGGATTCTGAACGAGGAAGCTCCCTTTTCCGTAATAGATTGTCCGTCTGTCTGCAGGTGAATGTTCTCTCCTTGGGGTTTCCCTTGTAGATCGTGGCAGGAGGAAAGTTTCCGGCTGCGGCTGCTGAGCGGCACATGTTGTTCACACCTTGGGGGTTGTTCGAGGTGGCCATGCTTACTGGATGTTTGACGCCCACGCTACGCAGAACCAAGGCCGGCTCTCAGCGAAGCTTTGGTGTGAGTGAGTTTGAGATGGGGGTAGTTTAGACGCAGGGTTTCAATGCGGGCGCGAGAAGTGCTGGGTTGCTCACGTTGGATCTTGAGACGGGATGAGACGACGACGTGAGAGGGTGGCACATGAAGGGATGGTGATGACGGCTTCTCTGATGATGAGTGAGAGAAGAGGGACGGGGGGAAGTTTAAGGGTTCTTTTTGAGTTTGTCTATGACGACGATACCTGCCTGATTCGTGAATGAGGTGAGTTCGAGGGCTTACTTGATTGGGGGGAGCAGCGTGGGATGCTTACAAGTTTTGGCTTTTCGATGGGAAGGGGATCTCTTACACGGGGTTAAGGTTTCGATGTCGTCGAAACTCAATTCTGGACGGAGTTTACTCCTGAGTTTTGAAAGGTTGGTGGTGCTGGGCTATTGTCATTGGCTGCTTGGCGGTATTTGAGATGGGAGACAACGTGAGAGTTCCAGCGTGCTTGAGGGAGTTGAGTGCTTTGTGTAACCAACTCCGTGGTGACTTTTCGCTTTCATAATGATGTATCGTTAGGTTGCAAACCTACAGCCCGGCTCCGAAGGCCTAGTTACCGGCTCCGAGACTTGTTGATGTGAGGCTGAGTTGTTGATTCTTCGACAGTTATAATCCTCGCTGGAAGTGATGAGAACTCTGTGTCTTCTATGTTAGGGCAAAAACGCCACAGGCTGAAACTTATGGTAAGTTCTAGAAGAATTCATGATTCCTTATAAATGCCAGCTTCAGAAAATCAAGTAAGCCTGATAATTCATTTGTCCCCCACATTCAATCAATCCTTCACTACGAAGATTTAATATCTAGTGAAACTAAAGCATACGCTCCCTGAGAGTGTTATCAGATATGTAAATTCTAAACACGGGCATGGACTTAGGAGATGAAGCTTATCATTCATTAACGTATGTGTTGAATTTGAAAATGATCGGAGGATATGCTCAGAACAGTTGCACGTAGCTTATTCTGACTAGGTTGTATATATAGTGGCAAACTTATGGCAGCCTTGTGTAGCATTTGAAAGCTATCTATTGTAGATAGAAGTGAAGTATGAATTAGTTATCAGATCCTCAATGTGTATCAAAGTCTAGTTCCGCGGATATAAACCCTCTTATATGGAAGTCTTCAGACCTCTAATCGTCAAGCTACAAATAATCTATTTTAGATATAGAGGTTATTCCACAGGGATAATCAGTCTCAAAGTTGAATATTTCTCATCTCGCGGGCACAGATTGACGTCTGGTTATGTGATCATCTTAGATCCCTCCTGCCTTTGAACGTGTCGTTCATTCTATTCTTAGGCTTTTCTTCTCACCTCGACCGTCAACTCGTCCACTTCTACAGAAGATGTGAGGAATATAAAGCTGAAGACCTCAGCCGACTTCTGACCTTAACCAACCTTTCATCTCGACCAATTCTCACCTCGACCAACCTATCAGACTAAGTCCAGGTTCGTACCCCATGCAACCTTTGCCTCCGACCAGCCTCTCACCTCGTCCAAAGCCGAAACTTCGATTGAGTCCTTACCGTGCGTGCTGTCCTATCTAGTTCAACTTTCACCTTCTTTTTCACTGCCCCTTCCTCTTTAAATCAATTCACCTTGAAAACTGTTGCGAATTTCAACCTCACCAGTGACAGTTCTCAACAATGCCGCGCGACAAACACAAGGACAAACGGCACGCATTTCACAAGTCGTCTGACAGCTCTCGTTTCAACACGATGGATGCCTCCCCAGAGATTCAACGTAGACCAACCAAGAAAAGGAAGGAACGGACTGGCGTGGATGAACAGCCCGTACCCCAGGCGGGGTTGAGAAGCAAGTGTGAGAGGTCGACGGAAGGACCTACGGAGCGCGGTAGATCCGCAACCCCCAAGCGGAGAAAGATTGGTCTCAACCAAGCGTATGTTGAACCGTCACCACCTTAACAAAGAGGAAGCTGCTAACCAATAAATTTCTAGTGATCTTGGCTTGGACGACGGCAGCACTGCCATCAGGGCCAGTCTTTGCGTCGAAGTCGGAGATCGTAGCATCTTTTACGACGTGAGAGACCCGGAATGTCCTCCTCAAGGAGCTAACAACGAACAAGATTTCGACTTCCCCTCGGCGCTCAAACCATCCACAGGCCAGACAGGCCACGACGCGCTTCGCGCAGGTGGATGGCTGAGTGTTAAATTTCTCATCTACGAACTTGTTCGACGAGCTACCGACGACGCCAAAGTTGACAAGGATGTCCAGTCGCTTCTGAAAAAAACATTCAAAGGCGACCTCATTCTAAAGGAGAAGGAGCGAGAAGAACTTACCACAGACCAACTTCGTGCGCACGTCGTGGAGTGTTTCCGAAAAGTTGCCAAGGCTACCCAAGACACGTGTGATCGAGAGGGTTTATTCTATGACCGCATTGCTGTCACGCTCCCCGTCACATGGAACACGCCGCCGTTCCAGACAATGCATGCAGGCATTCTGGAGGAAGCGTTTCCGAACATCACTCCCGAAAACTTCGTATGTATCTACGAAGCAGAGGCCGTGGGTCATTATCTCCTACACGGTCATATAAGGGGCATTCTACAAAGACCAGAGGGCGACGAGAGATACCCGCACAGGTTAATGATTACGGACTTTGGCGGCCATACTGTGGTAAGTCTTTCAACCCCTGGGTGATTGTCGAGACCATGCGCGCTGACTGGATTGTAGAATGGTGTTACGTTCCATCTGAGATGGAATGAGCATGAAAAGGAAAACTCCAAGCCTGCTTTCTTCGCCACCCAGAAACCCTGGGGTAAGTTGAGTTGGGGGAGCTGTGCGTTCAACATTGTCTAACATACTATAGGCGCTCCCGGAGGATCAGAGCTTTACGCACGAGAGTTGAGAAGGCACTCCGCAAGTATCTGGAG
Source organism: Colletotrichum chrysophilum (assembly GCF_026319265.1). NCBI lineage: Eukaryota > Fungi > Ascomycota > Sordariomycetes > Glomerellales > Glomerellaceae > Colletotrichum > Colletotrichum chrysophilum. The sequence continues at coordinate 282,582 of NW_026517322.1, read as the reverse complement.
TATAACAAAGACAGCCAGAACGAAGTTGAAGAGTGTGTCAAGGAATTCATGGAGTGCTTGAAACTGAAGCAGGGCAGTCACGACGGCACGCCCTTCACCCTGGTCTGTCATAAGGAACCATTTATCTGGCAGCCTGACGGGCCTGTGGACGCCGCACGACTATACAAGAGAGCATTCGATAGACCTCTCAAGGAAGTCCACACCAAGATCACTGCCAGAATGGGCAGAGTGGTACCGACAACTGTGGTTCTTACGGGCGGCAGCTACTTGAATGCGGCTGCGCGCGCAGCCACAATTGCCAAAATAGACAGCCAACCCGGATGGAAATACATTGCGCTGTCCGAAATACGCGCCGTCTCGGACATGTAAGTTGGCTATTTCTGATACAAAACGGCGGCCGTGGCTGACAATGTTTTCAGGCGATTGGTGGTTGCCCAAGGTGCGGCCTTGGCTCTCTCCAAAGCAACGTCTGTTGCGGAATTTATGAAGCAGGGTGCTGCTTTTGCCCTCCACTCACCGAGCCTGAAGGGCCCAGATGGCCTGGCGAAGCCAAACATTCTGACTTACAAGGGGCAGAACTGGGAGTTTCAATTCAATCTCCGTACCGAGTCTCGCATCAGAATCAGATGTGAACCTTTTCATCAAGGGACCACGGAAGACCTTAAAGACCCTGCCAAGCGGCGCATTGAAGTTTACAATGCCTACGACTTTCTTGACCTCGGCTCCCGGAGAAAGGGATCTTATACGATCTCATTGAAATACGTCCGGGAAGACGGCAAGGACTTCATGGTGTTACGAGAGAAGGCGAAGGAAGACGATGGTGATCTGGACGGCCCCAGGGTGTATGAATGGAAGCTTCCGGTCTACGTCGACATCGGCCAGTGTGTTCTCATGGTGGATCAGGATGAATTCGACTTGCAAAAGTTGAAGCGGGAGTGAGCAGATTCTGAGATATATGGCCGACCTTTCGGGAATCGTCTTTCGGAGGAGGAATTTAGAGCTCAGTGAGGTTATGGGACATGGGATTGAATCAGGACAAGCAGTCCAGGTTGGAAAATGAGCTCGTTGCTGATGCTAGCGACACGTATAAGGCAGATATTTGCGCCAGGCATTTGCGTTTTGCGATTGGACGAACAGAATGAGGATTCGCAACGTCTGAAATAGCAACAGAACAGGTAGGTGGTGCAATTCGCCCGTTGACTTTAGCCCGCCACCAGATTCAGTTGGCAGAGTGGCACTTCACCTACATGATAGAGAAACGAATGAGAACTATGCCTCAGCGTTGCTGGCTTGAACATTTACAATCCAGTCTGATAGTCTTAGCGCAAGCCCTATTTAGGGGGAACACGTTAGGTTCTATAGATAACTACTAAGAAGAAGCAAAAAGGAAAAAAGAGGAAGGAGGAAGCTGTCAGTAATATGCAGTATTAATATACCTACTACCATCACTAAACGGCTAGTAGTATATTACTATTAGCAAAGGGTATGTAACGCCTAACTATTAAGTAATAAATATACTGTAGTATATGCTGAGGGCGTAATAGCTAGTAAGGTATCTATATATCTTTCTATAATACTATATAGGTGCTTCTATAGGTAAACTTTCTTTTAGAAGAATATAATACTAGAGTTTAACTTATTTGCATTGCTAGCGTATTACTTAAAGCAGTACTCTCTTTGAATATATTAAGTCTAGACAGTCTAGTGAGGTCCTCAGCTATGGGATGTATGTGTTTATCGTCTTTTGCGGACGCGTCTCATCCTGCTATAGCAAAGGGCATTCAAAAGTGATGCATCGAATATCTAGAACCCTAGAAAATGAAGAAAGCTGAGTAAAGAGGATATAAGATAAAGTAGATCATGAAGAAATGTACTAAAGAAACACACGAGAGATGAGCATGAAATGCCAAACACGACGTGTTGCAGATATTGCCGGTCAGCCTACTCAGCCATGGTATTGATGACAACCGCTTCGCCGAACCTAACAGTGGATATGAAAAACAGACGGGGCAGACGAGTTATTTCGTGTGTAGTTTGCATGTATCATGTCGCTTCGTGGACTCACAAATTCCTAGGAGACCGATGAGGGGTTCGGCAGAGAACACAAGACAAAGTTCATGAGCAAAGTTTGCTTCGGTTCGCCTCACCAAACAAAGAGTTTCAACAGCTAACGGGAGAAGCCAAGAAACGCGTCCCACGCATATCTCGAAGTATTCTCCAACCCCCCTAATGACCACAAATAAACCTCCAAGGAATTTGAGGCTTCGCGCCTGGGCACAAAACCCAACGGCGCAAGGCATGAATCAAGTGGGCAGACAACCCTAAAGCCCTGTCTGAATATATGCCCAGGTTTCGCATTGCAACCCCGCAAAACGTCAAAATGGTTGACAGGCAGCCTCACCTGCAGACACGGGGTATGTAGTCGTCATGCCATGAAGACCCAAGCTCCGGTCTAAATCTTGGTGGAGATTCCGACGACCCTTGTCGACCACCATGCTGATGATCTGTATTAACCCTTGTTCAATTGAGAGTACTCAGCCATATGCAATAAACTAGGCTAGATAAATCACACAAATTGCCAAACGGAAGACTAAGCATGCAAAAAAAAGCACTATTAACGATAGTTATTTGTGGGTATAAACATTAAAGCTTCTAAGCATTTGAACTCCCGCAATAAATTAGCCCTTGCCTTCCCCTAGATACATAATAGTAAACATTAGGAGAGGGGGCTTATGCGCCCAGCGTGCAGTGCCCAACATCAGAAGAAACCAGATACCAGATAAGAACCCCCCCTTTCCCCACATTCCCCCCTCTTCCTGAGCATCAAAGCTAATCCACAGGAACTTTTTTTTCAAAAGCTTCAATTTTAAAACTACAAAGGCAATGCCTATGCAAAGAGGTCTAGTAACCTCTTTTAGTTACTAGTACCTTGGACCCGCCCCAAAACCTCTCCAAGAGGCGTTGTTGGTGAGATGCTGGTGTGTGAGCCTAAAAGCTCCAGTCAAAAGTGTCATCAAACACCATTCGAGGGCCCCGCGCCGCCGGTGGCGCCGAGGTGTCCGTGGTCACCCCCGTGCTGGCCCGGGTGGGTCTTCTGGGCGCCGGGCGCGCGAATGTGGAGACCCAACGCGGCGGGATCGATGTTGCGGTGTCCCCAGAGGAGGAGGAAGCCGAACCCAGGCTTGGCCAACACGTCCAAGATTCCGTAGAAGAGAGCCTCAGAGTCGGGATGGATAATGTTGCCACCCTCGGCGACGCCCCAAGCAATGGGGTACAAGAACCACAAGAAGATGGTAAGAACGCCGCAGTTGGTGTAAGTGCGCTGAATGGAGCCACCGAGCGCAGCCGCGTGCTTGCGACCTTCAAAGACCAGGGAATAGACGACGTAGAAGAAGGCAAACATGCCAAACACCCAGTATCCCCACTTGTAGCTCGTGCTGGTGAGAGCACCAACAAGTCCGGTGACAATCATAACCTCATCAGCGAGGAGGGCAATCATGATAGAGGGCCAAGGCAGGCCGGCGGTGAGGAGAAGATCCAGAAGCAGAAGCGGCGTGGTGACGAACCAGTCGATGTAGCGGACATAGTAGATCTCTCGGGTACCGGCGCCGGAGACCTGGCTGTCGTTGGGGCGGGGGAACTCGACCAGAACAGGTGTCTGGCCGAGGCCGGCGCCCATGGAAAAGTACGATATGCAAGCAACAAAAGTGATGGACGCCGTGATGTAGTGGAAAAGGCGGTGCGTCTCGCGCTTAGCCATGCCCATGCCGAGGAAGGCGAGAGTCGAGACGGCCATGATGGCGCAGACGGCGAAGTACCAATCCGAGCCGCGGGTGGTGACGGCCAGGTCGGCCTGGGCGCCGACGCGTCGGTTGGTGTTGAGGGCGTCGTTGGCCATTGTGGTTGCTCGTGTTATGTGACCAACCAAAACTTGCTGCATAGGGATGATTTGTTCTCGAGTATATGGGGATGATGAAGCAAGAGCTGGAACAGAAATTCGGGGGGTCGTTATGCTTCTTGAGGCACTGCGACTCTGGGGAGCTGAGGGAGGAGCAAGAGGGGTTCAACCCACCCAATATATCCTCATCCGTACTCGTAACAGTGCTGCCCAGTCGCAACACAACATCTGATTTACACTCGAGACTAGAACACAGATGCCCAACCCCCCTGCCGACAATTCCGCATCTAGCCATGAATGCTTTCGCTAGGTCGGGCTGTAGTGAGCACGTCCCATTGGACAAATGACATACAGGATACAGGTAACATCGTGGTTGCGGTCGCGGCGCACCATGAGCTCCGGATGACGATTAGACTCGCGATGGCGCGCTGGGCAGCTTGCTCGGACGTTTGGGCGCGAACAGACGGGCATTTTTGTTTCCCCAAAGGAGGACACCATCAGCTGGCAGACAGGATGGTAGCCTCCGCCCGTGGAAACGCACCTACGACAGAGACAAGACGCGGGGCTGCCACTACGACGGGCGCTACGGCAATCGACTGAAAGCTTGCCCAGCCATGTTTGCTTTTTGGGCACGAAGTTTCCCTGCGTTGCGAATGATATTGCAACGCGCCAAAAGGGATGTTGTTGCGTGTTCCGCTACTGAAAAAGGAGCTAGCCGAGTTGCGAGCCGTATTTCCGACGTGATCAGTCTATGACGAGGTTCAGCATTCTAGGCCCATTCCCACTGACACGAGAGAGAACAAGGGCAGCGACCTGGTGATGAAGGAGCTGCACTTTGCGACGAGTCACCGCTAGGTAATTCGTCCACTCGGTTGCCAGAATTGGGTAACAGCACATAGCGTCTGCACCGCGGATAAAGACTTCGTGTCGATGAAGTCACCACTTTGTCCGGGCTCTGCACCGGATGCTGCCGAGCGGTATTCCCGGGTCCCACAATGCCCGGAGCTAGCGCCGGCAAACGCACTTTTCGCCAAGTTGTCATGTCACTGGCCGCATATTTTCTTGCATTTCTGCACGCGAGAACGAACGCCGGTCCCCCCTCGAGGTAGAACCTAGACTCTGGAGCTCGAAACAACGCCTCCAACGGCGATTCGTCCCTCATGGGAAGCGATGAAGAAGCTTTTAGCTCCTCCTTGGCTGCTTTTTTGACCTGCAGCCCGCGCCGATCGCCAAGCCAGCCTCCCGATCTGGTCTCACACCCACGATTCTGATTCTCATTCTCTTTCTCTCCCGACACCCATGTATCAGAAATGGGTCTGATGACCATGCAGTTCGGGCTAGACACAAATCTTCCCCAGGCGTTTGACGCTCTGCGAAAGCTTGCCTTGCACCCCTGACCAGGCTCTCTTGGCAACTCAAAGATTGGCCATTCTCATTAGCCATCGACTTCTTGATGGCACCGCATCAGGAATCTCAGAAGCGGGGACCGGTTTCTTTGAGTTGTTCTTCCCCCGCTTTTGTTTGGACTGATAATCTGAGTTGGCAAGGCAGGGCGCGAGCGAGCTACGTGACAGGAGCTTTGGGCACTAAGACCTGAGCACCCCCGAACCCCCGAGCTTCTTCGTCCCATGTCGTCATCTAGCTCAAAGCTCTGGTCGGTTGATGGTAGTAGTCAGGTGTTTTGGCACCGCAACTTCGGCACATAATCGACTAGTCGTGAATCGTGGGGTTGGGAATGTGAAATCATTCTGACCGTCTTCAGAACAGTGCGATACTACCCACCGTGAGCGTGGACTTCGACGGGCCGTCTTGGTTTTGACCTGTCATCTGTTGAAAGGATTAACTAGACATACCGGACGTTGGTCCTGTCTTTTCTTTCCCATAGTGGCTTTCTTGCGTGCCTGGTCGCCAAGCTTCTGAGAGCCGTTGTGAGACTGAGACATCAGTCTTCCACCCAGACATTGAGCGGCGCTGAAGATGGCGAACGATGCTCTTCATGAAGATGATAAGCATCATCCGTGAGTACAATGGATTCCCTTTGGTCGAAGAAAAGGCGGTGCTGACACGCGCGACAGCTATCTCTCAGGCAACTTTGCCCCAATCCAGTCATGTCTTCCGTTGACAGCATGCTCGTATGAGGGCACGATACCAGTTGACCTCGCAGGAGGCCAGTATGTTCGCAATGGCGGTAACCCCCTCACTAATGACGACCCAACTCGAGCTGCGCATTGGTTTGATGGCGACGGCATGCTCAGCGGGGTCCTCTTTCGGCGCGTGGGCGAGAAGCAGACCCAAATCCAGCCCGAGTTCGTGAACCAGTACTTGTTGACGGACGTCTACTGTTACGCCAAAGAGAGCAAGTCTCTACGTCGGCCCGTCCTGCCCAGCATTGCGACGCTTGTAAACCCAGCCCTCAGCATGTTCCGCATCATTTTTGAGGTTTTTCGCACCATATTCCTGGTACTCCTGTCACGACTTCCTGGGACTGGGCGATCGATCAAGAAGATTAGCGTCGCGAATACCAGTGTGCTTTTCCACAACGGTCGCGCGCTGGCAACATGCGAAAGCGGGCCGCCTCTGAGATTTGCTCTGCCGAGCCTCGAGACCATCGGCTGGTTCAATGGACGAGTTGCTGAAAACGAGCCGAGGAGTACCAGCGAAAGCGGTTTTGGTGGAACCGGTGTCACGTCCTTCATGAAGGAATGGACTACCGCCCACCCGCGCGTTGATCCAGTCACAAAGGAGCTCATTACCTTCCACTCAACCTTCATCAAGCCCTTTGTGCGGTACTCTGTCGTTCCTCCGACATCGTCGAAACTAGCAACAAGCCAGGCCATGTTCGATGTGGCAGTTCCCGGAGTTGAGTCGCCGAAGATGATGCACGACTTTGGTGTGTCCCGGCGGCACACCGTCATCATGGACCTCCCGCTTTCACTCGACCCGATGAACCTGATCCGTGGTGTCGCCAGCTTGTCATACGATTCCGCAGGCAAGTCGCGGTTTGGAATCTTCCCCCGGCATCGACCTGACGCGGTCCAATGGTTTGAGACCAACCCATGCACTATCTTCCACACTGCGAATTGCTGGGACTCGGTATCGGCACCAACTGATCTCAATGGGCCGACAACGTCAGTCAACTTGATTGCTTGCCGGCTCACATCCGCATCGTTAGTCTTCAGCGCAGGCAATCTCCCTACACCAGAAGTGAAGCCGGTCCCGCCTGAGTATGCAGAGGAAGAGCAGTGTCGGCTCTACTACTACAACTTCCCCCTGTCAGGCATCCCCGGCGTCCAGTTCAACATCCGACATCAATGGGCTTTGTCGGCCATCTCACTCGAGTTTCCCACTGTATCACCGGAGTACTCGATGCAAGAGGCTCGTTACGTTTACGGTTGCTCGACCGGAGAGGCCTCCTACACCGTCGCGCTTGGCAAAGCGGCCAAGATTGACCATTTGGCCAAGGTCGACGTCCGTACGCTGATCAACCGAGGAATTGCGAACCCCCCACAACCAGTCAAAGGCTGTGTTGACACACGCAATGTGACTCAGGTTCTGGAGAGTAAGGACCCGAAAGACCCAATCAAGCTGTTCAAGATGCCCGAGGGCTGGTATGCCCAGGAGCCACGCTTTGTGGCTCGATCGCAGCCGCAGACGGAGGATGACGGGTGGTTGTTGACTTACGTCTTTGACGAATCACAACTTGACAGCAAGGGGGTCTGTCGCCCTAACGCCGCGAGCGAGCTTTGGATAATCGACGCTAAGGAAATGAAGAGTGTGGTTGCAAGAATAAAGCTACCACAGCGTGTGCCATACGGATTGCATGGTACCTGGTTTAGTGAAGACGAAATCAGGTGCCAGATACCTTTTGAAAGAGTGCGTGCCGTTCATAATGACGACCAGAAGATGGAAGCATTCCAGGAAGATGGGGATGACAGCGATGATGAGCTCATGGGCCTGCTGGCGTTGGACTCTTTGATACCATAGCATTTGTGACCACAAGCATCCAGCTAGGTCCCTCATATTTGGCGATAAAAGTAGTAATGAACGCCGATGATTCGTTTCTTTCTCAAAACAGGGGACGTCGAGCTTGGCTGCTCAACTTGGCCGACCTTCAAAATGGCGTCGAAGTATTCTCGAGACTCCTTGGACAAGGACTTGAGGCCACGGGTTCCGATGAGAAGCGGAGACGCATACTTGGACATCCAGCTGCTCATGGGATTATACCGCGTAGGCGCCGGCGTCCGATGCGAGTAGGTTCGGCACTCCGAGGGGTGCTCTCACCTCTCTGGCATAGCCTTCGCGGCGGCCATGACGGGCGAGGACGCTGGCCACCCGATGGACTCATCTTGCCGGAGCAAATGTAACATACACATGGGTATCGGAGTGTATATTTAAGCAGCGTGTGGGCTGTATTCCGGAAAGTAGAGGATTCAAGTTGTAATTATGAACCACTTCAGCCTTGGCCGTGCCATAGACTGATCTTGGCTGCGTTATGTTAGCGACGAAGGGGAGTGTCGACAACGGATATCCAACCTGTACTGCATACCTACATTGACGCGGGCTGGGAAACGTCTGTTGTCCATCTGATTGTTACCAGGTGAAAATCCATTAAGGCGGGAATGATGATCAGAAGGCGAATTTTTCCCTGGTAGCCTGGCAAGCGCCATAGCTACATTGTCGAAGTGTTCGGACGAGACGCCCCCTCGGTTTACCAATGGTATTCGGACCATGGCGTTCGTGGTGCTTCCTCAAGACAACGTCCCGCACCAGCTGGCAATGTCGCGGAGGCAGAGGTCTTTCCCGTCTACCGAACCACCTCAGGCACCTTGAGGTATCCGTAGGTAGAATTCATTTGCCTTACCCGCCCGTTGGTCCCTCCCCCGCATTCGCAGATGGCGCACCCACAGGGGCTTGAAAGGCTGAACCAGGCGACATGTTGTGTGTCCGGGAGCCCTGAAACCAGCGCAGCCAGCGAAGGGAGGCCGGGGCCTATGTGTCTGGGGTGCACCACCTCTCAGGGCCATAAGCTCCCGTCTTCCCCTCCCCTACGGCACAACATGCCGCCAACAGCGCTTATGGTTATGCTTAAGCAAGACTTGCCATGCCTGGTCTGGCGCTCCATGTTTCTCTACTCGCTCCGAAGCCGCGGAACCCACCCGATGCCGCCGCTGGCTGCAAATCCCGCTCCTCAATCAAACGTTGAGGCTCCCGCTCAATGTCGTCAATCTCAACGACAGTCGTTCCTCATGCTGTCCAGCAGTTCTCGTTACGATATCTCCCGACAGTAAATGTTGGGCGCAGGGAACTGATGATGCCCAGACATTTGGTGAGCGCCGAGCAATGACCCCGCAGGGCAGTGCTGGACGGCGGCGATTATCATTGAAGGGATGGGGAGCGTTCGGCATCCAGATTTCGTCTTCTGACCTCCGAGACCGTGATATGCGTGGAGAACACCCGATGCGCCCGTCACGTTCCGGCAAGGGAGGCCGAGTTGTTGGTGTCGAGTGGATTATTCTCCCCGCGTTTCGTGACCGAGATCCATTCTCCTCACCCGGCCCCGGCATGCAATGGGCCCATGGTTCATGTCCTGTATTTTATTGATAATTTTCTTTCGACGTCTTTTCATGTTCCCATTCCCAGCAGCTGGGCGATACTTTAGCGAGGATTGGCAAAAGGTTGGCAACATGGAGGACCCCCACACCTGTCATCTCGCGGCAGACAGATCTAAGCTCCGGGATGGGACCGGATTGGCGCAAAACTATGGGGGGATTAAGCTTAGCAAATGCCAAATGGGGTTGCAGCACGTGCGGATTGGGCGTCTGAATACGTGGCTGTTTGCCAGCCATCTCCCAAACGTGCTTTCGCATCTCGGTTCTTCTCGTTGTCAACGACCTCTGGTATGGCGAGGCATGTTTTTGTCCGGCTTGCCGCACGAGCCTGTCATGCAGTGCTCAAGTCGCCGGACAGCATTTAATGTCTGCTCGAAGAAGGTTGGATCTTCTGTAATTATCTCGACGATGTTGATGTGGGTGTTAGTTTGTTGAGATGTAACAAGGCAAGTCGACGCGAGAGCATGGATCTGGTGCAGCAACTATTGCAGGAAAGCCCCGGTTGGTGTCGTTTGGGATATCTCGCTGAGCCTGCAAAGTTGCGTCCTGTAGTATCAACTGGTGCGTGACCAACAAATCGGTGTCCGCTGGAATTGCTTCCTCAGGCCACTGGGACTTCCCGATAGTTTCAGCACCTCGTTCGTGACCAAAGTGGGCGGTAAAGTAGCAAACGGAAAAGCAAGAATGGGCAAGATGCTTGTCGGAGCCCACCACATATGAGCTTCTTGGCTCAAAGTATGCATGACGATTCGATGATAACAGGTTATATCGCCGGAACAGCGGTCATGTGCCAAATGCTGCAGGACTGATACGTTGATATGCGACCCGTTCTGTTTGATATTTCACCTCTAGGAAGAGATACGCGCAGATAGCCGAATGGTGGAACAGAAAGTCCTGGGTTGCGGGAGAATGCAAGTTGCCATGGACTGCGAATGCCAGAGAGATGCAGGTTGCCAGGTGCGTGCTTCAAGCGGGCGGAATGTACGAGAAGACGAAGGCTCAAGCGAAGCCAAGCGGATGGGCTGGAAGCGCGATGAAGGTCAGCAATCCATCAGACCTGTGACCGGTGTAGGAGCGGCTGGGATGTCGGGGTTGCGCCGTGCTCACCTACCATTCCTGGTTGGCGAGCATGTGGATGCAGGATTGCGCGATTGGCTGCCGACGTCGACGGAGGGAAGTCAGAATCCTTCCACATCACGGCGATGGACTGATGAACAGGGCTCCTCCCTCCACCAGGCGCCAAACGTTTTCCATCTTGGTTCGCGAGAGCTTTTAGACAAGCTTAGTATTTCGCGTTTTTGATGGCTGGAAAGAGAAAAGCAGATTCCCACCGATGCTTGGGTGCTGGAGTCGTGCAATGATAGCATGGCCAGGTGCTCGCGGATTTCGACACGGAGTAGAGAAGTTGCAGGGGCACGAGTGAGTGCCCAAACGGAAATAGAAATCAAGGCATCGAATTTCTTGGTATGATGTCGTCCAGTCCAGGCGTTGTCTGTCAGAGGAGACGGCGAGCGAAGGTGAGGGGACGAGGAGCTTGGCGCAGCAGTTCGGTTTGGCGTGCCTGAGGTGAGTGTGAATTGGCTTTGCAGGGGCCGCATGGAAAGCCCGACTTATCTGAACAGTTGCAGTGGGGGAAAGAGTGTCATCTGATGTGATGTAGCCTTGGTAGGATTTCAATATGAAGGGATACTTGCATCGGATAGAGGAAGGAATATCCGCAGATAAGCGGGAGCACTTCTTTCACAGTGAGCGAGTACTGTTGCAATTGCAGCAGGAGCAGTCAGTCGGTGGGTGCAGGGGAGGCAGGTGCTGTGGTGGTGCTGTGGTGCTCTTGCCTTCCCTCAGTGGTTCCTTCTTGCTTCTCTTCTGGAATGGAAGGTAAAGGTGGTGGGGCTAACGGCGCTAGTGTTTCTCGCCAAGAGCCGCTGCTAGAAAACGCAGTGAATTAGATGGAGCTTCACCTCGCCTGAGGCACCTACCCAAGTAGGGTTTGATGTATTAGTTGTACTTAGGAATGTAGATAGCAGTAGCAGCAATCAGGAGCCAGGTATCTCTTTGTGTATTCCGTAGTAGATATCCTGAGTATCCCGTCTGGTCTCCCCTCGCCTCTTCTATCGTCCGTATCTTTTTACTGCTTGTGCCTGTCGTTGACAGCTGCGTTTGGACGAAGTGCGTGCACTGCCACTCTTGTCGCCCCTATCAGCAGGCCAAGCGCCGTCCGTCCCCCTAGCGGTTCCGCCCCTCGTGATTGGGCGGCCGGTTTCCTCCTTCCCTGATGACGACGACCAGCCCGCTCTCGGCGGACATCGGTGCTCCTTGGCGGCGCCGCTGTGAGCTCCACACCCGGCCTCCCCACGAGTGGACAGCGACCGATCGATGCTCCCCGGGACACGACAGCAGCGGATAGCACAGCGGGCACGCCAGGAAAAGACAAGACGACGAGACTGAGACCAGTGCGAAGGCATTTGGCCACTGGTTTGGTGCTTGTAGGGGCTGTGACGGCGATGCGTCACTGCGTTTCTCGCCATTCGACTGCACTGCAGGGGCTGGACTGCGCTGTTTCCACTGTTCCGCTGTCCACGAGACCGCTGGGGAAAGCAGGGAAACAGGGCGCAGACGACGATGACTGGAGGGCGCATGTTCTTGGCAACATCTCACCCTTTCCACTTTGCGCTCCCGCTCGGTGTTAGTGCCTGTTTCCCCCAGCTGATGATGCCCTGTGGCACCAGGCGAAACACCTGCCACCAAGCCGACTGGAAGGCAGTTACGTGTAGTGTAGTGTAGTGTTGTTGCTGGTGTCTTCCTTCCATCGCCGCTTCCCTGTTGGATTTGGCAGTCTCGCTGTTGCGCTTTCCTACAACGCTTGGAAGGCAGTACTTCCAGCAATTGGAAAGAAGGAAGCGACCACCAACCCGAAAGGCACCTGCGCCGTTTGTTCATTCTTGCCATTGCGTCGGTAGTGTCCCTTCCCAAGTTCATCTTGCAGCCGCCACCAGCCACAAGCAGGGCAAGGTGCGATTCCTCACCCAGCCCAGCATCTGCCTTTTTTTTTTTTTTTTTCTCCCCCAAGGTTGACTTTCCTCGCCTCATCTTGCCGTCCACGAGGCCCTGCTACTCTACATCGGATTCATCCAACGCAATCCGTGCCTCTTCCCAAGCACATCAACAAGCATCCAACCAGAACCCCTGCCAATCGCCAAGCTGTCCACCACAGGTTCGTTCGTTCGTTATTCGTCGTCGTCGCTACGTTAGACGTGTCTTCCCTGTCTTCCATGGAACAGGTACCTTACATGCCATCATCCCACGCCGCCCATCCCTCCCACCACTTCCCTTGGCTCATTCACTAACAGTTGCGCTGCCAGACCGGCACGGGGCGGTAGCCGTACAGAGAGAGAGACAGACACACGTCCACGCCCGCATACGCACCATACTCAATCGACCGACGGATACCTTCCACTGCCTTTCGGTCTTCACTTCTTCGGCCCTACGTTCACTACCAATCCTGGCGCCCCAGCCAGTCCCGTTCGCTCGTCTCCATTTACCTCCCCCGACCGGCCGCCGTTGTCTGTTTCCAGTACTCGCACACCCCCCAAACACCCAAGAACCAAGACCCCGACGGAAGGGACCTGACGGATACATCCATCTTCATTCCCAGCTACCACCATCCATACGCTATTCAGCACTTGTTACTTTGAACCTGGCCCGTCTTCCCCTCCCTTGGCACAAGTCCCCTCGCCCGGGCCTCAAGTATAACTTGACACCACCCTCCGCTCTTGTTCCACCCTTCCTTTCTCTTCTTCTCCTTATCACCACCCCGATCACCCAAGCTCTACGCTTGCCATTCTCTCGTCAACTCTTCAACAAGACTTTCGTCTGCCGGGCTTTCATAAAAGCACCAACAACCTTGAATCTCGAGCGCCTTCTTTAGCTGAACCTACCGATATCCGATGGGAGAACCCGAAGCCGTCAGGCATGGTGAACAACACACAGCTGCTGCGGAAGTCAACCCCGAGCAGGACGAGCCACCGTCTATACCGCGGCCCCCGCCCATACCCAACCCCGTCCCTCAACGGCCTGCCCACGCCGCTCCTGCCTCGGACATAGGATTTCTCTGGCAGACCGACCTTGAAAATGGCCTCTCCAAGGCTGAGGCGCAAGCCCGCCTCGACCGTGATGGGCCCAATCGCATCGAGGGTGCCAAGGGCCTCTCCATTTGGGAGATTGTCATGAGACAGATTTCCAACAGTCTGACCCTCGTTCTCGTGATCGTCATGATCCTATCTTTTGCCATTCAAGATTACATTGAAGGCGGCGTTATCACCGCCGTCATTCTTCTGAACATTGTCGTGGGGTGAGTCTTTGCCCCCCTCATTTTGCTTTCTACCTTAGCATAGCCTGCCTTCTCTTCTGTCCTCTTCTCCCGATGCTTCTGCTGCACACGCGGGTACTTCTTTGACTTGCCTGTTTGGTGGAGTGGCTGAATAGTGTGGTTGGTTGAACAGAATACCACTTGCGCCGCCCGTGGGTTGGGTGACACCCCTCCCGGCCACTCGCCCAGAGGGGTGTACAAGGGTGTTGGCGGTGTGGCGCATCCCCTGCCCCTGCCCGTGTCATTCATCTCCACCAGCTTCACGTCTCACACTCGCCGATTATTCGAATCTCGCTGCTGACAATCTCGTAGCTTTATTCAGGACTACAATGCCGAGCAGACAATTCAGTCTCTGTACGCGCTGTCCGCCCCGACATGTAAGGTCGTCCGCGACGGTATCGCGGAGACTGTCAAGGCAGATTCACTCGTCAAGGGCGATCTTGTCATGATCGCTGTTGGCGATGTCGTCCCAGCCGATCTCCGTCTTCTCGAGGGTATCAACCTCTCTATCGATGAGGCCCTCCTGACTGGCGAGTCGCTACCCATCAGTAAGCACCCTGAAGCCATCCTCGAGGAGGAGGACATCCCTCTCGGCGACCGCATCAACATGGTCTATTCTGCTACTACCGTCACTCGCGGACGCGCTCGCGGCATCGTCACCACTACCGGCATGGAGACCGAGGTGGGAAAGATTGCCATGATGCTGCGCACAACCCGCAAGCGAGACGAGAACGCCTCTCTGCCCAAGCGCGCTGTTATGCGCTTCAAGGCTGCCATGAAGAGCATCCTGGGTCTTGAGGGCACTCCCCTTCAGGTCAAGCTGAGCAAGTTTGCCCTTCTACTTTTCGGCCTAGCCATTCTGCTTGCCATCATTGTCTTCTCCGTCAGCAAGTTCGACATTGATGACCAGGTCCTCATCTATGGTATTTGCGTCGGAGTGGCCGTTATTCCTGAGTCCCTCATCGCAGTTTTGACCATCACCATGGCTGTTGGTACCAAGGCAATGGCGTCTGGCAACGTTATTGTCCGCAAGCTGTCTTCTCTCGAAGCCGTTGGAGGTGTGACCAACATCTGCTCCGACAAGACTGGCACGCTTACCCAGGGACGCATGGTTACCAGGAAAATCTGGCTGGCCGAAGACACAACTGCCATCATTGAGGGCACTACCGACCCCTATGATCCGACCAGCGGCACGGTTAGATGGCCCGGCTCCGCCGCATCGAGCTCGGCCTCTAGTGGAGCGTCGACCCCGACGGTTGAGAAGACCGACGACACCATCCAGACCTCTTCTATGGGCTCATTTCTCAAGGCTATTGCGCTCTGCAACAATGCCTCCGTTACCGATGGCAAGACGGCTACCGACACTGAGTCCATGACCACCGCCACCGAGGTGCCCGTCTCATGGTCCGCTATTGGCGAGCCCACCGAGATCGCCCTCCAGGTCTTCGCTATGCGTTACGGAAAGGGAAAGAACGACCTCGTCTCGTCTGAAAAGACGAAGATGCTCTATGAGTTTCCCTTCGACTCCTCGTGCAAGCTCATGAGTGTTGTCTACGAATTCCCCTCGGCCCCTCGCCAAGTATTCACCAAGGGTGCCGTTGAGGTTATGCTGCAGCGCCTGGCTGAGCCGGAAGCTGTCAAGGCCAAGATCGCCGCCAAGGCCGACGAGCTTGCCTCCGAAGGTCTCAGAGTCCTCTGCGTCGCTCACAGGTTCCTCGACAGCGACGACAATGCGAGCGAAAGAAACGAGGCTGAGTGCAAGCTTCGCTTCCTAGGTCTTGCCGGCTTGTACGATCCTCCCCGTGTCGAGACTCTTGGCGCTGTGAAGCTTTGCAAAACTGCAGGCATCTCTGTGCATATGGTCACTGGAGATCACATTAAGACTGCAACTGCCATTGCCCACGAAGTCGGCATTCTCACCGGAGGGGAGCAGCCGACAGCTGTTATGGCGGCTGGTCAATTCGACGCCCTCAGCAATGAGGAGGTCGATGCTCTTCCCGCTCTTCCCCTCGTCGTCGCCCGCTGCAGCCCACTGACCAAGGTCAGAATGCTCGAGGCGATGCATCGTCGCAAGGCTTACTGTATCATGACTGGTGACGGTGTGAACGACTCCCCCGCTCTCAAGAAGGCGGATGTTGGTATTGCGATGGGCAAGAGAGGCAGTGACGTCTCCAAGGAGGCAGCAGATATGGTTCTCACTGATGACAACTTCTCATCTATCGTCACTGCTATCAAGGAGGGTCGTCGCTTGTTTGACAATATCCAGAAGGTAGTTGATTTCCTTCCCGTTTTGTGAGCTCAGACTAACACGTAGATCAGTTCCTGCTCCATCTCCTGATTTCCAACATTGCCCAGGTCATCCTTCTCTTGATTGGACTTTCTTTCAAGGACCGCAGTGGAACTTCCATCTTCCCCCTCTCCCCCTTGGAGATTCTGTGGGTCAACCTCATTACTTCCTCGTTCCTGGCCATTGGTCTGGGTTTGGAGGAGGCTCAACCGGACATTCTTTTGCGCGCACCCCACGACCTCGGCATTGGTGTTTTCACCTGGGATCTGATCCGCGACAAGATGATCTACGGTTTCTACATGGGCTCCTTATGTCTCGCCGCTTTCACCTCCGTTGCTTACGGCCCTGGTGGCGGAGACCTCGGAAGCATGTGCAACGACGGTTACAACGACACCTGCGGTGTTGTCTTCAGAGCTCGCTCCACCGTCTATGCCACCCTGAGCTTCCTGCTCCTGGTTACCTCTTGGGAAGTCAAGCACTTCCAGCGCAGCTTGTTCAACATGAACCCCGAGTTGTGGACCGGTCCGTTTGCTGTTTTCAAGACTGTCTACAAGAACCGTTTCCTCTTCTGGGCTGTCGCTGGTGGTTTCGTATTGACTTTCCCCGTCATCTACTTGCCTGTGGTCAACCGTGCTGTTTTCAAGCATGACATGATCACTTGGGAGTGGGGTATTGTTGCCGCTTGCCTGGTCGTGTACATCGCTCTTATTGAGTGCTGGAAGGCCGTGAAGCGCCATCTCGGTCTCGGCATGAACCCTCGCGTTCCTGTCGATCAGGTCTAGTCTGCCATCCTAGAATGACAACGAATTCGCTGCAAAGCGAACGGGAGGAAACGATGAAGTGGTTCAACAAAACGGCGCCTTGGTGTCAGTGCGACTTGTGGGATTCGAGCCGGACATAACTCCGGTGCATGGAAATCAGAATTTGGGGCTATTCAACATCAGCCTGACAGGCTTCACGGCTTAGGGTTTCATTTTCGATTCTTTCAACACTCATTTAAACAGAAATACCTTGCATCAGTCGGCTGTAGAGTGAAAACTCCAGCCATGAGCGGCAATAAAGCGAGCTGAGTTTGATCAGCTCTCACCACCCTTAGCCTTCTCCAGACGCGTGACCATTGCAGAGTGATATCGGCTAGAAGTCTTCCCGTTGTTGTTGATCTAGAGCGTGAACCACCACCGTGTTACTGGGAAATGTTCTTTTTGGTGCGTACTAATGCATTTGACGCCCGGCATACCCCGCGGAGAGGGGCCGAATCCTTCAACATCCTTCAAGGCTTCCGACCCGGTCCCTCCCCGTCCCGCCTTCCTATCCCGGCAACTCACCTGACCTCCACAGCGGGTCAAACCGGGGGTTGGGGCAAACGCCGGGCTGCCGATAACCACTGCCAGATCACTTCAAGGTTCATCTAATGCGTCACGAACCCAATTCCAGAAGTCTTTAAATAGGATTCGACGTCGCGGCGATGAGCCTTCTTCGTACTACATGTGCCAACACCAGCAAGCAAATTCCTTTGAAGAAAGCAGCCCGTCATCTGAGCCCACACCGTGACCCAAGATGAAAGTCCTGATTCTCGGGCTTCCTAGGACAGGAACCCAATGTAGGCTATCCAATGGCTATTCCCTCCTCTTTTCATGCCATGACAACACATACTGACAGGTCTCGCCGCAGCTCTCGCCGACGCGCTGATCCAGCTCGGCATCAGCCCCGTCTACCACATGCGCGAAGTCGGGGTCGACTACCACCAGGAGTTCTGGATCCGCGCCATCGAGGACCACATCCCGGCTTTCTCCCCGACGGAGCAGAAGAAGATCACCACCACCCCCTGGACCCGCGAGCAGTGGGACATCATCCTCGCGCCCTACGAAGCCGTCTCCGACTTCCCGCCCGCGCTCTTCCCCACGGCACTGGAGGCCGCGTACCCCGCCTGCCCCATCATCCTCTCCACGCGCTCGTTGGAGTCCTGGGCGGCGTCGATGCGCGACACGCTGATCCACGGGTTCGTCAACCGCGACCGGGAGAAGAGGAGTCCCATGGAGGGGTTGGCGGCGGCGTACCACTCGGCCTGCTGGGGGGACGACTTTGAGAGAACGGGAGGGGGTATTGGGAGCGGCACCACGCGGAGGTGAGGGCGTTGGGGGAGGGCGGGAGGCGGTTTTTGGAGTTTTGTCCGGGGGACGGGTGGGGGCCGCTTTGTGAGTTTCTGGGGGTCGATGTGCCGGAGGGTGTGCCGGAGGGTGTGCCGTTTCCGAGGAGTGATGATTGGGTTGAGTATAAGAAGAAGGTTGAGCGGGAGAGGAGGGAGGGGAAGGTTGACTGAGGTTGCGTGGTGGATTGGAGTTGAACGTTTTGGTTGCAGTAAGAAAAACGCGTATAGATTTTGTTATTTAGCCCCTTATCCCAAGCCGTTTCGGACGCAGAAAAATGCCATCTAAATGTTAACGTATGGAGACGGGTTACCCAATCCGCCCAGAGCCAAGCTGTCGGGTTCATGCATGCCACACGGACGAGATCTAAGCCTCTTCAAACTCAAAGGGGCGATGCACCATGCGGCTAACTGTGAAATAGGCTAACAAAAGCACAGCCTATGGGAAATTCTCCGAGCAGATAGGCGTGGCGGCACGGTGGAGTGAGGGTCTTTTTCAGTGTGGAGGGACAGCGCAGGGTCCAGCTACGATTTTCTATACGCGTACAGATGGCCTCGCTATACGTGTACTCCGTATATGCCCTTGGAGACGGTCTGTCACTGGAGATGAATGCGTATGCGTATAAACAACGAAAATGGGAGGGCTTGGCGGGGGTTTGATAAAATACCTACCATCCCGCCTGGATTTGTTGTGAGATTTGGATATTTCAGGATCCAAGTTACTCAGACCATTTCGCTTCACCACAGTCGCAGCTGCCCGCCGTGCACAGCATCTCCCGTCACTACAACGTCAACATCATCGAGCAGTCACTACTCCAGCAGGAAGATTCCATCATGGACAAACTTAGAACATTCTTCGACAAGCCCTTCTTCGACCCTCGCCACAAGACCAAGGTCCACATCCTCCAGCTCGTCATCATGACCACCGCCATCATCCTCACCATCGCGCGCATGGCCATGCCCGTCATCACCACGCGAGCCAACATGATGGCCCTCACCATGGTTCGCCCCCCCTTCATCCCACCGCCTCAAGACTTCTCTGAATGGCCGCTGATCTTGGACCACCGAACAGGGCATCAAATCCTTGATCATCATCGGCTACCAGCTCCTCACCGGGCACAAGGAGCGCTTCAAGAAGTGGGCCTCACTTAAGGCCAACGCGATCCTCAACACGATGGAGATTGTGTTCTGGTTCGTTGCGTTCGGGCTGTTGTTCTCGGCGAACACGACGTTCTGCACGGGGGCGAGTTGTGCGCTGAGTTGGATTGTGACGCTGCTTTGCGCGGTCTTGATGTGAGTTTGCGACTGGCTTCCCTTCTTTCTTCCCGTTCTATCCTTTTGATGAGGTTTGCTGATACGTGTGTTACTGCAGCGTTCTCGCTTTCCAGACGTCGGTCGTGTCCATTAAGGAGTTTCGGTATTTCAAGAACTATGGGGTTACGTACGAGACGAATTATCCAAAGGTTTAGACAAGGTCGAAGGAAGAAGAACGGGCGGAGTGTTCCATGTCATATGGATACAGGGACCAATGGTTGGCATGGTTTCCGCTATGGATTATGGCACGTTGAGAGGATAGAAGTCTTGTTGGGACAAGTCGGGACCATGGCGTTGGGGCGTGTATGATTCTTGAGATGGGCCTTCGGGATGCGGACGGCCAATTAACGAGAGGAACATCGAATTGATACTAACATACGAATCGACCATTCGCGACTTTCTTTGCGACTTTCCTCAGTGCGTCTTCCTTCATGTCTCACTAACCCTCTCGGCCTGCAACAGGCGACGTGCCCTAGCCACAACACCCGAAGACCTGGGAACTTCATCGACTTCATTGACTTCATCGACTTCATCGACTTCATCGAGTCGCAACAGTGGGTCTCGTCTCATTCGACTCGGCGTGGGGGGCGGCAGCAACTTTGTGGTAGGATGACGGCGGACGATAGCGGTGACGATAACGAAGACCGACGATAGCGACGACAACGACGAACGACGACGACGATGATAGCGAGTACACAGCAAACTTACTTAGTCACTTTGTAGGGAATATAGGTAGTCCAGGGTAGTCTACTTCTCTATACCTCCCTCAGCCTACTCCTTCTAGTTAAGCCTCAGTCTACTCTAGTTATGATACTCATGCACGGTGCCCACTGTCTCGCCCTCGCCTATGTGGATGACATGCGCCGTGCGGGCTTGGTCCTTCGCCCACTTCTGCAGCTGCGGCGCGAGAACTGCGTAAGCGCGCGACATTGAAGTGAAAGCCCCAGCCGTGCAGCTGGAGAGCTCGCCCCATCTCTTGATGGCTGGCTTCGATCCCTTGCGCATATCCTCCATTGACGTGTTCTCGAAGATGAAGCCTGTTGCCTCCAACGCCTTGATCGTGCGCGCCAGGGCCTCCCTCATCTTGCCGCGCGCCAGGGAGCACTTGCCGAGGGACAGATAGCCGTCCCAGGACCCCAAACGCAGAGCTCCCTCACGGCTCGGGTAGCATTGGTCAAGCTCTCGCACAAGTCTCAGGGCTTCCCGCTCCTGAGCTAGAGACGTCTTGCAACCCCGGAGGGCCTGAATCATATCCTCCCGAATAGCCTGGCGCTTCATGAAGACTGCATTTGGCGTCATCTTCTTGTTGAGGCACAGCTCGCACTCGCAGGTGAAGCCCCATTTCGAGAATCGCTTTTGAGTCGCCTTATAGTCGTCTCCGATGTCGATTGACTGGTAGCAAAAGACCAGCTCTGTGCCAGCAGGCATATCCCGCGACGCGCGGATGATCATGACGTCTCCGATGAAGGAGCGGCAGCAGTTTTCCAAGCAAGAGTGGTTGATATGGGAGGCGATGGTCCAGATGCCGCAGGTAGTGTGTCCGATTTCCACTTTCTTGCCGGGTTGTGGGAGGTTGGCAAGCATCGTGCGCGGGGCGCCGAAGCAGTTCAGGCTGACGGTTCTCTCTACGAGGAACCTGGGAGAGAGTCAGCCAAAGGATCGTAGGTGACGCAGAGAAAGATGCACTCACGTGTCAACCGGGGGATCCTCTCCCTCAGCCGGCTTGACGGCGCGGTAACCTCCTCGGTGAAGGTCTATGAAACGCGGCATCAGACATGGGTTGTGGTGCAGCTTCTGTACAACGGAGGACACGAGGTTGGCCTGGCCGCCCATGCTCGATCGATTCGTACTCATGTTCATCAAAACCTTGACATTCTTGCGACTAGCGGGGTCATCTTCGTCGGCGTAGCAGTAGGCGAAGGCCTTCTCGCAGAGGAGCAGGTCACCAGCCTTGACGGCCTTGGTGATGAAGAGGCCATTACCGCGTCCCGGAGAGGCACGCACCTCGACGGGCGAAAAGTACGTCGCGCAGTCGATAGTAGGTGGAGTTGCTTTGGCCTGCTTGTACATCCGATTCCATGCGTACTCGCCGGTTTGCATCTCGTGAAGACGATGACGGGTCTTCTTGAGCTCGGTTTTGGCGTCCTTGTTGTCGGCGTTGAGGTCAAGGACTTCGACAAGCTTGCTCTCGGCCAGGCTGAATTCCTCCATTGCATAATGAGCCTTTGCTTCACGGAAGAGACCCTTTTCGGTCGGATCGCCGCCATCGCGAGCTCTGAGGGCATCTTCGAGCGCCTTTTCGGGGCGATCGAGGCGCAGGTTTGCCAGAGAACGGTTCAGGAGTGCTGCTTGCTGCTCTGGGATGGTTGTGGCGAAGCTGATTGCGTCAGAGTACCTACGAAATGTTAGGTGTGCAAACTTGTTTGATACCTAGTGTTATTGTCAGACTTACAGGCGCTCAGCTGTTCCCCAATCTTGTTCGGCGACCGCCGCGTTGCCCTGCAAGCGAGTCTGCTCAGAATCACCGCCGATGCTTCTGGGCGCTCGCCACACCGCTGGGACACGCTCATCGTTGCTGGAAAGAATGACAATGTCGCCAACGTGGTCCACTCGCAGACTGTACGAGCCGCTCGGGGTATCCTTGAAGAAAGGCTCCTTGATGAGGCACACGCTGCCTTGAGGCAAGACGTCGCCGGCCTTGACGAGGCTCTCCTCCGGCTGATTGTACAACTGAAGCAGGACAGCGGTACCCTCTTCGTCTTCTACGATGACCGTGATTGCGCTGGGTCTGCATGTGACCGTAAGCGTGCGGACGATGACGAGATGACCGCGGTGGTGCTCCTGGAGCTTCATCTTTGAGATCGGCAGCAGCGTAAGGGTGCGGACTGGACGGGTGCAGGGAGGGTACGGCGGAGGCACTTGGGTGGTGACCATTCTTTCCATCCCGTCGGGAAGCCCTCTGGAAGTTGTCGCGGCGTTGAACTGGCCGACCAAGAGGGAGGAAGGCAGATGGTCGCGGGGAATCTCGCCATTCCGACGGTTGGAACGCTCTGCATCGTCGAGGATTGCTCGAAATTGGGACGCCATCTCCGATGACTCGGAGACATCCTTGATATCCATGGCGAAATCCGTGGGTGTTGATGAGGCAACGAGGAGTGTCAGCGGGATTTGAAGAACAGAGATCAGGGAGGAGAAAAGACGATGGAAATAACGATAGAGACGATTGGAGACAACCACAGCGGATCGTAGCAACGACAGCAGCAACGACAGCAGCCACGACAGCAGCAAGAAGGCAGGAAATGGAGCTGCGCAGACCCAGAAAGATCAGGCGATCTCTAGGTACCCTTCTGAAGAGTTTTCATGCAGGTGCCAACGAACAAGACGTGTGATGACGAACCGAATCTGTTCACTACCTAACGTTAGTAACTTCCATGGTCGTCGCCGAGAAAGAGGCCTAACCAAGGAACCGACGAAACAAATCGGCATGCCTCAGCTTTTCCAGTTGGTGCTTTGTATACACAAGCTCAATAAGGGCACTCAGACACGCAGAAGAAAGTGGATGATCTCCTGCATCAACCCAACTGGCATAGCTGCTGTACGCAAGAAAGGCTCATGCTTTGGGTCAAAGAAGACTTTGATCACAAAGAAATGTCATCAGTTGAAGTACCTCTATCCTACTAGTCATGCGATAACCAAGTACTGACAGTCTGACTCTACCACGTGATGGGATTGTCAATCTTGCCGTCGGCATGGATCCCACACTCCCTAAACCGATTGACAAGGTTCGTGATATCATAGCCCTCGCCATCAATACACACCTCTCTCAGATGAGGAAATTTGCCCCATTCAATTTGATCCGCCAGCCATAACAAGTCTTCGGCAATCTCCCAACTAATCCCGGCAAGATGAAAACGCTCGAGAGAGGCAGGAAGGTTTCTGATTGGCATGTTGTATCTGTCTTCATGCGCCGCCTTATCGAGGGAGTTCATGCTGATCCACAGGCTCCTGAGCTGTGTAAAGTCCTTGAACGAGGAAAATCGCTTACTGAAAGGATCCTGTCTATCGTTTGGGCGGAAGTCCAAAACAACTGTATGCAGGGACGACGCATGATTGCGACTGGTGAGGGCGCGGCACAAATCGCCGGGGTATATCTCCAGGTAGTCATCCTCAATCTCATGCATTGCCTTAATGTACATGAACGTTTCCATCATCTCGCAAGGCTCAATGGTGGGTGGCAGTTCAGAAAAACGGGCATACACGCCGTGAAGAACCAAAGAACGGATCTGAGTATTCCTGGGCTTATCCAACAAGCCCAAGAGATGGTAACGTTGAAGAAATAGGTCGTCAAGTTTCGGAGCGGCGATAAATAAATTCTTCAGAACTTCGTGTGATATCCCACTAGGCTCGCTTTCGTCCAGATCGTGGCCTACACCACGACGGGTGCCTCTGAGAGCAAGCGACTGGAGGACCGGGAAGCGAATGCCTTTTATCAGGCCGCAAAAGTTGCTAATGAAGCGGAGATGAGGCTCTGTAACTTCCAGAAAGAGCTCTTCCATACGTTGCAGGTGCATTAATAGCAGAATAGAGGCCATAAAGGTGAATGGGACTGATCCTTTCTTACAAGCCTCATAAATTGTGAACGGTCGCCCACGCATGACATTGGGATATAAGTTGAGGAAGCAGAGACGAGTATTGATTGCGATGCCCAACGAAGCAGCAGTCTGCTCCAAAAACATGATATCGGCTTCTTGCACCGTCTCGCGGCTGTTCTCGAATTCTTCGATGTGCAGGTGAAAGTCCCTGATGGATTTGCGGATGATGTCGTTCCATCGAACGAGCCGCAAGAGCGATATCATTTTCGACGCTGCTGTCTTTCCAGCGATGCTGACTGACGTGTAGGACTCTCTAAACAAGAGCCCGCGAAACTCCTTGTTGACTAGAGAGAGGTTCATGACAGCTTTCTGCACCTGATGAAGGACGTGGTCAATCTCTTCATCAGTGGTGTTTGTGTGGAGCACGTGCCTGGTAGAGCGCTCGGATCGAAGGACAGAGCAGATGATGATAATAATTTCCTTTGGGAGGTCAACTAGTTGCGCCATATTGAAAAGTCCAGGCGGTGTGGCACAAGGAGGTTAGATGATGTAGAGCAAGTCTGCTGTTGTGTTGGTATGGAGCTTCTGCCTGTGAGGAAGAAATATCTAGAGAAAGGAGCGTACGAGCTGTGGCCACAATGAATCGACATAGCTTGTAAATGGCAGGCCAGGTTATTTCTTATTGCAAGGGCGGCAAAAGAAGAAGCATATGACAGTTGGGTTAGATTATCTTGAATGGCGGGGTAGGTTTCCACGCGTATGCGAATCATAAGTCTGGAACATGCAATCCACTGTCAATAAGCTTCAATCTTCCCAGAAGATCAGATAAATGTGGAGGACGCCGCCCAGTCTGCTGTTGGTAACCTTATTCTTTCAGTATTGTTTGAAAACCTAATGCATTGGAGGAGGAAATATTCATCGCCATGTCGAGTCGAAGGCAGAAAGACCGAAAGGCAAACCGCCTTCAAGGCATAGCAAAGACGATGCGTGAGTCGCCACATCCACCTAAGCATATTCCTCTCGGCATATCCGTACCAACTGGCCCGCTTCGTGAAGGAACTTACAGTATAGCACTAGAGTAAAACTTGCCCATGGGCCATTTATTCGTACAATGAACAAGACTTGTCACTTGATTTATTTTCACTCAGTAAATGAACACTGCTTTACTTTTTATGGGTTTAATATTGACAGCTATTTACACCAATCATAAATACAAAGATTTAATGTACATGTAGAAGTATAAGACACTCATTTGACCAAAGCCAATTCCGTTCTCACCGCCAGACAGCTCAACTCCTCGAATGCAAGCGACTACTGGTGCTTAAGCGGGGTAGACGCGAATAGGGGTCTCAATGGGCTCAGGGGGAGTGAGACCAATGGTGACCTCGTAGCCCTTAGGGGGGTGGAGGGCATCAGGGAGCTCGATGATGTTCTTGTAGTAGTCGGGAAGGCGGGATCCGTACCAGAGCTTGGCAATGGCAGGGAGGATGGAACGGTAGCCACCACCGAGGATGTCCAGGTTGGGAGCGACGTACAAGTGGGAGGTGTTGGAGTCGCTGCTGAAGACACCGCCATAGCTCTGGTTCCAGTAGTAGTTCTCAAAGATATCGCCGGCGATCTTGGTGCTCCACTCGCGGATCTTGTCACCGGTCTTGGAGCCGACAAAGTTCCAAACGTTGGCACCGACATCCCAACGACCGAGGGTGTGGAGATCCCAGTTGGCCTGGACGGAAGAAAGCTCGGAGTAGTGGTTGTAGAAGGCGTTGTCCTTGGTGCCGACAAGCTCCTTGGGAACGGCAGAGCCGAGGAGGATACCGGCGACGTGGTTGCGCTCGAGAGGGTACTGGCCGTTAGCCTGCCAGGTAATATAGACGAGGGTGCGGCCATCGTTGAACTTGGGGTCCTGGAGGAGGGGCTCGACGAAGCTGCGGGTCCAGTTGCAAGAGACAGAGATGTTGGTGTCATGGCCGTTGTTGTACAGGTTGGGGGTGACGAACAGCCACTGGGGAAGGCGGTCGTTCTCGAGGTCCTCGTAGAAGAGAGTCAGGTTCTTGATCTTGGCCAGGCGGTCGGGGTTGAGCGTAACGGAGTCGAAGCGGACGAGGAGGTTGTGCTTGCGAGCGTAGTCACCCTCCTCCTCGTTGTCGTACTCGAAGCCCTCAAAGCCGGTGTAGGGGAGACCCTCGTTGTAGTCACCCCAGCTAATGCCCTTGTCCTCGAGGAGGTCGACAATGGTGGAGACGTTCTTGTCAACCAAGAGGAAAGAATCGCTGTTGGTGCCGAAGTCGTCACCGCTGGCGGGAGCGACGTAGTTGGGCTGAGAAGGCGTGCCAATCCCGTACATCTCAGTGAGCAGTATACCCTGGTTGATCAGAGCCTGGCAGTTGGGGTCGGCGATGGAGTTGTTGTAGGCGGTGGTCTCGAGGTAGACCTGCATGATGCGGTCGAAGACCTTGCCCTTGACGTGAGAGGTAGGAGACTCGGTCTTGGCAGTAACGGCGGCGGCAGCCACATCGGCGCTGGCAGTCGAGGTGTACTGGATGTCGGCCGCAGTGTTGACGGCAGTGGAAGAGACACTGGCAGAGATAGTCGGAGTAGGGTGTCCGTGACCACCGTTGCCGTTGCCGTTGCCGTTGCCATTTCCGTGGCCATTGCCGTTGCCATGGCCATTGCCCCAGTCGCCGCCATTGTTGTTGCCCTTGCCGTGGCCGTAGTCGTTGTCTTTGCCATTGCCTTTGCCATGGTCCTTGTTGTCCCAGTCATTGCTTTTGCCGGCATCGCAAGCAGGAGCAGCCGCGGCGATGCTCGCGGCGGCGAGAAGCGCAAGGAAGCGAACCATCTTGGATTCTTTGGTGTAGCTCTGTTGTCGAAGAGTGTTGTTCTGAAGAGAATGAGAATGGAATATCAGAGAGTGAGAGTCCTCAAGAGAGAGAAGAGAGTGAGAGATGTGGATGCGGATGAGGAAAGAAAAACTTGACTGGAATCGCGAACATGATCTCTGGTTATATAGCCTCTTCCATACTTCATTTTCGATGTTGTCTCTCTGGAAGGAGGAGAAATTCGCTGCTAGCTGCGATGGGTCCTTGCCCTCGCAACTTGCCTGTGCTTGCCTGAGCATGCTGCGAGGTCTGAGAACGAGAGACTTGCCAGCCCCGCCTGGAGAAGTTCATTGTTGATGTTGGATCCGAGCTCAATGAAGACTCAGCACAACCCCGAGTAGCATAGGAAATAATTTCCCGTTTCCGTGTTCAAGATTGACATCCAGATGCAGAGGGCTGAGAGCTTACAGCTGGGCCGGACCCGCAAAGACCCTGAAAATAGGACCCTTGGACAGAAATGTTTGCAAGCCTGTCTGAGTCCTTCTCAACCGTTCCTACCGTTGCTAGATGATCGCAGGGGCGCTGCTGCTCGAATATTAGGTCGTTCGTCTGAACGCAGAGCGGAAGCCACGAAGCTTAATTCCCTTCAGACGATGCTAATTGAGCACTATTTTGCGGGTTATGTGGTCTGGGCTCTCGGCGTGGCTTGTTGCTTAAACCGACTTAGTCTTAGGAGGGAATCCCAAAACCCGGGGAAGCTGATCCTGCACAGAACAATCAGCAGCCATAGCTCCAACTGTTCGCCTGATGAATCCGTGTTCGGGCAGTCAATGGCACGCTACGAAAGCCGGATAGATCGGGGTTGAACCGGCGCTATGGTCAACGAATCTTGGCATGGGAGCTATTTTCTGACTGTTGTAAATGTTGACGAGGGAAAGAAAACACAGCTAGCCTAGGAAACTAGCCGCGTTGAGTAATGTTGGACTTGAAGTTTTCACGTTTGGTGAAAGTGAGTCCCGGCGAGCCAGGGCCATCACGGATACTACTTCAGAGCAGATGAGCAACATATCAGATCGTCGAGTTGGGAAAGTATTGATACATAATACACAGTCAATACAAAAGAACGCGAGTGTGGGGCAATGACCCGGCGACGATCAACCCTTGGACTCTCGGGTGCCCGATGCTAGCGTGGACTAGCTTGCTGGCACTCGGATCCGAAGGCTTGCATATTGTAAAACAATGGGCTACCGGCGGTTAGACAACCTGGAGGAGAGGCTTTCTCTTAACTCCTGCAATTGAACAACGACTGCCATGCAAACTGTTTGGCATGGTAGCTGTCTTCTTCCCGGACTGATCTCGGTCCCTTCAACCACAAGATATTATTGGAAACAAACGTTGTATACGGCGAAGAGCGTGAAGATCCCAAATGGTCACTTAAATTGAACATACTCAACGTAGTTTAATCAGTATCTGAGCAATTGAAACATCATTGCTTCTCTGAGGCACTTTACATACTACCTCCCATGGAAGTGAGCTCAAGACGTGCAGCGATGAAAATTGCACTGTTCATTTTGATTTCAAACCCCACGAGATGAATGCATCAATAGCTACATGTACAGAATATTTTGTGAAGCTTGATTGCGACCGTGTCCTGGGAAATGAACGCAGCAGCAGACACGTTGTTATCAAAATTTACTGCTTCCAAACGGTGTACGATTTCATCACACCATTCTGCCAGTCTTGGAGGATGTACGACGACCAATCCACGCTCTGGCAAGTTGGCTCCCAAGTCTTAGCACTGCCAGGACAGTTGTATTCGCTGTAGCCTTCATGTCAGCTTTGTTTTACCGAAATCGTCGGTGGAATCATGCGAAAGAATAGACTTGTCAAAACTTACTTGTAAAATCTGACGCATGAGTTTCCCTTCAGGATGACCCAATTTGCCTTTTGAGCCCAACCATCAGGACCGCTTTGCATGTTCACTTGAGCATCCAACTGTTAGTATAATTGATGGAAGACATTTAGTGTGAGAGCTGTACTAACCGCAACTACCAGCTGCAGGGCAGACCTCATGCTCTTCATAGGGCTCGCCGAAAGTGCTCTGCATGAATGTTAGACTAACCTGATCAGTGCTGCAGACTGCAGAGACCAAGGGGGCGAAAAGAGCGAGACTCAAGAGCTTCATTGCAACAATGCGTCTATATTGGAAGAGGTCGAAGGCGAAGTGAATGAAGCTGAAAGAATCTGCAGGCTTGACATGAACTCATTCATCAGCTTTTCGGTTTGACCTCAAATCAGGTCCATTTTATAGTTTCTTACGGCCCCCAAAATCTCATGTCTCCCTTCCAGGCAGTTGCATCGCTAATTTCTGACCTCGTAGGATGCTGCAACTTTGGCTCAAGTGCGACTCAGCCAATGAGAGTAGTCCTGTCTCCAAAACCACCTTCCTAATCTCATCAACACACGGAGAAGGATACCTTGTTATCCAATAGCTTCTGGCCAAGCTGGCGCTTTGGAAGAAAAAGTGCGAGAACTCGTATTGAAACCCACATATGTATGGCCCGATGTGCTCATGATAGCTGTTGAGCAGGAAGACACAGGAGCTGGGCAACGGCCAAGCATGTAGGATCGCGGCCCTTGCCGATGCAATGCTACGGCCCGTCTTGGCGCTCGGGACATCAATTAGATGCCTGGAAGTCTTTCCGTGGTTTCTATGCAGAAGTCGAATTTAGCGATGGATGCCGCGCATGGCAGCGCTTTGGGTCGTTGAGCCCTGGTTGGTTCTGAAAATTCGTGTGGTTCGAGTGCTTCCGAATCGCAATGGGTCTCTGTTACCTGTAGAGAAAAGTCTAGGCTTTATGCAGACTCAGTCGCACCCTTCCTCGCCTCCTCGGCCCATGCCTTACTTTCTCTCCTCAGTTCCCTTATCACATACCAAAACGTAGCACCTGTCCATATTCCAGCCCACACGAACGGCAGCGACCAGCCGATGGTGTAAGCAACATCGCCGTCCAGAGTGAAAATCAACACTGTGCAAAGCACGGCGCAAGCTTCTGCCCCGACGGCCCAGAACACACCCAACCGTCTCAGCATTGCTCTGAATACATGGCTTGCTTCATATCTCCTGTCCAACGCGACTCTGAATTCCGTTCCACCGGATCCGTCGACGGCACAGATGTCTTCGATGAGACTGTAGATTCCAGGCCGTAGTTGCGCGCCTTTGGGAATAGACGAGATGCGGCAGGGTGCGGGGACGTGGAAATAGCGCATAGTGTCGACTAACAAGAGTTCGGTGCCGAAAACGAAGAGCATCGTCGTGACTGGCATAGAGAGCAGGCGGATTGGTGGGTGTTCTGGGACGGTGCCTCTGTGTCCACAATCAGAATCCATCCACTAACATGAGCGATACTAGGTAGTTACCAAAAGACTTACACGATCAGTTCAATCATGATTATGATCCAAGCAAATGAAAAGTTCCAGTGGAACCAGTCCAGGTACCAGCGATGCGCCCCGATGACTCTACACGTGCTCCCCTTCCTCCATAACCGCCAGAACCTGAGGAAGTACTCCAGGATACTGGCTCCTCCAACTGCGGCAGTGACAATTGAAAAGACCGCGTTTGGGGTAAGCTTCTCTTTCTTTTCGGTGGCCTTGTTTGTTCCCGGCCCGATGCCGTACCACAGACCAAAGTATAGAGCTATCGGCATCGCGATGGAGTCGAAGAGGATCAAGGTCCAAAAGAGGAATATCGCGAGTTTACGGGTACGCAGAGTGTAGTTAAGCGGGGGAGGGGTCGGCTGGAACGTGGGTCTCGACGGTCCTCCCTCATCCGCAGGAGAGGCCGGTTGGGCTGCGTGCGTCGTAGACGGCCGCGGAGACCGGATAGATACACCCGAAGGTCGGGGGGACCGGGTCATCGCTAAGGAGGGACGGCCAAAGGGACCATCGTAACGGCGATCGAAGTCATGGCTTGGCCTTGTCTTGCGATGCGTCGGCGAAATAGGAGCTGAATAAATTGGCGAGTTGGTCGTGTTGAAGTTATGCAGGCTTCTCGCCTTCTTCTCGTCGAGGACTAGGTCCGGCTTGTTGACGTCCTTGCTTGAGTCTACTCCGATTGTCCTCTTCTCGTTGTCGGGTGGAGGTGACATGGCGACACGATGACCTTGGGTTATCTGCAAGCTGTGCCGACCGAGCATCGTGGGATCTCGCCTGGAGGCATCGTCGCTGGTAATCGGATGCGGATGGGCCGGATTTGTGGCCCCATCGTGTTCCGGACTACGCTTCTCATCCATGATTGAACATTGGCTTGTGTGTACTTCGAAGTCTTGGGATACGCAAATGTTCGCTTGAACAAATGCAAAGAATGAAAAGAAACATTAAAACATTACCTAGACACAGGGCAATCCGGGTTCTATTAGTTAGTGATCGCGTGGTGCATGAGAACGGCGAAAGACATCCCGTCGCCAAGACGCAAACGAGAAGACGATCATGACCACCTAAAGCTCCAAACGGCAGGTAAAGGGTACAAATGATGGCGCCGGACGATCAGTTGGGAGGAGGTCCCTGAAGAAAGGTCGAAGGCTCTAGAGCATCATTGTGGGACAAGGGTCACAGGAGCAGAGTCTCCGTCGGGGGGAATGATGTCAGAATGAAGACCGTGGCGAAACCGAGATGCCCTCCCCTGTCTCTGGTGGTGTTCATCTGCCAATTAAGAATGCGGAGGTTGCCGGTTACGTGGACATTCAATCAATGATGCCTCTCGGTTGCATCTGAAGAAAGCATGATGTTCGGGAGTCTCGTGATGATGCTGAGGGCTTTCTATCATGATTGCTCTGGATGCGCCGGAGTGAAGAAGATACTGAAGGGAACATCCTGAATCGACACAGAGATTAACAGCGGAAGATGAGATAAGCTCCGGCCAAGGGCGCTGCCAAGCGGCTGCTGTGGCGTCACCCACTGAAGCTGTTCCTGCAGTGCCCTGAATTTCGTCGAATGTCGCTGAACTCTGCCCGCTTAGTAAGTTCATTCTGCCTTGTGAGTGATAGAGAACAGGCGGTGTTGATTGGCGAAGATCACTGTGCCGGGGTTCACCTCCGAACCCCTCCACTGAAGGATCCGACGATGCATGCCCGACCCCTCATCCCGGCCTCATGAGGCACGGTCGATACGATGACCATGATATTGCTGAGTTAAAAAGGCATCTACTAGATTTACCGAGGCTTCGTTCGCGATAATGCGCTTGATCAACACTCAAACATTGGAGCTAGAAGATTTCGCCAGCAATGATCTTGTTCCTCCCTACGCCATTCTGTCCCATACGTGGGGTGACGGTGAGGTGACCTTTCACGATTGGCAGGATGATGAAGAAAGAGCCAAAAAGAAGGGCTTCTACAAAATCCAGTCAACATGCAGACAGGCTGTCCAGGACGGCTACTCACATGCATGGGTTGACACCAATTGCATTGACAAGAGCAGCTCCGCAGAGCTATCAGAAGCTATCAACTCCATGTTCGCCTGGTATGAGAACGCCGCCGTTTGTTATGTCTACATGCCCGATGTTATACAATTACCAACCAAGGGATACGGCACCCATTTTCAAGAGAGCAGATGGTTCACACGGGGCTGGACGCTGCAGGAGCTCATCGCCCCTCGAAACATCGTATTTTACGGCCGCGACTGGCAGATGCTGGGGACAAAGACCGGGCTCGCCACGACTATAACGAAACGGATCACCAAAATTCCCAGAGAGTGTTTGCTGAATGAGCAGCCTCTCTCCAGCTTCAGCACCGCACAGATAATGTCGTGGGCCTCTTCACGTGTTACGACGCGCCCAGAAGACCAGGCGTATTGCCTTTTGGGGTTGTTTGGTGTCAACATGCCGCTTCTCTATGGTGAAGGCTCCAAGGCGTTCGTGAGACTGCAGGAGGAGATCATCAAGATATCCGACGACCAGAGCATATTCGCCTGCGATATGGAAGCTCTGGGTATGAGTGCCCCCATGGCGACGTCCCCACGCCTTTTCTCTCGCTCATCCCAGGTGGAAAGACGAGCGCCTGCCGCCTCTCATACGACAACTCTTCCCCCATTCTGCTCCATGACGAATGCGGGTCTCTCTATTTCTCTTCCCCTTGTAGAGACTTTGTCGCCTCATTTTGTTCTCGGAAAGATCAGCTGCATGCTCTCAGGAGACGGCGGCGGACCTATTATGCTGCCGTTGTCTTCACATGTCAGCGACTACCGTCATCAATACACACGCGTGTCTGTTCCATCAGCATGGATCACATTTTTTTGCGATTCGATAAAGAAACTGCTTCCTTGGTATGAGGAAAGTTCCGAGTTCCCCGAGAATTGGGCCGTCGACTTCGACCCGGAAGAGACGACCAACATCATGATCACAATGCCCAAACCAGCCGAACAAATCTATCTTCAGAGAAGAGTTTTTAGTCCTTTGAGGAGAATGGGAGCTAAGGTGTTTTTTCCTCATCGTCTTCCCGCGAGGACTATCGCGATATCGTCTTTACGTTGCCGACCCGCCAGAGGCTCTCGAGGAGCGTACAAGCATGATGGCTATGGTGGGCAAGAGTGACGCCGATGAAGTCGGTAGAGGTCTTCTCATCTTCAAGAAAAAAGGCTCCGGTCGAGAAAGCGGGAAATACGTGGCAGTTTATCTCGAGGCAGGGCTGGACGAGGACCTTCCGTTAGAAGAGCGATTTTACGGGTGGCGCCGCAGATGTCGAGTATTTCCGGACTGGAATGTCAATCATACTCTGAAGGACGTCAAACCTTTCAGCGACGAGTTCCTCGGTGAAAGGGGGAGGGCGAGCTGGGTTGGCGACTTCCTAGTGACGGCGAGGACTATGCTCCCCGTCGATTCTCCGCATATACCAGGGACTTCCACCGTCTTAGTAGCGGAAATCATCTTTGATATGAATCGATTTCGGGACATGAGAGGGCGTAAAGGATCAATCAGCGAAACCAACGACTCACAACATTACAGCATGATGCTGCGTGACTCGGAAGGATCAGACATTGAGCTGTAGGGAAGAGATGGAGCGGTAGAAGTGTTTTGAGCCCGAGTCGACGCACGACTTCAAATTTCGCCTCCCTTTTTCATCTCCATCACAGCCTGTTAAAGCGTTATGTTTATGATTATCAGGAGGTTTGAGAAGGGAAGCAACCATCACACTTGTCATCCTTCTAGAGGCCGACTTAATGTTTCCGGTCGTGTGACCTAGATCAATCATGTTAGTCACTAAATTACTTACAACACACTCAATCACGCAATCTCTCACTTGATGAAAAATGCTGGATAGGTTCAAATGCCTCTTATACTCATACAGGCTGCAGCACAGCTGCTCCGGCAGCTCAGCTGACTTGCCATCAACTACCTATGATAGAAAACAAAATACGCCAACACTGGACGTTCTCATATAGTCGTCTGACCGCTAACAATGAAAATTCTCAACTACCTCCCCTAGCCCGCACGTCTCGCTTACTGGGGCATAACCTCAGTCTTGAAGTCGGCGTTGTTGGTAGCAGCCTCGTTGCCAGCAGCGGGCGCGGCAGGAGCAGCAGGAGCAGCGGGAGCAGCAGCGCCACCGGCACCACCCTGCTGGGCACCACCAGCAGACAGAGCCTGGATACCACCGTCAAGGGACTGGTTGATCTGATCAACGGACTGCTGGGCGATGCTCTGTCCGATGGCGGGGACCTTGGAGACAACGGCGGTGCTGAAGTCACCGGCGACGGCCTTCTGCTGCTTGAGCTGGTCAACGGCGACGGAGGTGGCGCCGAGCTTGTCAAGCTCGGGCTTCTTGTTGGTCAGATCGGTGACGGCGGTCTGGACGGCGGTGGTCAGGCCGCCAGCGGACTGCTGAAGAGTGAGGGCATCGGTGAGGGAGAGCTCCTGGGCGCCCTGGATTTGTTGGGTGCCCTGCTTCAAGCTGGTCTGGACCTTGTTGGAGGCATCGAGGAGGTTGGCGGCAGAGTTGGGGTCAGAGGCGGAGAGGGCCTAGAGACTGTTAGTCTGGATGAATACAGCAGATGATGATGAAGCATACCTTAACGGCGGTGTCAAGGTTGCCAAGGGAGTCCTGGACGCTGGTAAGAGCACCCTGGATGGTCTGGAGTTGACGCTTGCTGACGAGGGAAGCGGGAGCAGCGATGGCAGTGCCGGCAATCAGAGCCTGGACGAAGACGTTGGTGAAATGCATTGTGATTTGTGTGTTGAGTTGTGAAGCGAAGGCTTTTCGAGTATTGTTGAAGCGAATGCTTTGGTATCTAGAAGATGCTTTGGAAGATAAGAAGCTGTAGATGCTGATGAGATGGAAGGAAGAAAGACTGACTGAGACCAGAACTTCATGTCCTTATTATACGACTTCTTCGACTGTGCCGCGAACGCCGCGAATGTGTCTCCTTCCCGCGGCCTACATGATTTGACGCAGCTTCCTTCATCCGAGCTGCTTCCAATACCTCACGACGGTAAGAGATACCAGACACCGTACGATTCGTCGCACACACGTGCAGTGTAGCTGCGGCGCAAAACCGTGTACCTCGAACAGTCATAGTCACCATCGCGGGAACAGAATGTCAGAATCTTCGCCTCAAGCTACTGCAGCTCGACACCTCCCGGGTTCGTGTTCCGGCTTGGGAGGTTGTGAGTGTGGCTCTGTGGCCGAGAACCGGTGCCATTCTCACTTGAAACGCGTGCCGTGCGGTGCGCGGCTCGGTCATTGACATTGGGAATTATGGCTTGGCGGCCATCAGACGAAACAAAACAGTAAGTCACGGACCTTGAATGGGAAACGTCAAATTTCTCTCAACATGATGAACCACACTTTTCAATAAGCTTTCCAGGTTGTCGTCTGGGGAAGAGTCGCCTAGCCCCTACTTTTCCCAGAAGGGTTATCCCTTCTATTTTTGGGGGTCATAAGCTTTCTTGATGTTCATTCAGTGCGGCGTGTGCGTTCATGATGGACCATGATCCCAAAAACTGAAGCTGGTGCCGCAACATCTGCATTTCGGATGGCACCAATCTATCAAGACACTGGCTTCTACTATTTGTAAATCGCCTGCGGGAGGTTAGTCCCGAGACGTTGCCGGGACAGGTTGGGGAAGCTTGACACCTGCTAGGATGTTGATGCGGGTGCAACCAACATCCAGATATTTGTGTTGGATGTTAATGCCTGCTCCCCGCGATCCGATAACCTCCAGAACGCCACCCAGATGACCTGCGTATAGACAGATCGACAGACTTTACCAACCAGTTCGTCAGTCTTTTGGTCTGGTTCGTGGCGCAGATGCGTTGACTTCTCTTCTGCAGGAACCCCCAAAGCTGGTGCGGGAACGCTAAATACCGAGCTACTACTCGGGGTGTTCCGTCCGTACATGCGCCTTACTGCCCCTAGCTCCTAAGAGGGCAGCTGGAACATACTTCTCACAAATGCAGGTTCGTTTTTCTTTTGCTGGCGGGAGGGCGCTAGTGCGGCAGTCAATGTCATTGCGCGTGCACACGTCGAGAGAGATGGGTGCACATGAGAGGGGGGAAGACAACTCGATGAGCACCTCGGTTATTGTCTTTCCATGCAAACAGCCGCGCAGACCAGCTGCCAATCATCTGTCACAGTCTGCATCTGACCTATCCGAGTGCGGTGGATGGTCCATCTCGTTGACAAATGTCGTGTCAAACGTCAGGTCTCGCCTCTGACGGCCGGGGTCCGTGCCTGAGCGCGGCTAAGGTCTTGTCACCAATCTGATGCCAGGACGGGGGTGGCTGAAGGCGAGGGTAAGAGGGGAGAAAGGTTAAGCTTGTACCGATGGCTGCATGAATGACTGAATCTGTCATCATCGTAGAGGGTGGCCAGGCCAGCGGATGGCTCCAGTCAGTTCGTCGGATGGATGGCGTTTGCTTGGCTTGAAAGGTGTCAGAGTCCAGTGCAAGGGCACCTGGTGGCCAGCTCGGTAATGCCAATCCGATTGGTGAGACGTGACACACTTCACTCGATGTCTGGCTTGTCGATGCTCACCTCAGTCAACCTTGGAAGTATGCGTGTCTTCACGAGCCTAGAAGTGGTTCGCCCGCCACGGTCGGCCGAGGTGTTGGAAGTCCGAGTGACTCGTGTACTCGGACTCGCATTTGTCACGTCTTGTTCACACTGCTCAAGGGTCCCTTTGCTCTGATTTGAGAAGCCCCAGAGTTGGTTCAACCTTTTGGTCTGATGTTTCTTGAAGCGTGCTGGTCGGGAATCGTCACGTCCGGACTTCAGGGCGGGGAAGACTACTGCGTCGGGGTGACTTTGAGGGTCTTCCACAGTTTGGCAGACGAGATGATCATCTCTTTCTGTTAGGTATTTTGCCGGAACTTTCTCGATATGGAAATATGCGGCATTCGAGTTCAGACATGACATGATATAAACTGAGATGGACTGTTCAAGAAACACTTCTCGGGTTCCCCTGATTCCTCGCACCCGGCGCATGTGTATTTCAGGGAGACTTTCCAAATTGAGCGACTCAATCATCCAGAGAGTGTGCAGGGACAGAGGAGACATGGTGCCAAATTGGGTGTCAAAAGCTTGACAACTGCTTTGGTCCGGTTCTCCTTTTCTCTCCAGACAGTTCTGAATATGCTCATTGAGAATCATGGTCGGCTTATACTATCTCACGATGGCCACGACGGCCCGTGTGCCTATGAATAGCCCTCAACCGAGGTGCACGACCGCCGAGCCTCATTTTCTCTTTGGTCAAGGGTTGAGCCCGAGGTAGACATAAGCTTCAACTTTGGATGTCGTACTTTAACTTCTGCTGACCCCATAATGCAATGCGGTTACCATACCTTACATTTGCGAAACTCAGATTTCCATTTCACCAGGGCTACGGATGAAACAAAGGCTGGCTGAATAAAAAACTATGTATAGCTTCCCTGCATAGTGAAGGTCGAACTCGAAAAAAAGGAAAAAGAACAAAAGGTGATACTTCAGCATAGGAAAACCGTAAAGAAGACTCCTGTCGCGCGTCTTCATACATGACCAAACAGTTGTTGACATCTCATTAGAACCGAACACTTGTGTAACTTGTGTCCTGGCTCATCAGTTCCTTGCCATCCATGTATACTGCAAAGTCCAAAGACGCCCCGGATGGAATCATTCCAATCTCATAGCCCAGTTTCTTGACCATGGTACCGTCGGCGGTCCTCCAGTCGGGTAGCTTTGAGTATGGGGTCGTGACATTCAACTGAAATTTGCATTTGGCACTCACTCGAGAATCTTCCCGGTCTGGCGGATCGAGCTCCTCGCATACCCATAGTGTTATGTTGAGTGTGCCGTCAAAATCATCCACGTCTTTGATATACTCATAGAACGAATAACGAACAGGGCTCTTGGGCACAACGGCTCCCTACATATTTGTCAGTTTCAGGAGAAATGGCGCTGAAGCTGTTCCCACTGACCCTTTTCAAGTACCATTTTATCTGGTTACGAGCGCGCCACTGGCTTCCGTCCCACATTTTGTCTTCTCGAAGATGCTGTGCCTCGTTATATTCGGTTACGTACTTGATCCCGTAGCTATAACGAGATACTGTGGAAGTGACCTCGATGGGCGGTACAATAGTTCCTGAGGGTTTCTCGAGGAAACCTTTGTAAATGGCACCGCGACAAATGGCAGTTCGGCTGGATTGTTTCCCTTATGAGCCTCCTGATGTGAGAGCCTGAAAAGAGAAAAAGAGGCTTACGGCTTGATTCCTCCGGACTGTAAAATCTCTGAGACATTGGAAGTCGAATGCTTGTCTTTGAGATGTTCGTACAAGTAAGGGCTTGTTCCAAGTCCCCCGACCAGAATGATACCCTATTTCGTTAGCCCGATTGAATTGATACGGTATGGCATATTCTACCCACCGTCACCTTCGATTTCTTCTTGAGAGCCATACGGATCTGATTATTGACTAGTGTGTCGATTCCCCTGAAAGATCCTGCAAACATCCCCTTTATGTGGGATCTGCGTTATCATCATTAGCTGTGCAGCTCTAAGGAATTGCGCGCTTCCTTGAGGTGGCGAAACTCACTGTTGAAAATGAATCCTTCCATTCTTGATCAGTGGCTGCTTGCTCAGGTCGTCGAAACTGTCTGACGGTGTTCTGAAGGTCTCTAGCGGGAATCCCACAATGTATTCCCTATTACTACGCTTTGTGTCAGGCTTGAACGTGGACTTGATTGCCACCTCCCATTCTTTCTTCATGAGGTCCTTGATAACAGCTGGACTGAGTCGACCCCACTTTCTTCCAAGCCGATCTCTACAAGCCTTCTCAAAGGCCTTGTCAATGAAGACGCCGCCACATAGGCCGCCTGGAAAAGGTCATGGTCAGTGTCTGACGGGTTTGCCAGGCAGCTCCAGTAACTCACCGGTACCCTCGCCGACTTCTTTGATGGCAAGAGGCTTGTTGTTTGTTACCTCATAACTGATGAGATCCTGTCATAGTTTAGCTTCATGTTCCGGGCTTGAGAGGCGAGAAACACGATAAATATGGATACGTACCACGGTGCCGCCGCCTGCATCACATATGACGAAGACATCTCCTTTGTTCAGGTTTCTACCCGACTCATACAGAGTTGAGAGAGCTGCTGCTTCTGGCTCCGGTGCAAATGTGAGTTTCGTCTGCCCAGCTGGGCGAGAATCCATGATCCCAGCCATCTCTGCAGCTTGTTCCATGTCTCGTCTGGCATAATCCTGCCAGATGGCGGGGACTGTGATGACAACATGGAAGCGCAAAGCGTCTAGGACTGACTGCCCTCGCGCCTTTCGGATCACATACAGAGTGTGCTCAAACAAAGCTCTCAGGTAATCAGCAATGAGCTCAACTGGCTTCTTCTCAGTCTCGTCTACAAACTTGCGTGCGTGAACAAGGGGCTCTGAGTTTCGAAGCTCTTTGGTCAAATCTTCGTCTTTCACCAGAAGGAGCTTGAACCATCGGATCGGATCTGCATCTAGGGGAATGTCGTATCCCCACATGACTTGGCCATACTCGTAGAACAGCTCTGTGGGGGCCTTGGCCTCTTGCGTCCCGCTGCCTGGCCAGCTGGTGACGAGATTGATTTCGTTCCTCGCAAAGTCTGCTGCAGTAGACCATGCGACTCCAGAAAATCTTCCACGTGTTAGTAACGGTAGAACAATCAGACACTCCGGGGCCCTTTATTAGATTCGTTGGTCTTACGTAGTCCCGAAATCAATTCCAATGACAAGAATGTCGTCATTTCTGTCATCTCCCATCATGCCTGTATCACTGCCACCATTACCGTTGTTGTAAGTAGTATGCGGGTTGCGAATGATATCTTGGACAGATCTCCGGGCTGGATTTTCGCTGGATCGTTCCAGGGTACAGGTCTTTTGTGTCATGGCTAAGTATACGCCAATTCCACCGAAAGGTAACCAAAGACACTCCGTATTGGACTGGAAGAGCCAGCCAAGACGCAGGCAAGAATGGGGGGATCCTAGGCTGTCGAGGCAGAGCTATTTCGAATCTCAAGTCCCAAACTAAATGTCTGGGATGGTAAGTGGTCAAAAGGCCTAGAGAAGGGATTTGAAGGCGAAGTGTAATTTATGTACGTGGATTAGCTCTGGACATTTCTATATCCAGGTCCAGAAGCCTGATCATCGAGGATGGTCCGCGGACCATGATTATCGACCGGACGCCTGGAAGCGACCCGAGGCACATCAACGACCTCGAAGTGCCCTTGGCTGGCCATCCTGCTGAGACGCAATCTAGCGATACCTCGTAATAATTCAACTTTGATAGCGTCTGAGAAGTCGCACTGTATGACGAAGATGTGGCAGAAGGGCACATTTCCAGCATTGAGATGCACTTCATGAGGCAGGAGACGTATGAAACTTCAGCTCTCGCGGGGGAATGGTGTGTGTGTGCCAGGGTGTGGCTACCAACAAGACTGGCGACTAACACAGCCCCCTTCATAGTTGGCTGCTGAAGGTGTATTTTACGACAACTGAAGACGGTCCCGACAGGCCCGCCATATGTACTCAAAACCTTGGAAGGCTGCCTCCTGGAGGAATACAAACATACGGCTGGCACGAGGACTATTGATTAAATCACTACTGAACGAGGAACCTAGATATTGCAGCCAGATGACTTACCGCTGTAGAAGATCTTTCTCTCGTTTTAAGGGCTGTACATTGCGACGCAGCTCAAGGGTGTACGCATCAGGCTGACGCTTCAGGGCGTAGCCAATATATCCTTCACCACTGGCCAGCCCACCAACTACAAATCAGCGTAGTATCGGAAAGACGAAAGACCTACTTAAGTTTGCTAATATCCAAGAAACATGATTGTTTATTGTCTGATAGAGACTGCTTCTTAGAGGTATGCTGAAAGGAGGGTCAAAGATCGAGCCCATGTCGGTTCGAAGGAAAGCGTTTCGGGAAGAACATGTATTACATGGAGTCTAGCTGGACGGAGCCACAGACTGAGGGCCTGTTACCGCTGAAGATTCCTGTCTGCTGCAAGTCTTCCGTGGGTAGGGTTACCCATTGCTGACCACTCCCACATGAGAATGTGGACTTAGTTTCAACGAAGAATCACAGCCTCATTGCATTTTGCGGCCTCCATGATCAGCACTGCTGCTTTCCATAGCATATATTGAAAATTCTTCATAGCCTCGCTCTCTGTTCGTGACTATCTGACGCCGTTTAGATGGAATCTTCTGAGGGTGTGAGTGATTTACGGGAAGCCCCAGCACAGCCTGCATTGCGCCACGCTCTTACAGCAAAGACATCGCCCAAAGGCTGAATCGCGTAACCGCGTAATCCAGCCCCCACGATTACTGCATTCATCACGCGGACGCTTCTCTCATACAAAGACAAGGCTCGGGTATTTCTCGG
This sequence comes from Colletotrichum chrysophilum, assembly GCF_026319265.1. Classification (NCBI taxonomy): domain Eukaryota; kingdom Fungi; phylum Ascomycota; class Sordariomycetes; order Glomerellales; family Glomerellaceae; genus Colletotrichum; species Colletotrichum chrysophilum. The sequence goes on along the minus strand of NW_026517322.1, from coordinate 240,668 downwards.
GCATGCTGCTTACGGTTCATGTTCCACGGGAAAGCAGGCTGGATATTTGGTACTTGGCACCTGAAAGGCACAGCTTGTATATCTACTTGCAGACAAAAGTCAGGTGGCGCTAACACTGTGCAGGCTGCAACTGATGCAGCCTGATTTCGCCTCATGCTGCAGTGGGTGTCTAGAATTTTACAGCTCGTAGCTCTTTCAGACCTTCAAACTCTTCGGCGCCTCTTGGACAGTGGTTTCATCTTCTACACGAGCGATTGTTTGCGTGAACCTGGCGGAAGCATTCAACGACGTCAGATGGCCAGCATGGACCGAGCTGAGATACAGCCCAAACCCAGCGCTAGTCGCCATCTGCTCTCACCTTGGAACCATCCTCAAAGTACACATGAATCTTCCAAAGACTCTTCAACCTTTCATGTCGAGAAAGAGCACCCCCTTGAGCCGTTCGGCGGCGCACCTCCCACACTTATTCGGGCGGCTTCCGTAAGTATCTGATTTGCTCCAAAGCATGGAGCATAATCTAGCTCTGGATACTAAGAGAAGAAACATTAGATGCCGCCGCACACGCCAAAGAGGAATACTACCCCGTACACTGGTCAAAGTGAAAGTCAGACACCCAGTCACGAGACTGTAGCGAAGCAAGAATACGACAGAGAGATTTCGCGCCGAAAGAATATTGAGGCCGAGTTGGAGGCGAAAGATCGCAAGCTAGCGGAATGCGAAATCAAATTAAAAGATTCAGAGACATCTCTTGTCGCTGTTCGAAAGAAATGGAAGGAAGCAGCCACTGACCTCGACAAGGTCAAATCGTCGCAACAAAGAGGTTTTTATCATATGACAGACAGCGAGCTCAGGGATTCCGTGACGAGGCTCCGGTACAATATTAGTCGGTTTGCAATTCAGTACTTCAGTGGAAAGTTGCCAGGCGATACCAGCGTCGGAAAGATCGTCGACTCTGAGGACTATGAGGGGTGGAAGGATTTGTCAGATGTTATCGGCGGCCGTCATATCACGGCTGAATATATTCGTTCCGACAGGCGGCGACCTCATATCATACAGGCTCTGATATGGGAAACAATATACATGAATGTCTTTGGCGAGGCTCTTTGGGCCGGGGAGAAGATGTCCAAAGCATTCAAGGAATTGTCTAAGCAGTTGCAAAAACCAGGTATGTTTCTTCATTGTACCAAAGTATCCATAATGGCTTTTTCCAATATGGATATTAATTCTCAACAGCAAATGACAAAGGAAGCGATCATGATATCGAGGCATGCCGAAGATTCTGTCTTTGGAGAGCCGAGACGGCAGCAATGGTCGTCGACTCAATCAACTCGTCCAAGGATGCAAAGGAAAGAAGCAAGCGAGCATTATCGAAAGAGATCGGCTCAGCTTGCAGGTATACTTGCGAACACATCATACCGTTTACAAGACTCACCAAAGGCCTCGTTGACGAAGTGTTCGACATTCTCCAAGAGGCCGCAAAGCTCGACGAAGCCATGAAAAGGCAAGCCGTGCGCTTCGACTGGACTTTTGCTGACCTCCGAGAGCCATTCAATAGCAATGCAATGACCTTGGCGAGTGGGGAGACTTGGGAGGCCGACATGGATGGCGTCTGGGTGACGACTTGTCCCGGCCTAGTCAGACAAGGAAGGTCGACAGGTGACGAGTTTGAGACCAAGACTAGACTCCTGTCCGCGGAGGTGTCTTGGATACCAAGTCCCCGAGCGGGAGGTTCAGAGCAGAAGTTTCGACGGAACCGGACCATGTAAACAATGTTGGACACTCACGGAGGACAATGAAAGTGGTTGGAGATTCTCTTATTTTGTTCATCGTCTATGTCCCGCACTCGGGCATCCGTTCCTCAAAACTCCATGCCGCATCCACGCCGGTACCAATGTACATGCTAGGTCTACACTGACCATCTTATGTCCCAATGCCTTTGTCGTTATAATACAAGAAAACCACAAAACGCGAATGTGATGATAGTAGTAATGACACACCAGACGCCCTTAAACAAACTTGATTTTCATCCGCGTGCCTACCGTTTGCGCGTATCTCTACCCTTCTTCTTGCTCTTCTTTTTATCTTTGGGCAAGTCCAATGCCGTGCCCTTGAGTTGCTCTGCCATTGTGCGGAGCATGTACTCGTCAATATTATAGATACGCTCGCCCCATGCGTTGTGTTCGATATCTTCGTCTGGTGCGACAGACTCGGAGAAGCGACCGAGGCCGGAGGGGCCGGGTCCGTTTTGCTCATTGGGGCCTTCGTCGCGGGGCGTGCCTTGCCGAGTGCTTGAGGCCCCGGAGGGTGCGGCGCTCTTTTCATTGAAGTCGGCTTCATCCTCTTGAATTTCCTTCTCGGCAGCCTTAGCAGCTTCCACGTCTTCCTGATCTTCGGCCTGCTTAAGTTCCTCGCCAGCGTTGCGTGAGCTGCCGCTGTCGACTCCGCCGAGGAGACGGTCCATGGCGGCGTTAGCGGCGTCGTCTACCAGGTCGTTGCCCTCGGCACCAAGCACGTCGCGGACGGAGAGCTTGTTAAAATAATCTGTTGTGAAGCTTCCTTCCTGAATGACGACATCGTCTAGCATTTGCTTTTGTGATGCTTTGCGAAGAATATTGGCTTCGATAGTATGTTCGCTGACAAGTCGGTAGATGTGTACGTCGCGCGTTTGTCCGATACGATGGCATCTGTCTTGGCATTGCTTGTCCATGGCGGGGTTCCAGTCTTGGTCGTAGAAGATGACGGTGTCAGCGCCGGTAAGGTTGATTCCCAAGCCACCAGAACGGGTGGAAAGAATGAAGCACAGAATTCTCTCGTCGTGGTTGAATCGATCGGTAAGAATTTGGCGCTGCTCGACTTTGGTGGCGCCATCTAGACGTAAATACTTGTGACCATGGATGTTGAGGAACTGCTCAAGGATATCCAATACTCTGGTCATCTGAGTGAAGATGAGAGCACGGTGACCGCCCGCTTGAAGCTTACGCAGCAGTTTATCCAAAGCTTGAAGTTTTCCACAGTCGTATTGGAGCAGCCTCTTATCGGGGAACTGAATGCTCAGGCGCATACGGGCTTCGTGCCAGGGGTCGATGGGAGCCTGCTTGGGTATGAAGGGGGCCCATCGAACTGGTGCAGATAGCTTCAAGTCCTCGTCGGTGAATGCATTCGCAGCTTTCCGGCCTAAGATGACTTCGTTCATGTCGCGACTGATGACTGCGGGAGTGACGCAAGCGAACTTTTGAATAGTGGTCTGGAACGAGTCCGCACGATCGTCCGAGGTGCGGATAACTGCGCGAAGGAAGTCTGAGTCCTCGGCAAACCAGTTGAGAACCTCAGAAGGAACTTTTGGGCGAGGTTTTCTTGGCCTCTGATCCAACCCAAGAGTGAGGAAGTCAACCAGACGCTTGCCATAGATGGGTCGACGCTGGCCACGAAGAGCGTTCAGGTAGACACTGTGTTGCAACTCTTCGAAGCGACGCCATCTAGCTAAGCTGTCGAGATAGACAATGTTTGACTCAACGGTTGACGGGTCAAGATTCGTGCGAGCAAGGTGGGCTCTGGCGTTCTGAGCTTCACGAAGCTCCATCAACGCCCTGTGTAGACTCAGTTGTGAGATCCTCTCGGCGGTCGTGTTGGACATCGTCTCGAACTGCGTGGGAATCATGTTCAGCACCCCGAAACTGACCACAGACATGGGCTCAACCTTCAGCAGTGACCGCTGAAGGAAGGATTCTGTACTCGAGTACTCCGCTGGCACCGACTTCTGCATCCGGAAAGATGTCATGATGGGCCGGTCCACGAAAAGATCAGGATGGTTGCAGACCTTTCGCAGCTGCATGAGACAATTGATGATGGACAGATAGTTGCCCGACGACAGCGTATCCCGCGTATCGCTACGAGCCAAAAATCCATCGTACAATTCGCGCTGCCGCTTGGACAAGCGGCAAAACTCGACGTGCTCGTGCTTCGCCGGCATTTGTTTCTCAACGTCCGCCTTGAGTCTTCGAAGCAGGTAAGGTCGCAGTACTTTGTGCAACTTTGCGATGATGGCGCGGCCCTCCTCGTCCATGGTATCGCGGCCCTGCTCCAGGATCTGCGACTCTGGTTTGCGAAACCAATCTTGGAATTCATGCAAGTCTGCAAATCCGCCCGCACCGTTCTCAGAGGAGGGCATCAGGAAGAACAGCAACGACCATAACTCGGTTAAGTTATTCTGCAATGGGGTGCCCGTAAGCAATAACCGAGAATGTGTGTTGAATCCGAGCAGGCTGCGCCAACGTTGTGACTTGAAGTTCTTGATGTTATGTGCTTCGTCAAGAATCATGTAGTGCCATTTGCGACGTTTGAAGACTTGCACATCTTGAAGGACCAGCTGGTAGGAAGTAATGCACACGTTCCAAACATCGTCACTATTCCATCCTTGGCGCTTCCTTTTTCTTTCCTCAATGGTTCCGTAGTAGGACAGAATCTTGAAGCCAGGGCACCACTTCTTGAACTCCATTTCCCAGTTGAGCATGACACTCGTGGGCACGACGACAAGATGAGGTCCCCACACCTCATGATGGCAAGCGAGGTGGGCCAGCAATGAAATGGTTTGGATTGTTTTTCCGAGACCCATTTCGTCTGCAAGAATACCATTAGTATTGTTGGCGTACAGACCCGAAAGCCAATCCAATCCGTCATGCTGATACGCGCGCAAGGTGCCGCGGAGAAGGAATGGGATTTCCGTTTTCGTGGCTTGCGGTGTGGCGGGCGTTGCTGGCGTTGCCGAGCGGCTGACAATGTCTTTCACCCCAGGCGTTGCCAGAGACATGGTGTCTACTTCGGAAGGCTTCGTATCAGACGTCGGGGGCGAATGACTCTGTTCTGGGCTAGGCGGCACAGTAACAACGTCGGTATCAGGGCTCACGTGTTTGGATGGAGCCTCTGAATCAGGAGCGATGGCGGTTTCTGGTGCATCGAGTTTTGGCGGCGCATCTTCCATCTCAATGTCTCCACGTGGAGTATTGACATCCTTCACAGGATCGGCAGTGGGGGGTTCAGTGGTGTTCGTCGTCGAAGGGGCGGGGTCAACGCCGTTAACCATCTCCGCGTCAGCCTTTGGTGAAGACGCCATGGGCTTGTCCTCCGACTCTGCCACGCCAGTCTCTGTCGGTAAGCCGCATTCAGATTCAGCAGCCAGAGCAATCTCGTTTTCCTGAATGGTCTTGTCGACATCCATCTCATCCTCATCGACAAATATGCCGGGGTGCTGAATCAAAGAAACCTCATCTTCATCATCGACTGCTTCATCCCTGAACGGAGTGGATGCCTCGCCTTGTGCAGCAGGGGTTTCCACTATAGGTGCATCGTTCTTCGTGGACTCTTCGTCATCTGCTTCGTCGTTCTTCATCTTCTTCAGATCGGATTTGCCAAAGAGCATGCCAAGCAATCCAGCAGGTTCTTCGTCTTCACTCTCCTCTCCGGAACCCTTCTCCTCATCGGATCCATCGTCGCTATCGTCCATATCCGTTGATCCAAGATCGTCATCCATGTCAACCGATTCATCAGAGGTGTCGTCTTCGGCGGCGCTTGTTGGCACTATCTTCACGTCTGCCCCGGAGTCCACACCATTGACGAGCTTCTCGGCGGGCTCCTCCGCAGCCAAATCGGGCAGATTGGCATACTTCGCGCGGAGCTGTTCTTGAGTAAGTTTCTCATCACCGGCATCACCAGTGTGCTCCTCGCCCGCTTCGTCCTCGTCCGATGATGACATGACATCGTCGTCCTCGTCGCCCGAATCGTCATCATCAGCGTCAACTGACGATGCGTGGCTGTTCTCCGCGTCGCTATCAAGGCCATCGGGGTCGTTGTCGTCGTCGTCGGGAAGACCGTCTTCGTCAGATACATCGGAGTCTGCTGGGGCCTGGCGCGCCAGAAGCTTCTGCTCGGAGAGATCAACAACGTCCTGTAGCGCAGCTTTAATTCTACGCGCCTCCTCGGCCTCCCATTCCTGGACGCGTCGTCTGTTGACTTCGAATCGCACGCTCTCCCATGTGCCAAACATGCTCTTGACTACAACCCTGTATCGGCCAATCCATACGTCTCTTGCTTCTGCTTCAAGCTCCTCCGCCGATTTGGGTTGGCGTCGAAGCCAAGCATCTCGGCAAGCCTCAGCAATCTTCTTGGCCTGTGCGCGATGTCTCTGCTGCTCTTGTAGCATCAGCCTTCGGAAGTTTGTCATGGCCTTAACCATGTGGTCACGACGGGCCCATTGGCGCGGGGGCTCTTCCTCAGCTTCGGGTACGAAGATAGAGCATCGCTCTTGGGAAAGGATTCCGCCAGGTTCCACCGCCGCTTCTACCCGTAAGACGATTTGGGCATCCCTCTTGGCCATCTCATCAGTGTAGGCTGGCCCATCTTCTGGCAGGTATATACCTCCCTCATCCACATGTATCGTCTGTGCTTTCTCCCAGTATTCCTCGAATGTAGGACCGATCTTTAGCCGCTTATGAACCTGTCCGGGATGGACAATGGGCAGCTCCGTTGACCGTGGTACGCGCAGCTTGATTCGTGTGCGGTTGGGGCTCGTCGACGTCGTGGTGGGGAGGTCCTCGATAGAGCTGCGACGGCCACGCCGTGGCCTTGTAGATTGTCTCGTTGGCTGGGATGGTGGTGAGGGGGATCGTTTGCGTGTTGATCGCGCAGGTGCCTTGGCTTCGTTCGAGATGGACTTTCTGTTCGACTTCTTGAGGTTCAGGGGGGCGGGCTTGGCGGCTGTAGACTTTCGCGAGGGAGGTTTGGAAGCTCCGGCGGACGCCGGTGTCGGGGTCGCATGGCCGTTGGTAGAGGCATACTTGTTCTTGGAAGGTGGACTGCTATTAAGAGCTCCTCGTGTTGTTCGCTTGTTCGATGGAGGATGGAATTCGAGAGGCAGGGTGTTGATGCGGCCAGACTTGCGTCTACCGTTCTCGGTGTAGGAGGTCGGGCCGTCGGCGCCAGCTTTCTTCCATGGCGGGGAGATTTGTTTCTTCTTTCCTGCCGAGTTGGAGGGTGTGGCTTCGGCTGTACGGCGTCGTTTCGAGGGACGCTCGTCGTCGTCATCGAGAGACGCGGGGGCGGGCGGAGGCGTAGGAGGGACGGGCGATGGCGATGATGATGATGATGGCGATGCAGGCGCGGCGGGCGAAGGTGGGCCGTAGCCGATGAAGTCAACACCGTTGGGTGTCAGTTGGTCCCTGAAATCGTCGGATCCCAGGGACTCGAGCGGAGATGAGGGAGGATCGGAATCATCTTGAAAGGCTGACGCGATCTGATTGTCGCGTTGGGACTCGAGGGCCTCGGGGGTTGCATGCGCGGGTTCGGGCGACGCGGTCTTGGTCATAATAGCAACGGGGGGCGGACGCGAGTTGAGGCCGTGATCGCGACGAACAAGGCATCTGACGCATCAATATTAATGTCTACGGAATTGTCAATGCTCAATGAGTTCTAGTTCGAATTTTGACCATGATGACACGTCTTGGTGGCCGGCTGCGAAGGAAATCGTGTGCAAAACCAGCGTCATCAGCAAAAAAGTTTGAGGATGGATTTTTTCCAAAGACGCTGCTCGGCCTTGCCTGGGGCTAGCCGAAAAGAGAATTTTGGGACGGACTCCTGCTACAGTGGTGCTGCGCGGCTGCTCGACTCTGCGAAGGTGCTGCTCCCTTGGAAAAGTCGAATCAGCAGGTGCAGCACCTTACTGGCCGCTCCTACCTGCCCAAGTGACCCCTCGACTAATGACCCACTTATTCCCGTGCAGCTGCCTGGCCCCTGCACCTTAGTCAGCGTGCATCCTGGATACTGGCCTCAGGCAGCAGGGCGACCTGGCCGCAGCCAACCACATTCGAGGGATTTGGCAGTCAATCATCAACCGACTAAAGCTTCGGTTGTGACCTGCGACGACATCACATCCAAGATCAAGCAATTGGGCCGCGTCGTAACCACCACCACGGCCACGGTATGCTTTGCCCCACGCCCAATTGACTCCGCCGAACGACACATGCTAACATGCGCGTCTCCATGCAGATGCTGTCCCAACGAATTGCGCGGGTCTCGACGATCCGCGGTGCTGCTCAGGCAGCCCGCCGAACTCCCATTGTCCAGCAACGATCCTTCTTCCCGCCCTCCTTCAACGACCGAAGCGTTCTTGAGGAGAAGTACCCCGAGTACCCGAAGCTTTCCGAGCAGGAGGACCCCAACATGGTCAGTGGTGGTCCTGCATTGGCAATGGCGCTTGCGGCAGCGTTTGCAACAGGGTGTAAGAAAGAACGATCCGGATGACGATGGCTAACGCTCCATCCTGCAGAACGGCGGCTACATTAACCCTCCTTTCATCAAGCGCCAGTTCCGCGACCCCCACGGCAACTGGTGGGATAAGCAGGAGCGCCGCAACTTCGGCGAGCCCGTACACGAAGACCACGATCTGCTCGGCATGTTCTCCCCCTTCGAGTACACATGGACTACCACCGGCCGTGGTCTTTTCCAGATCGGTGCTTTCATCACCGCTTTCCTCGGTGTCTGCGGTGTCGTCTACCTGAACTACCCGGACAAGCCTTCCTACCCGAGAGAATTCCCCGGTGGACTGGACAGAGAGCTTGGTGGTGCCGGAGCTGTGCGGGTAGGTTCTTCAGGAAGAGATGACTATGGGATGATGCTAATGTTAGTACAGGCGAGACAGGCTGGTGATGCTGACCCGTGAAACCTCTGATTAATTAAAAAAAGATCACGTTACGAACGGGAGCGGAAGTGTACATTTTAGAGCAGAAGAAGCAATCCTTTGGGTAACGCCCAGCAACAAGTTCCTATGTCTTCTCACGGGCCTTGTTGCAGCCGACATATGTTTGGACTGATACTAAGGCATTTGTCACGGAATTTCGCCTCGTGCTTTGGTCGGTCAAGTGCCAAGAATTATGGACTATCTGATCTACTAAGAGGCAGGTCCGATGCAAGCGTTGAAGAATATGGTTTGTGTACCAACTGTTGTCTCTTCAGCATCTCAGCATCTACACATATCTTCTTCTTCTCCATCACTCTCAATATTCAATGCATATGGTCTAGCTTCGGTTGAGTACGGCTAATACCAATGCGCGCTGCCTTCCCCGACCTGTTCAATGTTTCTTCCTCTTGTAACCTCGTTAGGTGTTCTCGACGTCTTCCATCATCATCCATCACCGCTGATCTGAAAAGTCGCGTTTGCATTACTGCATCTTTACCACATAGATACAGGCCGGTACTGCACGATGCTGCGCGTTCATTCCACAATGAAATGGGTGCGAAGAGTTGTGGAATTGGCCAGTAGCCACACTTCACCCTTGACCAATCTAGCGTTCAATGTCTACGGCATGCTGCAGGGCCTCCGAAAACGGCGCCAGCGGTTGTGACAAACCATGGTCATAAGACAAAACATAGTCGATGTCCACATTGGACATCACCGGTGTTTCCAGATGCGAGTGTTTGCTGCACAGATCCTCGCCTAGCACGCAGGCCCATATCCAGAGACCAGGCCTTCAGCAATCGGTGCAGACACGGTGGACGGTAACTTCAATTTTATGAGTCAGCGTTGGTTGTCACGTCGCAGGTTGCAGGGCCGAGGCCGTCTTCGTATTGCCCGTATTCGAACCTGCTTTGCCAGGCGCGATCTATTTTGCGCACCCAATAAGTCTGGCCGGCAAACTTGCCCGGCTCCAGGCTCGCAGGTGCCAGGGTTTTCCGGGGCGGGGTGCGGTCTTGGTATCCACCAAAGGGCCGATTCTTTCATCAACAACCATTCACTTTCGGTTGGGCTCGACTCAATCGAGATGTTTGGGGCGGAAGACCATCGGCTCGGTTCGATTGACGACCTCACACTGATCAACAGGACTTCTCTGTGCTGGCCAGGTCCCTGAGACGACTCAATCGTGCGCATCTGTGGTCTGGGTCAGACGGGATAGAAATGCTTAAAGACGTCTACGGCAGCAACGGATTCATTGGCAAATGAAGAATCAACGGTGTATGGTCGAATGACACCTAGTTTTATCATTCTAGAATTGAGCGGTGTTGGCTGCTGAGAGCCGTGTCCGCAACACCGCTCCTCGAAGCCTTTCCGAGCCGAAGTACGGGCCGAAGCAAACGTCGCCCCCGAATCCAATATTTTAATCTAGATCACCAGTTCTGCCTCATTCCATTTGCTCGCTAGACGACTAATGCAACCTGGGGTATGGCCCCCGGTGCGGGGGAGTGTGGAGGCGGGGGAGATGAGCAATCCCACGTCGGGTTTTCCGGTCATCGTACGGGACAATGACTCGGTAGAATCGAGTGGATGCCGTTGTCTATCAGAATTTCGTATATAGCATAGACAGTGATCGTGTTGAGCAATGATGGCGCGCGCTGTGTTGGGTCTTCGGCAATTGCTTGGTCGCTCCTCTGAACATCTTCGCCGCGATGACAGCACTTCTCGCCGGGGCTTTCCTCGCCGCCGGGGTGTCGGCCGCTGCCCTCGAGTCCGCCGGATCACTCACGGCCCAGTCAACAGCAGCCTCAACATGGTCTTACAGCACATTCTCTTACGAGCAGATGACCTCGGACCGATATCCGACACCACTGCCGTCTCCTCTGACCATCGCCACCCCATACGCGCCTCACTTCACCCAAGCCTCAACCCTCTTACCTACCAACGTCACTTACACGACGTACTCTTTCAACCCATCAGCAACAGCCAGTCCCGATGGGACTTACGGACAAAGTGCCTATGCAGCCCTCTGGTCAAACTACACTTACACCCATGAGCCGCCCTTCACAACAACTGCCTCGGCTACGCCTGTTCCCTCTAGCGATCTTATCTTCCCACCGCAACTACCTGCTAGACCTCTCAACGAGAATGAAGGCCTCAAGTTCCCCGAGAACTTCGTCTGGGGCGTGGCAGCAAGCGCATGGCAAGTCGAAGGAGGACTCCAGCTTGAAGGTCGCGGTCCGGCGCTGCTTGACTCGACCGGTGTCAACGGTCAGGGCACCCTGGGAACCAACGACTCCAACGTCGCGGACATGCACTACTTCCTGTACAAGCAGGACATTGCGCGCCTCGCCGCGTTGGGAGTGCCGCACTTCTCCTTCTCCATCTCCTGGAGCCGTGTTGTTCCTTTCGGAGTTGCGGACTCTCCGGTCAATCAGCAGGCGCTGGATCACTACGACGATGTGATCAACACGTGCTTGGAGTATGGCATCACTCCCATCGCAACGCTGATGCACATTGACAACCCTGTCGGTGTGTTCGATGACTTTGAGGCTTTCCCGAAGCATTTCGCGTATTATGCGAAGCAGGTCCTGGCGCGTTATGCTGACCGAGTCCCGTACTGGGTCACGTTCAACGAGCCCAACATTGCCGTCCAGTTTTACCTGGGAAACAACTACAACGGGCTGAAGGCCTTCCTTCTGGCCCATGCAGAAGTATACCATTGGTACAAAGACACTCTGGGCGGAACGGGGAAGTTGACGATGAAGTTCGCGAACAACCTCGCCGTGCCCCTCAACCCCGGCAGCGAGGCTGATGTGAAGGCCGCCTATCGATACCAGGACTTCATCCTCGGCGTGATGTCGAACCCGCTGTTCCTCGGAAAGCAGTTCCCCGAAACCGTCTTAGGAACGCCGGATATCACACTGACTGCTCTGACCGACGAGCAGATCGCCACCATCAACGGCACGATGGACTTCTGGGCATTCGACCCATACGGAGCGCAGTACGCCACGGATCCCTCCGGAGGCTATGACGCCTGTGCTTCAAACTCCTCCGACCCGTTGTGGCCCTCATGCGTGGAACTCAGCACGACGCAAGCCAATGGCTGGAAGATGGGCGCTGTATCCGAGGGCGGCGCCATCATCGCGCCCTCATATGTGCGAGAGCAGTTCGGATACGTTTGGAATACGTTCAAGCCCTCCGGCATCATGGTCACGGAGTTCGGGTTCCCGCAATACGCAGACACAGAGACACCGGTGGACGCGCAGAGGTACGACTTTGAGAGGACGATGTACTATCAGAACTTCCTCACGGAGACTCTGAGAGCTGTGCACGAGGACGGAGTTAATGTGATTGGGGCATTGGCGTGGAGTTGGATTGATAATAATGAGTTTGGGAGCTTCGAGCAGCAGTATGGCATGATGGGGGTTAACAGGAGCGATCCGGAGTTGGGGAGATGGATCAAGAGGAGTTTCTTTGACTATGTGGACTTCTTCCAAAGTCATACCCAGAGACTGAGATGAGTTGAACAGAGGTTGCTTCATCTATTACAAGGGTGAGCTCGGATTCGAATACGAATCAATGTTGAAATTGTCGCCAGCCGGATCCCTCGGACATAGATGCCCGATGAAGATCAATCGCAAAACCGAGGAGTTCTGCAGTTTCAAGACCCGATTGTTGTCTGCGGCAAGACATCACGGTCCGTCCCGGGTTCCGGCATGCAGACTCCAGTGGCACCCGGTCTAGGCCTACCACGGCATGCACCTCGGATTCACGGTCCCACAATCGCGGAGTTTCGCTTGCGGAGTTTACCAATATTCGGCCGTCTTTGAGAGTAGACATGGGTTCTGGATTTGTAATCCGCTTGACGTTTTCCCCCCTCATCTGAAGTGATGGTGCGATCACCGCGGGGCGAGGCCCGGCATGGTGAAATGCGGTGGGGCCTGATGAACGGGTCGCCCGGGCCTCTTGTTTATTCGCCGAGGCGGCAAGTGTTTTGGAAGGAGTTGATTGGAAGAGAACAGGTTTAGAACATCTTGAGACGGTTTAGAGTGTGCGCTGGTCCGTGGAGAAGAATGGAACCGCGTTTTCTGTATAGAAGTATAAAGAAGGGTCTTGGTCTGGATCCCGGCAAGTCTTGACGTCACTCCGTCAACGTCGACTTTGTGTTTGACTATCATAACGTTATCAGACCTTAAATTCATTAAAAAACCTGAATCAGGGCATTTTCCAATTGAAAAAATCAACCAACCACCATATTCAAAATGAAGGAAGCTATCGTCAACCCAGACATCACCGTCGACATCAAGGATTCGCCCGTTCCGGAGCCGGGACCGGGTGAACTCCTCATCAAGGTTATCGTTTCAGGTACTTCTCACACGCAACTCATTGTCCAGGACGATAGTCACTAACAGGTATCAGGCACCAACCCGAAGGACTGGAAGCTTCCCGCCTGGGTCGGCACTTCCCACAACTCAGGCGATGACGTCGCGGGCGTAATCGAGAAGGTCGGCTCCGAAGTTTACGAATTCGCAAAGGGCGACCGCGTCGCTGGCTTCCACGTCATGCGCACCGAGCACGGCAGTTTTGCGGAGTACGCTATCGTCCCGGCCTTCGCCGCCTTCCACGTTCCCAAGAGCATTACCTTCGAGGAGGCTGCGACGGTGCCATTGGCCGCGTACACGGCCGCAACCGCGCTGTTTCACTCGCTTGAGGTGCCTTCGCCCTGGGATCGCAGCCGTGAGAAGAAGAGCCCTCTCATCATCTACGGCGTTAGTTCTGCCATCGGAGCTTTCGGTGTGAAGCTTGCCAAGAAGGCTGGGGTGCACCCGCTCATTGCCGTGGGCAGCAAGAACAGCAAATTTGTGACCGGGCTACTTGATGAGGGGGCGGGTGATGTGTTCTTGGACTACACCCAGTTTGAGAGCCAGGATAAGTTGGCGGAGAAGTTGAAGGAGGTTGTTGAGAAGACGGGAGTAAGATGCTACAAGGCTTTCGATTGCGTGAGCGAGAATGGCTCATTTGAGATGCTCGGAAAGGCTATCCAGGGACCCCTAGAGGAGGGCACCGGATTCAAGCCGAGAGTTACTACGGTTTTGCCAGGAAGGGACTACGGTGCGATCGACAAGAGCGTTGAGGTTGTTGTCACGAGCGTCGGACATGTGCATGAAGAGGAAGGCCAGGGGCGGCTGTTCGGCTTGATTTGGGCGAGGGTGTTTGCTGAAGGGTTGAGGTCTGGTTGGATGAAGGCGCACCCGTATGAGGTTGTCAACGGACTCGAAGGAATTGCGGGAGCGTTGAAGGGCCTGAAGGAGGGAACGGTGAGGGCAAAGAAGATGGTTATTCGCATCGCGGATGGCAGCTAAATCGTTTTCAAGTTGTTAATATGCGGCTCCGCATCTAAAATTGAGGCTCTTGGTCAGATTTAAGACTGCAGACATGACTTGCATGTAGTGCTTACATGGCCACGTGGGGGTAGGCGCAAGCTTACGGGACGATCTTGATCTGTTGCATTTGAATGAAGCTACCTCCTAAAGCCAGTCCAGCCTTACCATAAAAGCAAACATCCACAACGCCTTTCTACATATGTATAACCTCCACTCTAATGCCGCCGGCGGACAGTATAAAAGCCGTCCTCCTGTCATGCGATGCTTGCTCGTACATCCTTGCCCTTCACACTTTTCCACTCCACGAACAATGCTCCCACTATGGTAACTGACGCCGTCACGGCACTAACGAGAAACGCCTGTGCCAGTGCATCACTGTAAGCGTAGGCTATCCCATGTAGAAGCTCTGGGGTAAGATTCTCCCGTACAGCCGTCACTCCTGAGGCGATAACCGTAGCCGGGTCAATGCCTGGAACGTATTCTCGAACACTGTCGACGAGCTTGTTGGTAAATGCCATCTGACCGATAGCGACGAAAATAGCACCGCCGATCGTCTGTGAGAAGATGATGATCGCAGTTCCGGTTGGTACATCGGCCGCATCGAGGACAACCTGGACCGCCATCAGGGGCTGCTGCATGCCGAAGCCCACGCCGGTACCTGCGATGATTTGAAAGCCGATCCACAGGCCTGCAGGAGTATCTGGCTTAAATGTTGAGATCAAACCATAGCCGATAGCCATGAGCATTGAGCCGAGTATCATCCACGGGGTGTAGTAGCCCCATAGAGTGACAAGAGCTCCAGCGACCAAGGAGAAGATAACGACGCCACCAAGCATGGGAAGATTCATGACGCCGGAGTTGACTGCAGAAGCGCCTTTGACCGACTGGAACCAGATGGGTAGGAAGTAAACGGATAGAAGAAAAGCAGCACCTAGGTTGAATGCATAGAAAGCCGAAGACCAGACGCTGCGTTTCCGAAAGATGCGAGGAGGAACCGTGGCGTTGTCTTGATTGCGATACTGGATGTAGATGAAAGATGTCATTGCCGTCCCGAAGATGAACAGAAGGGCAATGATTCGTGATGAGTTCCAGGAGTACGTGACGCCGCCCCAGTGCAAGGCAAGTAGGAGACAGATGATGGCTGGCATGAAGAGAAGGTTGCCGATGGGATCCATTTGAATCAAGCGCGTGCGCCAGCCTTCCTTTGTCACTTTTCGGACAGGATCGGGGAAGAAGATGAGGATCACCAGAACAGTGACAGCACCCTTCGTCTTGTCAGCAAAGATCATTTGCATCTGGTTATACGCTACTTACGATGGGGAGATTCACGAGAAAGCACCAACGCCATGATAGGCTATCGGTAAACAGACCACCGAGGAGAGGCCCAGCGACATTGGAGATCCCCCACATGCTACTGACAAAACTCGTGTAGATCGGGCGCTTCTCCAACGGCACGCTGTAGGTAAGAATAATAAGCGATCCGACATAGATGCCAGCTCCCCCAATACCAGCAATAGCGCGACCAACAATCAGCGCAATACTGCTGGGAGCGGTGCCACATATAAGACTACCGAGCTCGAAGAGGGCGATGGCCAGGAGATAAAACCATTTGATGCTGAAGAAGGTGAACAGCTTGCCGAAGAGCAGCATGAAGGAAGCCGTCGTCAGGAGATACGCGCTTCCGTACCAACCCACGTCGTTCAAACTGTTGAATTCATCGGTTATACGTGGAATCGCAGTCGCGATGATTGAGTTATCTGACGCTCTTGTTCAGCGGATTCATCTTCTGACCGGTGTCGTAGGTCACTTACCTAGGGCCATGACGAAGACACTAAGGCAGAGTGCCAGAACTATCAATCCAAGTTTCATCCCCGTCGGGTAATCGGGTATTACTTCGTCGCTTGATTTGGTACTCCTGTTAAGGGAGGTTGAATCCAAGGGGGAATCTGCTGCTGCAGTTTTAGGTAGAGCTATGTGCTCAATCTTGAGATCTTGGATTGAGGCCGCAGCGCTTGAAGTGCCTGTTTCCTTTTCCATATCGGAGATGCTACCGTTACTTGGGGCCAGGGTGGATGCCCGGGAGCTGGGGAATGATTGCGACTCCATGATGGGTGACATCGAGGGGTCCTTGGGGTCAAACATAGTAGAAAGATGGGTGTTCTTGGCCGTCGAGCTCCAGTTGTAGGGTCGCAAGAGTTCCGGGATGAGTTGTAACACAGGCCGGGAAGCGGAAAGGAGGGGGAATGTGACAACCTTCTCAGCGTGTTGATGATTGCCTGGTGAATGAGCGGGACATCGACGTGCTATATAGCAGAAGTAGATGCATCCGCCATTCTTAATTCCATAGTTCTAGTTAAGATGTTGCCGAGGACCTGGGTCTTGGAGTCGGAAGCGAATGTCGGTAGTTGTGCTGGGCAATATGAGCCCGCAGGTCTCCGAGACATTCGGTTGCTTGGGTCTCTACTTCGCCCCTCGCGATTCTGTCAAGGGTCGAAGATGACCGAGCTGATCCCTGCTCTGCTGGAGGAGGAGGAGGAGGGAGAGGGTAAGGGGTAGCAAAGTGCCGGCTTGTCGAAGTCTCACAAGACAGCCAGTGGCTCGGGGCATGGAAGTATGGGTGGTGTCAGCCGTTGTCTCGCGTGTCTGGATAGTCTCGCCTACACGCGATAGTGGTCGCCTGTTATCTGTCACTGCGGATATTGTGGCTGGTTATGTACTGCACCGCTTGGCCTCAGGAAACGATACTTGGCGTGAGCTAGAATTCTTAGTACAGAAGATTACTTTCTGTCGGAAATGGGTTAACGAAGCCGAGCTTGATAGAATCTGATCGAACATACATACTAGCAGAACGCTGCCAGCTGCCAGTCCTTCGACGCAATCAGTATCTCGTCATTGACGGGCCCTTGGTAATGCCCGAGCCATGTTGTCAAATGGGTCACACGGGAACAGACAGGATTGGAAGGAAGAAAATACGTGAGAGACGGGTCAGGGTAAGAGACATTGTCGAGCTAGGGGAGGGGGGGGAATCGTGGGGTTACACGGACAAGCCCACCAGGGGCCTACTCCTGCACGATGCTGCAATCAGTTGGTCTGAGATCTTTCCAAAACAAACGCGGCAATTATGCATCGCAGCATCTCTCTGCACTAGCGCTGAAGAATGCATGCGATGATAGGATCGAGATGGATTGCCGATCTTTCAATGTCAGTCTTAACGACAGCTTTCACGACATATGACACGTTTCTGGAATTTATCAAAAACGGACATCGAGTGCCATTAAAAAAACCGGTACGTAACCTTCCTTCGGGGGAACCGTCGGTGATTTCAAGTTACCCTCTACTACCCCCTCACACAGCGACCTTCCTCGCCAGGACCATCAGGCCTTCTGTCTCTCATCTGGCACTTTCGACCACTCTCGGGTCTTCCACCCAAGACAAAGATCAATATGCTCCGGCTTGCTCATTCCCTTATCTTGGTTCGGGGTTTTCGCCGAGACTCGTGCTTGGACAACGTGCTTTTTGAAGTTTATTTCCCTACAGTTATCCGTGCTTCGCTCTAAGAATCCCAAAAGTATTTCATCTTCATTGCTACCGGTATTTGCACCAGTCCACTCACCTTGTGTCAATCAGACCCAAGTCAGAGAGCGGTCCGGAACCTGTCCCGGCGGTGAGGGTGGCAGACACCAGCGGGGCCTGGATACTCATGGACAAAGTTTCTCAATACTTGCCAGATCTTGTTGCACCAAAGACTCGATGCCGAAGACCATCCAACAGATGAACAGATTCCAGCACTGTGGTCGCTGTATTACATGGACACAAGTACCATCTCAATACCCCTGTTAGCCTGGGACACCACCTCGGGTCGTATTGTTTCTCAATGTACGACTGTTTGTATCACAAGCTCCTGTTGCTTCCTATTCAATGTCAAGGCTACATTCCACTATGAACCGTCAGGCGGCAAGCTCCCTCTACCATATCACACACTACGTCCAAGCATCGGTGAAGTTGCTGATATAGTCCTTGAGATAACGGAGTGTTATAGCTTATTCTACTCAAGCGAAGGAATCAAAAAAGAGAGGATTAAGCCCCTTTAATTGATTCTAAATCCCAATGGAACAGTAAAAGTTCATGGTTTACACGTGGCAAGATGACGGCGACTCCTGCGGCGCATGCCCTGATGGGACTCACATATCGTGGACTGGGTTACAGTTTGACCAGTTCACGCCTGAGGTATGTACCAAGTGATGCGGTGTAATTATTGATGGTAAAATGTGCAGTAGCTTTGAGTGCTTATTGCTCACTCAGGTGCTGAGATTGACAAGCTCGAGACAGTCTCCCCCGCAGACCCAGGAGCGGCTGCCTCACTGTTTGCGTCGCAACCGCGTTGGGACAGGTGTAACTTGAAACCTGCCCTGCGCTATGCCACGAGTCTTTACGCCGTCTCACTGCCGCCTCAATCGCACCCAGTAGGTTATGATTCTGCAGTGGCTCTCCGGCGCTTCCACCAGACACGATTGCTTCAACCACCACCATGACGCCAACTGAGGCAGCGCCATTGGCGCCCCTGACACACCAGCATTATAGAAAAGTCAGAATGTCTCGGGAAGCTAGCAGCCAATGGCGTCGTCTGGAATGATCCAGAACAACTAACGTCTCTCAATTGACGCTGGCCCCTCGCTCTCTCGACCCTATTCAGCACTAGCTCTGCCTGTCCCCCCATTCACAAGACCGTTGACAACATGCTGAGAAACGAAGTCTTGAGACCGTTTCGAAAGGGGCGGCTATACTATGCGGTTGAAACGCCATGCGCATGTGTCAAAACTGCTGGATCACGGCTGCATTCTGTTAATGTCGCTGATCTAAGACAAGAATCGAACAATATATCCGACGACAAGACAGTTCCATAGCTCGGCTCGCTCATTATGGGCATGTCCGGCGGGTGACTGGTGAGAAACATTCGGCACGGCTGGCTACATGTCCAATGATGTTTCCTACGCAATTTTAGCAAACAAATGGTCCGAACTGGCAATGTCCGTTACACCTGGATATATGGGTGGAACGTTCAGTCGCCTCTTGTAACTCCTCCATCATAGTTTGCCTCGCGAGATCTCAGCGGCCTCTCAGTTGCGGCGTCGACAAGGGGCAAGATGGAACACTGAATATGTGATTGCACAGTTTCTATACCAATCTCGAGTTGAAGAGTACTGTGCTTTCCGGCCCGATTAGATCTGTGCAAGCTGCATCAAATTGATACCGAACTCAAGGTTCTGGGACATCGACGCATTTGCGTCTGGGACCCTTTCCAGCGCTCCGTGGTGTGACCAGACAAGGGGGAATCTGGCGGTAACCGATCAGTGAAGATATTTTTCAAAGTGTCTTCATCGACATTTTGGCCTGTATTCTGTTGACCAAATCATACGGTAAACTTTGTCCTTCGGATTATTTGAGATTGCCTACACTACCCAAGGAGTCTCCATTGGACCATCACAAGGCTAATTTATCGATACCCGCCGTTGCTAAAGATACTTGGATCGACTTAAGTGCAGTTACGCCGCCTGGAATAGGTTCTAATGGCTTTTCGCTGACATGGTTTGTGTCCCAGAGCACGCTCATGCCAGCCGATTGCAGCGCCACGGTGATGTCATCTATGCGTTTGTACCCGACATCTCTCTTGTCTATGCCGTCTGCGAAACTGATATGAACGAGTTTCAAAGACGGCAATCGATAGCTGGCATTTCCGGCAAGGTGCTTCAGATCCTTCAGAGATTCTTTCTTGACGTGCAAAAGCTGTAGCTTTTGCAGTGATGTCGGCAACATATCGGATACTTTGTACCCCAGAAGTATCTCATCGTCAAAAGCCGTAGGCCTCGTGTGGTACTCGAGCATGGTATGGTCGAAAGCCAACTCTTCAAGCTGGACAAAGTCTCGAAACGACAGGGATGTCTCATCCGTCCACTGTCTCTGTTCCGCGCCAGACCGTTGGCTCGGGGAATGGGTGAGGCGTAGCTTCCGAAGTTGATGTCGTACGGGAACCAAAGTTTGCAACAGTTTGGAGACATCCCAGTAGTCGATACCCGCCGTCCGATGGATGTTGACAGCCGTCAGTTCCAGCTCCCGTAGTTTTGGGCAGCAGGCTAGGAGCAGAGCAAGGTCTTCAAACCCGATCTCGCTCAGCACCAGCCTCTTGAGACTACCCAGCGATAATGTCCATGGTTTGCTCATATTCCATGGACTGAGACCGTCAAAGAGGCTGCATTGCATGGAGTTGAGGACCTTGAGATTGGGTGCGGCCTTGAACAAGGCGGCTGCCTCGTGCACGTGCTGATTTCTCGTGACTCCTCGGAGGGTTATGAGCCTGAGTGATGGTAATAAAACCCCGCTGTCTTTGATGTGCTGATACTGGCAAAAGCTGTCGCGAGCTATCGAGATCATCTCAACGTTGGGCGTTAAGAGAATGGCGAGCTCTTCCAGCCAGTGGTGCACCTTTCGCCGGTTGATCCTCTGTAACGCTTCTGGCTGTCTTGACTCTTGCCAAACTTGGGTTCTCAGATGTTCTTGTGTTGGAGCATGACGTGAGGCTCTGACCTTTTGGCTCGCTGTGAAGATCAAAGGGCTCAGATCCGGCGTCAGCCCGCTAATTTCGTCCGTCTCCACGATCTGAAGGGTTCTAACGTGGAAGGATAAGTCTGGTCGGCTGATGATACTGTGAAGAAATGCCGGTAACTTGTCGTCTTCGCGGGGTAAACACCGTGCGTGCCCTCTCAATCCGCAGTCGTTTTCCGCCGGTAGATTGCCTGTGCAATATTGATGAAAAAGGAATGGCTGTGCCACGGCACAGACGCGCCTCGAAACTCGACATAGGTGGGCCAAGGCCTTTTGCGACGAACGCGTGTCTTCTGTAACAATGTCGGAGAAGATGCCAAGGCGTTGACAATGAGGACACAAGAGAGAGCAAATGTGCTCGATGAGTTCCAGAGGTAATGACGCCATCGTTATTCCATCAATCACTATCGTCTCTCGCGTACCAAATCGTCGGGTTCGGTCTACCAGAATACTGAAAGGCAACACTTCGTTCTTTAAGACTTGTTACCCCTAATAAACATACATCATTTGCGTGGCTCTCGTATCAATCGGAATGTCACGACAGGGGTATGGCATGTCAAGGTTCTATGGTGCAATTAATCGTCCAATGTGATACGTCCGGGGCCCGAGTCCGGACCCTCACCAAGGCGAGATTTTCCGTCCTCGGCCGGGATTTCCGCTCCCAGAGAGCCGGAGCATTGTAAGGTTTTCTGGCAAAACATTAATACCAGCTGGTCTCATTCCCTTGTTTTCCGGGTGGATGCAGGAGTCAAATTCCATGGCAGATTACGGCATGCCGGCATCGGCGCGGCGAGCCGGGCTCTGTGATGTCCGTCTCTCCACGTTCTATCTGTCCCGATAAGCTCGGCGGTGACATTCGGATGCGTCGGTGCGGAATATAAAGTCAATGGTGCGATTTAACGGGATAGATACCCGTAATTTCCCCGTGCCCACGTGGAATGGCCATGGCAGACTTCGATCTGGCCCGGCGCTGCGGTGCGCTTTGAAGCTTGTTCGATGCGAATGATGAGTGAAATGCAAAATTTTGAAACTATCATCCCGCGAACAGTCTGGTTATCATGGCCAGCCAAGGGCGACTTTGGCCATGTCATTGAGGAGATTGATAATCTCATCTAATCCCGGGACACCAATAGAATTCTTCTGTGCTTCACGGTCGAAGTGTGAAATATGCGTAGTGCCCGTTGCCAACAGACACCTTGGGGGAAGATAGTTGAGGGATCAGGAATGGTGTTGGCCCAGAGATCCGGGTTGCCATACCGAGGACCTGGAACCGTGCGTCGACTGATCGGATTCAGGGATGATGCACGGGCCACCAATATCATCTTTCTAGCCAACAATGTTCCAAGTTCTCATCGAGCTCATCAAGACATCAACATCACAAGCTGTAGCACAATCGGTAGATGACTCGCATTCACATGCCCGTCAGTTCACGAACACGGCAGATACTATTCAAGTCAAATTATCGCTACGCTCAAGCAAAAGCAGCCTTGCCCGCGTGGCTCGCTGCTAGTTTTCAAACCCCTCGTTTACGTTCCGTAAACTTTTGCACACGATATCCGTTCGAAGAAACCAACAAATGGCCGAATAACTGGGTAGAGTTCGCAGCAATGCTAGGAAACGAAGTCGAAACTTACGACTCAATATGCTACGAGATAGGAAACGATGACCTCAAGCCTAATGCACCATGGGGATTTGCTGTGTACCGCACCTGTTACAGCGACGAATCCTCATGGCGCAAAATGCGACAACACATCGAAACATGCATACAAGACACCGTAGGTCATCCGCTTCACCATGTTCGACGGACTCTACGCAGCCGTCATCAGGTTACTTTCATCGAAGATAAGCAAAGCCTCGATAGCGCCGGTCCAGTCGAAGTGAAGGTCCATTTCGACACCTGGGCTAGACAGGAACTGGCAAGGAACTGGAAAGAGAGGTCAGAAACACCAGAGGTGGGATTGTTTCCGTATGGAGGACCGCCAAGTCCGAAGCAGATGATGTTTTATGGCGCTCGATATAACGTGTGCATGGTGATCGACGACGTCTGCTTACAGTCCGTCGACGAGACACGCAAACACACCGGTCCCGTGGCCCTTCTGCTCAAGAGAGAGCGGCAACCTATTCGTTTCAGAGAAGGCGACGACGTGCATCCAGACTATGAGGATGGCTGGATGATCGATCACGACGAAGGGCCAAATGGATGGATATATGTCCGTGCATCTAATTATGTTCAACAATACAACGACCTAAATGAATGGTACAACGACTGGGACGAGGATCATATGTTCATGTATCCGTCCGTGGTCTACGAAGAGTTGGGTTTGAAGAGATCGCCGGGGTTTTAGAGACAAAAGACTAATGCCCATGAGAAGAAGTAAGAACTTGCTCATTATGAGGGTTCCAAGAGTCTTCGTTTTCAAGGTTTATTTCAATGACGGCTTCTTATTCCAATCTTACCTCCTGAGGTACGTTTGGGATTCTAATGTTGTGTAATAAGTACGCGAACTGGTGGCCACTATCCATGGATGTCTACAGAAGCATCTCATACAGAGGTAGTCGAATAAGTGCGTGATTCATTGAGTCACAATCAACGGTTGACAACCGTCGATGCTCTTCAACATGCCCTTGCTTGTGTCCCGAGCTAGCATGCGTTCTATTCGTCTGCGATACTGCACGCCGTGCGCAATTTTTACTGAAAGAGGGCTAGACCAAATGATAAGCCCTGATTTCAAACAGCAAACCGGAGGTTGGCTTTCCCGGAGTGGAGACACTCGGAGGTGGGCCTGCGGCTGCGCTTAACATTAGGGGAACTGTGACAATCGGTGAACTCGGCAGATCCGCATCGTCGGGTCTTCTTAACATTAGCGATCAATTGCGGGGCCGTTCCGACGATGGCTTTGTTTGCTTTCAAGCCCAGCAACCGGAACTCGCCAATTCTTAACATTAGGGGAAGAGATTCAACAAATTCAGCGGGGTAAACGAACCATGACTCAAAATGAATCATTGACAACTTTTACAAAGAGATTCTGATTTGTCTCATCAGCTCCGGCTTATCTGCCCCGTTTTTACCAGGCGTTCGACCCCGCGGGGAATATAGGGTATATGTACCCCTCTCCGCCCCCAGTAGCTGTGAAGATCTAGTTCTTTCGACTCAACTGGCGTCAAGTCAAACAAGCACAACATGCTGTTCAGCCCACTTTTTGTGTCGATTGCCTTCGCGGCCTTGATCGTGTTTTACTTAGCTCGTTGCATCGCATCACCATTATGGAAGCTTCCCGGACCATTCTGGTCCAGAATTACGCCTCTTGCCCTTAGGTGGAATGAGTTCAATGCAACGAGAACGCTATATGTCCACTCTCTGCATCTAAAGTACGGGCCGGTCGTTCGCATCGCCCCCAATGAGGTGTCGTTCACGTCATACGAGGCTGTCAAGGAGATCTATGGGTCTCTTGGAAGCGGCTACGACAAGTCCAGCTTCTACAATTTGTTCCGGGTTTTCAAGCGCAGGTATGTGGCGATGCTGCTAGCTGACCAATGAGTACTCCAAGCTGATTCATTTTGTGCAGGACCATGTTTTCGACTTTGGAAAAGGGCGATGTTAGTGTATCAGCCCTCTTCGATAATCCTCGCTAACAGCTCCGCCATAGCATGCAAAGCGCAAGCGCATCATCGCTGATCGCTACGCGAACAGCAATGTCGTAAAACCTACAGCGCTCAGTGGCATCGAGAAGCGAGCCAAGGAATTTGTCAGGCAGTGTGGTGAACATACCAAAACCAGCATGGATGTTTACGTGAGTTTCACCATCAATTTGTGCCAACCGTTCTGAACGGCTTCTTAACCCTGATTAGATCTCCCTCCACGCTTATGCCTGTGACTGCATCACCCATCACCTGTTTCATCCCTATGGAACCAACAGTCTTCAGAAGAAAGAAGATTTGGACATGATGCATCAGGTTACCAGCGACGACAGCCTTCGAAGTAAGCTTATTCCGAGTTGTCTCTCGGCTGTGATGCTAACAGACCAGGCCGCCTCGTCCAGCACCACTATCCTGTCTTCTATCAATACTTCTCGAAGCTTCTGGATCTTTTTCTTGATCCGCGCACCACACCTTTGGCCCAAAACTTCGTCATCGGCGCCACCTCGAAGATCGATCCCGCACCGTTCACTCTCTTGAACCGCCTCCAAGACAAGACTGAGAGCAGCAGCAGCGTCAACCAGCTTGATAGTACGGACATTGCAGCGGAATCCATGGATCATATGGTCGCAGGTATCGACACGACAGGAGATTCCTTATGCTTTCTCATGTGGGAGCTTTCACAGCCATCATCCCTCGAGTTCCAGAAGAAGCTCCAAAACGAGATTCGAGAGAACCCCGACGTTTCTTTCGACAAGCTGTCGTACCTTGACGCCGTAGTGCAAGAAGGACTTAGATGCTTCCCGGCTATTCCCATGTCTTTGCCTCGAGTAGTGCCCCATGGGGGTAAGCAGATTGATGGCTTCTTCGTACCCGAGGGCAGCATGGTCAGCAGCCAGGCCTACTCGGTCCACCGAAACAACGACGCCGTCTTCCCGAATCCAGACGTTTTCAACCCGGAGAGGTGGATGTCTACTACTGGCGAAGCTGAGAGAAAACGACACATGTTTGCATTCTCACATGGCGGCAGAGGTTGCGTTGGCAAGCAGTGAGTAGACCATCTTGTTTGACGGGGATGCACCTAGACTAATGATGATTTCTCTTTAGTCTTGCTCTTGCTGAGATGAAGTTATTACTGAGGGATATTTATGGCCAATTCACCACAGTTCCGGACATGTCTATGACGGTCGAAAGCATGAGGTCCCACGACCAAGTTATTTCTGCTCGCCCCCTTGGACAAAGGTGCCTTCTGCGATTTGTGCCGTTGGAAGAAGAGAAGATTGAGTGAGTACATCGTCTTGTCTGTCTACTTGAGTAAACCGTACGCAGAATCAAAGACGGATATAGGGGGTTCAAACAAGATAGATAGAAAGGGGGAGACCGGAGCTTGATCCTGTATCGTTGGCCTAGTTTACATGCTTTCTCCTATGATTCTGTCAAGACAAGCCAAAAAGCTGTGTAAAGGAACCCTAAAAGCCATTCTCGTGAGACTTTAAAGCCCAAGTGTCTCCTCAATTCTATATACAAATTTCGTTCCGCTCGCCTTTCCCTCCCGAAGATCTTTCAGCCCGCTCTCAATCCCAGCAAGGCCACCTGACACAACCTTGTGCGGATGGGGCTTCAGCCAGCCATCCTGCAGACCTTTGCTCAAGTACCTAGC
This sequence comes from Colletotrichum chrysophilum, assembly GCF_026319265.1. NCBI lineage: Eukaryota > Fungi > Ascomycota > Sordariomycetes > Glomerellales > Glomerellaceae > Colletotrichum > Colletotrichum chrysophilum. The sequence goes on along the minus strand of NW_026517322.1, from coordinate 214,666 downwards.
ATGCACGAAGCCAAAATCACGGCCAGCGTCGCTTTCATAGATGAAGCTTACCGGGAGGAAAGCTGCCTCCGTCCTAAGCGGCATGTCGAAAGGCACAATCTGGCCCTTCTTATCCGGTTGGGCTTCCATCAAGGGTACAGCAACTATCAGCCTCGATGGTGTTTCTCCGGCCAAGGAGGGGTACAAAAGGTCTGCCAGAGCCTGGGAGCTGTCTTCTTGGCAGACAGCTTCCAGTGCATACCGTAGCGGGGCTCCTTTCAACAGACCACGGATACTGCTTGCAACGGATTGCCCTCCAGCCCGATAGTCAAGTACTGCGTCTCCAGAGCTTTCATCTAGAAGGCTTCGGGCCTGTTCCATACCGCGCCCAGCAATAGCTATTATGGGCTGGAAGCCGGCCCGTTTGGCATACTGGATCGCAAAACCTCCAACAGCAGAGGCGCCGCCCCAGACGACCAGTGGCTGGGGTTGAGGTTTATCGTTCAACGCCCAAGGTTCAGGAACCTTGAGTCCACGAAAGACGAGCGTGGCTGCCGTCAATGCAGCCAACGGAATCGTCGCAGCTTCCTCAAAACTCGTTTTGGGGGGGATGTGGAAGGTGGTCTCTTCCCCGCTAATCGAGTACTCTGCATAGGCGCCATGGGGTGCTCCAGGCTGATGCATTGAAGCAACTCGATCACCGGTCTTGAACTCCGTAACATCAGGGCCAACAGCATCGATATACCCAGCAATATCATCGCCAGTATTCATCGGTGTACTGCCATGGTAAACGGGAATTTTCCTATTTGAATGGTCATCAACAAAGGTTTTTCTTACAAGAGCCATGGATGCCGGGATGTCTTACCAATCTTTGGGATTACTTCCAGCCACAACTACTTTGATGCGGACCTGGCCTGGACCAAAAGTCGGGACAGGCGACTCAACGAGCTGAACTTGGGTATTACAGTCTACAATAGCTTCCTTCATGTTGGATTCGACGAGAAGAGCAATCGATTGCTGAATTTTGAGGATATGATGAGTGTAATCGTAATCTGACTGATGGCAGTTTTGAGAACATGAACCAGATCAGAAGAACTATAAGCCTTATAATCTACTGAACAAAACAATGTCGTGTAACTTAGTAAGTTGCGGAGTTTGATGTGGGATAACGTTGACATTGGCAGAGTTTGCGGACGACAACGCTCTCCTCGTAATGATTTGTCAAACAGCGAGGTGCTGTAACGTTATTCAATTCCTTGCCCATCAACGACTTGTCCGTCAGTCTACCTTCGAGATTTTTGCGATGACAGGAAGACATAGTTAATCAACATTTTATGTTGCCACGGTTGCTGACAAGCAAGACTTTACTACAAGGCTTTGTCGTGAGGTAGTCCCCTAGAAATTGTCGCTAAAGAAAGGTTGGTCTGACTTCCCTGGACCTTTTACATCCGAAGTCTCTGCAGTTTCATACACTTGGCAAGACAATATTTTCTTTGTTTCGGACTAAAGTAGGCTTCTAGCCAGGTACATATAGTCGTCTTTTTGTATTTTCTCCTGCGGAGCTTGACGGGTTGAACGCGAATCGAGCTCATAAACCAGACAGTCTCTCATTCGACTAACTTTCAAGCTATGCACTTGACGTGCACATGTTGCCTGGTTGTTGAGAACCTCTGACTGTTTTCTGTTCCTCAGGATTTGTTCTCGGGCCACAGGCCTTAAAATCAGCCCTGAATCCAGTACGAAGTTCTGCCCAGCCTAACCGAGTCATGACTTGTGACGGACAAATTAGTCTGGCAATGAGGCAGGCCTTGATTTGCCGCACCAAGCGTCCACTCGCTAATGATTTGGCAGCTAACGAACCCCAATCTCAACTAACTTTCGGAAAATTACTGACAGCAGCTTGCCTGAGTGTTCTGGGTCCGCCCCTGTCTAACGCCCCTATGAAGCACGCCTGGACTGTCGTGCTGGCTTCCAGACCATCGTCCCATTCCACTGGACACCGAGATCGCCATTGGGGATCAACAGCACCTTGAGTATGCCAAGTTTCGTCAAACCTATGCGAGAACATCAGATCCAAGAGCACATATGCCGACCTCAACCCCAGTGACTGTTATAACCAGCAACCAAAAATGAAGCAATCATAGTTACCTGTATCATGAGCTTGGACTTTGGGGGTATTACAAAGGCACATTCTTGCCCAAAAAAAGCGCGCAATGCACGCCCCAACTCCCGAACCCGATGTTGCAGTGCGTACCCGTCGGCACCTCGCCGTCAGATGGACAACAACGGCGAACGCAGTGACCCGAGCGGAAAAATTACGGCGCCTCCGCGCTAATTAGTGGTTTAACGGACATGGGCGAATGACGGTAGCAGTTCACTCAGGCAGGTTAATGAAGATGTACTTAATCAAGACTTCCTCTTGAAAGTATCGTAAATGAGGCAACGATGTTAGTTTGACTGCTGAGCAACTTATCGTACGGCATGAACAGTTGGCTTTTCAGCGGGTTTCAGATCTTTTCCGACGCTCAGTCGCAAGCTCACTTGTTCTCGGGCAGACTTTCACTTTCAAATAGAGGCTGTTGCCGGTTTTTGTGATCTCAGAGGGCATACGACTCGGGAGCAACAAAAATAAATGAAGGCATTTCCAGATTGTCTCCACCCATTATCTGTGTTTTCAGAACCCAAAAAACATCAACCAACAGTTAGTTAAAAAAGGGTGCGTAAGCCGTGCGAATGGGATGTCAATGTTGAAGTACTTCTCGCGCGAGAGCATTGCACTCGCTGTCGCGCTGTCTGCATCTGCAGATGGGGCTCAATGAGTGCCTTGGGCAAAGCCCTTGGCAAAACGACGACAAACCTTCAAGCAAACCGTAGACGATCAGTGTGGCGGATCGATGCATCCGTTGCCTTGCCATGGAAGTGGGAGTCCAATCGCCTTGCGGTTAATGCGGAATGTTGGACAACGGCGCCGGCGGAGGGAGGTGAGTGCTTGACCGGCCGACGATGGCGGCAGCGGGCGCAGCCACCCATAAGTATCCGGCTTTTGAAGGCCGACGCCAGGCGCAAGTCTCGCTCAGCCCCTATTGCTTCTAACCTAAAACCAGATCTCGGTTTCTTGGCCGTTACGTTGTCTCCATGAACTGGAAGTGGGCAATTAAAGACAGTGAACTTTAACAACATCACGCAAACATAATCCCTGTCGCCCATTTTACACCATTTGGCCGAGTGAGCCGCGACGGCATCACCGGCGTCCGTCAGTCTCTTGAGTTTCCCGAGCTTCGGGGGCGACTGCGTTTTATGTTCGACTTTTGCTTCTTCCTTTCACGTGAAAAATACTTCCTCACGAGATGCCTGCTTCGAGGTAACCATGATGTGGTTTTAGGGGTTCTGTGCATGTTAGGTCGTAGCATGCATGGCACGACGGTTTGGGGGCGTTCATCCGGCTTGACCGTAGTGCATTTTGGGCGTACCGCGGATCTTTGCTAGAGAGCAAGCCTGACCTTGGTAGAATGCTAACAAATGACAGGGGGGTAGCGAGCGAACTGTAGGCAGTTTGCCATGAGTCGCGCTTAATCAATTTGACTTCATTGCCTATTCGAGTCAAAACCTTCTCTCTTCACTGGACTTGGCGTCTTACCGGAGCGTCGGGCTCGGGTTAGCATCCCACGTTGTCCGTTGCAGCATGTATATAGCATTCAGAATCGCCATTGCTCGGAGGGGTTGTTCTTTTTGGACAGCAACCCACCAGTCGCTCCTTTAGTCACAGTCATTCGTTCTCGGTTCCAACTATCACGATGCGTTCTTCTATTTTGTCTCTTTGCGCATTGAGCGCTTCCTTAATCAGCGCGACTCCTGTTGCGCTTGGGTGCTACGATGAGTCCGCCTTCGCACCCGAGGACATCATCCAGCGTGATGTTCTCATCGTCGGCGGTGGAGCAACCGGCACTTACGCCGCCGTTCGTCTCCGGGACCAGAACAAGACCGTCGCCGTTGTCGAGCGCGCTGACAAGCTCGGTGGACACGTGAACACCTTCCACGACCCTGCCACCGGCGCGTCCATCGACTATGGTGTTCAGGCCTACATCCAGAACGACCAGACCTTGCAGTTCTTCGAGCGCTTCGGTGTCGCTCTGAACGCTTCTGCACTGTCCCCCTTCCCCAGCAAGATCGTCGACTTCAAGACTGGCTTCGCCATCCCGAATGCGACTGCTGTTGACCCCAACCAGTTGGTTGGACCTCTTGCCAGCTACCTGTTTGCGACCATGAACTTCGCCTTCCTTGCCGAGGGCGCCTACGATATCCCCGACTCTGTTCCTGAGGACCTGCTGTTGCCCTTCGGCCAGTTCATCACCAAGTACAACCTGACCGAGTCTGTCCAGGTTGTCTGGATCTTCGCCCACGGTGTCGGAAACCTTCTCGAGACCCCTACCCTCTACGTCCTTCAGAACTTTGGCCAGCCCCACCTTCTTGGCCTCTCTGCTGGTTACCTCTACGCCCCCGGCGGAAACCAACAGGTTTACGACAAGGCCGGAGAATTCCTTGGAGGCGATGTTTTCTACTCTAGCACCGTTGTTGCTTCCCAGCGTTCCGATGACGGCGTCAAGGCCGTCGTTAAGACCGCCACCGGCCGCAAGCTGATCAAGGCCAAGAAGCTTCTCGTCACTATTCCTCCCACGACTCAGAACCTCAAGCCCTTCGACCTCGACGAGGAGGAGACTTCCATCTTCAGCCAGTGGGAGAACGTCCCCTACTACGTTGGTGTTGTGTCCAAGACCGGCCTCCCCGATCTGACCAACTACGTCAACGTCGATGTCACCGCTCCCGATGCCCTTCCCCAGAAGCCCTTCGTCTGGCGCCTTGAGACCGTTGGTGTTCCGGGATACCAGACCGTTAAGGTCATTGGCGAGCCTGACTCCGCCACTGCTCAGGGCCTGGTTACTGGTGCCGTCAGCCGCATCGGCCCCTCTGTCGGTGCCACTGCCACCAGCGGCGCGGAGTTCAGCGCATGGGAGGAGCACTCCAACCTGCAGCTCCACGTCTCCACGGATGCCATCAAGGCTGGCTTCTACAAGAAGCTCTATGCTCTGCAGGGAAAGAGAAGCACCTACTACACCGGCAATGCCTGGTGCTCTGACTACTCCCCTCTTCTGTGGGCTTTCACCGACAAGAGAATCCTGCCTTCTCTTTAAAGCCGAGAACGTTGGCTCAAAAACATTATTTTAGTAATTCGAAACATTTTCTAGCTCGACGGTCATACGTCAGCTGTTTATTCTCTAGATGTCAGACAGATAATACAAAAGCGATCCCTGTCACACAAAGCTGTCCATCCTTGCGTCCATCCTTGCGTCAAGCCCCAAATAACTCTGTGACGAAGTCCGCGGAAGAAGAAGTCTTGCACAACACAATGTGTTAAGTGAAGAATCATGTCTAATATTGCCCCTCTTTCTATCTTCTTGATCGCAATAACGCGAAGAAGTTGCCGAGTTTTCAATACGAACAACGTTTTGCTACGAGCTCACTTGCCAAGTCACTAGTCAGTCCTTTCACTGACATGAAGTGTCAAATAGTTTATGAACATCTAGGAATCTAGGACAGCTCGCTATATGAAACCTACTAGTATCTAGTCCATCTATCACATCTTGGGCCTCGGAATCGCAACCCAGAGCGACTCGCATGTGGCAAGATCGACTCCATTGGAGTCTTTGACGGCCGCTCTGAGATAGATCCTCTTGCCCTTGATTTCTTTGATCTGCCCCACTGCAAGCACTACGCCTGGCGTCGTAACCGGCTTCAGATACTTGATATCCATCGAAGCAGTCACGGTGTTCATCCTAAATACCGGGCTGTCTCTGTCGGTATCCATGTTCCTCTGGATGAGGATGCCTAGGACCTCGTCGATGAGCACCGCGACTATGCCACCGTGTGCGATGTGTGGGTATCCGTCGATCCCTCTTGAGAGCGCGAACAGAATCGACATTTCGGTGATGACCGAATTACCAGAAGCCTCATTGTGGAAACAGATGCATGTTGGGATTCCAGTTGAGTTGTTCATGGTTTTTCCGAAGAACCTGTCGTGGGGGTTGGTGTTTTCTGGGACTCTAGATGGTGGGATGAAGGTGGTGACGCCGGGGGCGGAGAGAAGGGGGCGACACCATGGCAGTGCTTTGAGATCGTCGACAGATTGCGGTAGAGACTCGGGATCTGCTTTCTTTTTGAAAATTTCGCTCATTTTGGCTAGGATTGTGGCAGATGTCTATCGACGGAATTTTGGTTCCGCGGGAAATGGTTGATGAAGATGAAGTTGTTGCGGCGTGGTATTCAAGCAGCCCGCGAATTGAACCTCGGCACATCGTGCACGTCCATAATGTTTCACGTGAGTCCTCAAATCATTTTCCTCGTCGAGAACAACACGCAGGAATTCATTATCATTCATTATTATGGATCTTCACTTTCAAGCATATGGATTGAAGTCATTTCAAGCTTTTCGTGGGCAAACCGGAGATCATTTTGCCTCACGCATGCGCTCATGCCTATGAAGTCATTTCAGTTGTAGTGAGGGCGATTGGAGCTGATCCCTGCGAAACCTAGATCTCTCTCAGAAGGAATGAAGGTTTCCCCCGACACAACCCCTCAATGATGCTACGAATGATGTCGATACATTTTGCCCGCGCGAGTTTTGTTAGTCTCTGATAAGATATCAAGTCAATTGCTGCACTTCGAATGTTCAACACAAGGCAATGCTCCCGGCGACGGGATTCCATCGATTGCCTGAGGCGTAATAACATTACCACCACGTCTGTTCGACCTTTCGACAAACACATGTTGGTTATCTTCTCGAAATCCGTCTATGCTAAGGGTCAGCTAGATTTAACAGGCGCCGGCAGAGTCGATCCGGAGACCTCGCCGTAAACTCCGAGGAACAGCTCCGAGGACCCCACTTGCCCCCGGAGAGTCAATGCCAAGAAAACACAGGTCGTCAATTTCTCATCTCGTCATGTCAGGTAATTTCGAAAATCAACATTTCTCAACCTGACAAGACGCGAAACTCCTCGTCGCCATTGAACGGGCAGATTCGTGGTGGAATCACATTGCAGCTGTCACATTTGGTGAAGAAACCAGCCTAATACTCAATAAGTACCACTTCACTTAGTTTAAGATGATCGACGGCAACGTGGTCGCCTACAATGCGGCCGTCTTCGTCGGCACCCTCTTCCTCCTCGAATCAGGCGCCGACAAGTTCGTCGACCACACAGCCATTGTCGCCCGACGTACCGGCATCCCGGACACGCTAATCGCGCTCCTGACCGCCGGAGCCGAATGGGAGGAGGTAAGATACGCCCACTTTTCCCGTATTCCCGCCCGGCGATGGGCGGTATTTCTGCCCGGTGTTGTTACATCACGACTGACGTTGTCGCAGCTCGCTGTGGTTGTCAGCGCCTTGGCTCAGGGCCGGGCTCCTCTGGCATTGGGCAACATTGTTGGCTCCGCGATTTCCAATATCCTTGGGGCCTTCTCTTTGGGTCTACTCTTTCGTAAGAATGGCGAGCACATGCAGTTCGATCGCAGCGCGCGTATCTACTCGCTGCTGCTTCTGGGCGTGACAACAGTCATTGCTCCTATAACTTTCTTTCCTCGCGAAGAACTGTGGAAGGTCACAGGTATCATTCTCATCGTCGCCTTCGCCATCTACATCATCTCTGTGGGATGGGCCATCAGTCGCGGATCACTCACTGCCCCCGAAGGCTCCGACAGCGACAGCGAAAGCTCCAGCGATGATGAGCGCGACGCTGAGGCCCCTCCGACTAGCAGCCGCCGGAGGTCTAACGGTGAACAGCAACCGCTCCTGCGTCCCTCCGAGAACTTTGCACGCCGGAGGCGTAGTCTTTGGTATCACATCGGGTACCTTTTCTTAGGGTTCCTCACAATATGTCTGTCGGGATACGTCCTATCCCACGCTGCAACAAATATCTCAGACGCCCTTGGCGCTTCCGAGGTTCTCTTCGGCATCGTCGTGCTCGCCATCGGAACTACCTTGCCTGAGAAATTCGTGGCTGTGATCAGCGGCAACCGTGGCCATGGCGGTATTCTCGTCGCCAACACCGTCGGGAGCAACATCTTTCTGCTCACACTGTGCCTCGGCATTGTCATGGTTGGTTCTCGCGGGGAGCTGGGCGCTGCTGGCGGGGTGGACATCGTCGAGTTGGTGGTACTTTGGGTGACGACGGCGGTATTTACCATAACCGTGTGGACGGGTGGTCGATTTGATCGTCTCATCGGTGGCTTGATGTTGCTTGGTTATGTTGCGTTCATCGTCGTCGAGTTTCTTGTTTTGAGAAGAAATTTCGATCTTTGAGTTGCAGCTGTCGCTGCGACGTGCTGGGTCTGTCTCGGAGATGTCTTCACCACACGTTTGAGTCTGATACTTCTGCCGTATCTTGTTAAAATTATCTTGGGCTTTCGCATCATGACCGCCATGCTCTTCACGCATTTTCATCTCGAAGTCTTGTAGGATCTGGTGTGGGACCTTGAAAGCACGCTGTCTATGGGCTTTCACGTCCACTACTACTTCATCTCGTTTCGATTTTGAAAGAGGCCATCCGGCCTGATATCAAACGCAGTGTAACCGTAATCGATAGCTGTAAAATATCTGCACAGAGAATGTCAGTACTTGGTGCCATCTCAGCTGTCACCTCTCGTGGCATGCGGTGTCTAGAAGTCTACAAGCGACCGCCGCTCGCCTCGCAACTCGCTCGCCAGCAGGTAAACACGGCGTACGAATAATCTCATCTAGTCTATAAGCACCTAGTCGTTAGTGATTCTCGGTCTTAAGGAAGTCATCCTATCGAGCTAACGCGAGACGTAGTACAAAACCAGGCTGTGCTTCAACATAAGCAAATTGCTAATCAACACCGGACCGACCATCACACAGCGAATTTCGAGAGAACAAGGGTCACAACTTCCGCTGGGCCGTTCAATATCTTGGTTCATCATTTGCGTGTTTCGACTACCGTGGCTTGTTGCGGAAGCCAAGCAGCGCGGCAGCGCCGCCACGCCGTCATGCTGGTAGATTGGCAAGCGTACAAAGCTGACGGTCCCAGACGCGTGCAAAATCGCCCAGAAACCATCCCCGCGAATTATACCATGTAAGCCCGGAGATGTCTGTGGCCCAAGACCTCCCCCCGCATGCCAATATTCTTGGTTTCTGCCACGCGTGCCCCAACAATGCTTTTCTTCTCACAATGCCAACCGAAGCCATGCCGCATGGGGAACCGGATGCCTGCTTTCCAAGAACGAGCATTGGCAGAGATAGCCAACGGATTCAACTCCCTGAACTATATTGCAGGCGAACAACAGGTCTGTTGCTTGGCTCTCAGCCTGTCATTGGAGCAGCGTTGCACATATGCCCGTCTACCTTTCCCCATGGTAGCCTTCCTTGCTCTTAAATACTCAGCATCTTCACCGTCTGTCGCACATCGTTGACTCTTTGCTTCTTTTCTTGCCATCTACTCATTCTTACTGGTTTGGAAAATCGGGTTTCTTCTTGACCTTCGGACTCCTGTATCTCTAAATCGGTCATAGCAGGACAGTCACGTCTTGCCTGGCTATTGAACCATGGCTGACTTAAGCAACAATGTTGACTTGCCGGGCGAGAAGGCTGCATGGCCTCAGAACTCTGACGCCTCATCTGGTCAAGTCGAGACCATCGAACAAGCACCAGGACCAGACACCGAAATCGTCGACAAGGCGACTGAGCGCGCGGTATTACGCAAGCTAGACTACCGTATTGTCCCAATGGTCATGTGGGTATACCTGATGAACATGATGGATCGAGGTGAGGATTTTCACTCTTCAAAGTCGGGTTCCATTGCTGAACCTCTTGCGCAGTCAACATTGGAAATGCCCGATTATTCGGCTTGGAAGATGACTTGAACCTGGGATCTGGGCAGTTCCAACTAGCAGTCTCAGTTCTGTTCATCACCTACTGCGTGAGTTGACCCCTGGGCTGTACTGAGACGTTCAGGTTAGCTAATGATCGTGGGATTTCAGCTATTTGAAGCTCCGTCTAACATGGTCATCAAACGCCTTCAACCTGCCCGATACCTTGCAGGGCTGACTATCTGCTGGGGCTTCGTCGCCACTTTCAGCGCCTTTGTAAACAACTTCGCTGCTCTTGTGGTGTGTCGCCTGTATGTACATACCTCGGCCTTACTCAAATGACCTTGCTTACACCAGCAAAGCCTCTTGGGCCTGTTCGAGGCAGGATTCTTCCCAGGAGTGGTCCTTTATCTGTCCATGTTCTACAGCCGGCGAAGCCTCGCCCTCCGGATCGCCTACTTCTACGGAACCGCAGCTGCCTCTGGCGTGGCCGGGGGCTTGGTCGCATACGGCATCAGCTTCATGGACGGCCACGCCGGCTGGCGCGCCTGGAGATGGATCATCCTCATCAACGGGCTGCCCACCATCGTCACCGGCTGCGTCATCCCGTTCGTGCTGCCAAACAGCCCCGAGACGGCAAAGTTCCTCTCGGACGAGGACAAGCGCAACCTCGTCCGCATCCACGAGCAGCAGATCGGCAGGGCGCGGAACCTGCGCGAGATGGAGTGGGAGGACGTCAAGGACGGCATCAGGGACTGGACGACCTGGGCGTACTGCTTCGCACTGTTTCCGCTGCTGACTATGCTCTACTCCTTCGTCGTGTTCCTCCCCACAATCATCCACGGGCTCGGCAGCTGGAACGCGACGGAGGTCCAGGCCATGACTGTCCCTGTCTATGCCGTCGGGGCCATCGTCTATGTCGCATGCGCCCGGGTGAGTGACCTCACGCAGCGCCGCGGCTACTTTATCATGGGCGCCATCGTCTCTTCGATAGTGGGCTACGGCATGCTCATTGCCGAGAAGGGCAACGCCGTGTCGTATGCCGGCACTTTCTTCGTCAGTATCGGCATCTTCGCCGGGGCGGGCATCTCGTTTGCCTGGGTCCCGACTAACAACCCTCGCTACGGCAAGCGGGCGTTCTCAACAGGGATGCATCTCACCATTGGTAACTCCTCTGGGGTTGCGTCGCCTTTCTTGTTCGCGGGAAGCAGTTTTGTGCCCGGTTACGCGGCGAGTATGGGTATGCTGGCGGTCTCGTTCGCTCTCAACGTGCTGCTGAATGTGCACTTCCGGAGACAGAACAAGTTAAGAGATGAGGGTAGGATGGACTACCTGATGGACGGCAAGACGGAGGATGAGATTGAGGCCATGGGAGAGAAGAGCCCGAGGTTCCGATTCGCAATTTGAAGCAGGACACGAAGGCGTAGTCAGATAAACTTTGGGACAAAGTGTAGAAAGGCGGTTTGGAACACCAACTCGAATTAAACGGTACTGTGACTGTATTGTCTTCGTTCTCCCCATAACGCGTTAAGATAGTTTTCTCATGCTTCTAAAGTGCTCCTCCGAGGAATAAGTCGATCTCAAGCTGGTACCGCATGAGGTCTTCAAGACCACATTTCACTTTTGGGCTCTCCATATCCCCAGCATTGGTAAGGGTGAAAGCATCCTGATGATAGTAGACCACGATGGACGTTGATGTTGGAAACCCATGAGACCACGACACGCCGACGGGTCGTTGTCTCCTCCATTTCGGATCTCGGAATGGCCTCACCCTGGTAGAAACGGCAGGCGATTTATTTGGTGGATTTTTCCTGCAGTGCTGGAGAAGGTTAGAGGCAATTAAGGCGGCTGTCAGGGGCCGAAGTGGAGTGAACCTGAATCAAAGTTAAGGGGTTACACCTGCGCACGTGCCATGGATTCCACAGGGCTGGCGGTCCCTTGATTTTACAGCGATTCAGTGGTTGTCCCTCCTGTGAAGATGGGGAAGTGCATCGCTGGAGGGGGAACCGAAGAATGAGGTAGGTAAGGTACCTCAAGGTAGAGCCACCTCAGACTCGGACGCCGGCGCGGCCACGCGAACAAAGAAATCCTGCTGATGCATCGAGCCACCTGCAGTGGGGGACTTTTGGCCATGCGACTGATGGCGCAACGCAGAAACCACAGCGATGGGATTGGCGCAGGGAAATAGCCTCGTCCGATGAACCCCTGCGCCGTGGGCCGACCAAATATCCCACCCTCCGTGCCGTCGGTCCAGTCCGGTCCAGGTCGGTCCCTCCAGAGAGTTTGGGGGCAATCATCAGTGGACGTGCCATCCGGCCAGTTGGAGCACTCAACCCCAGGCAAGCACCTTATCCAGGTGCACTCTGCGCAGCCAGGCGAAAAGCTACTCCCAAAAGGCGATCCGTCCGGAATACTCCAGCAAAGGAGGGTCGTGTGTCCCTCCTTTCTTCTTCCACACGACCACATTTTGACCTTCTCCCGTTCTTTTCGCGCGTGTCTTTGAGTACATACGCATTTCGACACATTTCAAGATGGCGAGGCGGCAGCACCTCTCCCTGATGGTCATCTTGGCCGTCGTGGCCTTCTTCAGCATCTCGTACCTCTTCTCCGGCAGCAGCCCCGATGCCCCGTCCCCCGCCGCCGCACACCTGAAGGGCGACACCGTCTCCTCGAGCGGCGACATGCCCGACCTGGGCCACATCTCCAACAGCATCCTCTCCGGCGAGTCCATCGCGCCCAAGCTGGAGAACGCGACGGCCAAGTAAGCTTCCCTCCCCCTCCCCCTCCCTCATGGCCTGCCGAACCCCGGAGATCGATGATCTGCAAGCACCCGGCCGGTTCGTCCGGCGTCCATGGAAACAAGCAACCGCTAATAATGTAACCTCCAACAGAGCCGAGCTCGGTCGCGCCTCGTGGAAGCTCTTCCACACGATGATGGCCCGCTTCCCCGAAAAGCCCACCGCCGACGACTCCCTCGCGCTCAAGACGTACATCCAGCTCTTTGCGAGGCTATACCCCTGCGGCGACTGCGCCTCCCACTTCCGCAAGCTGCTGGCCAAGTATCCACCGCAGACTAGCAGCCGCAACGCCGCGGCCGGCTGGGCTTGCTTCGTACATAACGAGGTCAACACGAGGTTGAAGAAGGAGATTTTTGACTGCAACAAAATTGGCGACTTTTACGACTGCGGGTGCGGCGACGAGGACAAGAAGAAGGCCGAGAGTGGGGAGAAGGCGAGCATCGAGCTGCAGAAGGATGGGTAAGTGCGGCTGGCTGTAGGGTGCTTCGTGTCATGGAATCATGCTGACTGGCTGTGCAGGTTGACCAAGGGCGGTTAAGCGCGTTGACTGCGAGCGAGCAGATGGAAAAGGCGTTTGGAAACAGGTTGATACATATTAGAATCTTGTGTAAAAAGAGGACGTCTGCTGGGCCAGTTTTGTACATGGCATTCGGCTGATAAGCGACCTTGATACCTGGGGCGCATTGGTCGTGGCTGATTCCGGCATGAGGCGTCGCGAGAACATCAGAGCAGCATCAGTTTACTCGAATTATATACCCATTTGGAGATGCCAGTGTTGAAGGTACCAAATAGCTCGCGATCCTTGCAGCCCACCCATGAGATGATGCGATGATAACAGCCCCTTCTCTGGACGCCTCGGTCGATTGCTGCGAGCTCACAAAAGATTAGAGATGCAGTAAATTGTAATGCAACAAATGGCTACTGAAACTAATACAATGATCCAAATAATTTTCCAACTTGCATCTGGCAACCGCCATGCTCATGGTCCAGAGCTCTTGCCTTTGTCTTATGTCATCACAGTCACGTGATGCGCAGTCAAGCCGCAGGCGGGCAAGGCCAACGCGTGTCTGGAGCTGCCTGAGCTTCGATTGAGCTCCAGCCAGCCTTCCCTCAGCAACGACCGCCGCCCTTCCCACCGACGACCACATCAAACAAATCCTCTCCCCCCAACCGAAAACCGCCACTCCACCGACACATTCATACGAACGACCGACGCAGCGTAACTCACGATGGATTTCACCACCACCGGCATGCTCAACGAAGGTACGGCAAGCTCCCTCCTTCACCCCGGATGATGCAACCAGCTGCGGGACCTGCGTCCTGGGAACGTGGGGTGTTGCGAAGGCATGGAAGGAGGGCAATGGAGCTGACCTGGCACAGATGGCATCCACGTCGACATGGAGAGACTAAAGAAGGGAGAGGTCAAGTAAGTGATGGCAATGGACCGATGTTTAGCTATGCAACCCCGCTGACGTATTCCAGCCTCGGAACCTCAATGTAAGCTACCCCTCGATCCCGTATCACGACTACCTCGACCTAATGATCCTGCAGTATGGCAGTCACCTTCAAGGACGGTGTCATTCTCGGTATGTCACCACTAGCAGTAGCATTGTTGCCATCCTCGCCAGCGACACACCGAGACGACAAGACTGACATGCCCAACTCCCAGGCGCTGATTCCCGAACAACGACGGGCGCGTACATCGCCAACCGAGTCACCGACAAGCTCACACAAGTCCACGACACCATCTGGTGCTGCAGATCAGGCTCCGCCGCCGACACCCAGGCCGTCGCCGACATTGTCCAGTACCAGCTTGGTCTCTATGCCATGCGCAACGGCAAGCCCCCCATGACGCAAACGGCCGGCGCCATCTTCCAGGAGATCTGCTACGCCAACAAGGACCGTCTGACGTATGTTCCCGCAGCCTGAAAATGTCCAATGGATGAGGTGGTGAAGTGCTAACGTTTCACTCGAACAGTGCCGGTCTCATCATCGCTGGCTGGGACGAGCGTCACGGCGGACAGGTCTACTCCATTCCCCTCGGAGGCTCCCTACACAAGCAATCGTACGCCATCGGCGGTTCCGGTTCGACGTACATCTACGGATACTGCGACGCCAACTGGAGGGAAGGCATGGAGGAGAAGGACGCCGTCGACTTCGTCAAGGGCGCGCTACAGGAGGCTATCAAGTGGGACGGCAGCTCCGGCGGTGTCATTCGCATGGTCGTCCTTACGGCCAAGGGTGCGCAGAGACATCTGTACCTGCCTGACGAGGACTACAAGGTGAAGCACTGAGCGTGATGACGGAAAGTTGGAGGAACCGAAGAGCAGCATGTCGGCAGACGCTGATGGCCGACAAACTCCGTCAGGAGACGGGCGAGAGAGACGTTTTGCATGCTGGCCAGCCATGAGTTATGAACGAGCCTGCGAGCAGATGCCGAGGCGACTCGAGACTTGGCGACGAGCTTTGAATGTACAATAAATAGATTACCCGCAAGACGAGATTCTTCAACCAAAAAAAGAGGACTGCATGGGAAATGTCACGGATGATCAAACATTATCAACTCGTCCCCGATAAGGCTCGCCGTGAAACAGCTGATAAGGTCTCGAGGTCGCGTGAGAGCCAATGTTACGGTACGCAATCTGGGGCTTGCAAGCCACGGCACGCGATGCGCTCCCGGCGCCTGTATGCACGATGCAGGGTGAGCAAAAAGTCCAAATCGATGTTCCCGTCTGACAAGCCGATAGATAGACTTGGAGGCGGTGAAGGGACGCCTTTTTAGCGCGGCTCGGTTCTGCGGGTGCTGAAGAGCGGGAGCAAATCAGAGCGATGCGGGGTGGACGGGGAAGGGAACGATATGCCCGCGGTGCTTCGCTGGATTCTTATTCTGGTCATGACCTGCGATTGTGACTGCGGCGTGGTGACTTGGAGGAGACCTACCGTTCTTGTACCGCAGTGAGAAAGAGGCGGCGACTCGTTGGGAGGCACGCCATCCGGGTCACCGGTTTCGTCAGAGTCCAGGAGGTGAGCTGGGTTGTTGAGACCGATCTCTTCTGGGCGTGTTTGATGTAAGGTGAGTGCGTTGATGAGCGATGAGGACGAGGTGTGTCATGTAGCTGGCCGTCGGTGAAGGATTGGGAAGGCGATGGACCTGTGGATCAAAACGTGGGACGGGTTGTTGGTGACCTGGGGTGCCACGATATCCGATATCTGGCAACTGTGCGGCATGAAATCTCCATTTCCAAGGGGGATTGCGGTGAAGCTGTGGGCAGGGCTTCTTCGAGATGAAGGGGCCCCGTGCCGGAGTCGACGCCGTGTATTGGCCGGGTGGTGCTCAAGGCGGTAGGGGGGTTTGCTCAAGGCGGGAGATGGGATGGAGAGGCGCCAGGCAGAGACATGGGTTTGCTGTACTGGAGGTGCCGGGGCGCGCGGGCGTGGGATGGGCAATGATGAAAGCTTGTTTCTTAGGGTGGTCCCCCCTAATGGTGTTGTCAGTCAGCACTGAGGTCAGTGAAGGGCGGGTGACTGGGTGTCTGATTCGAGCGCAAAGCTGGCCGACGTAGCGTGTTTGCCGGTATTTCTCGACGGTGGCATATCTGACAGTGCAGCGAGCCGTCTGCCGTCTAATTCATCCCATCTGCGTGTAAATGTCCAGTCTAGACGGTGGTGTTGTGTCTGTAGATGCCGTCCAACAGCGGGTGTTTGCGCGGGAGAGACGGGTACCTGATGAGCCGCCGCCGGGAGACGGGGGACGGGGGGACAGGCCCAGGTCTGGGCTTGTTTCTATTTTCTGATGTGATGTTGCGATCCGAAGACTGCGTTCCTTGGGTAGCGTAGCGTCCATGCCACGACGTGTCCTGGTTTGTTGGCGGGCGCCTTGAGAATTCTGGAGAAGCCATGTCTAATGGCCAGAGCACTCAAGGGGGAAAAGAGGAGACAAGAGCGAGGCTGTGGTTCTCTGAGATGGAGACACACGAGATGTCTGCTTGATTTGGCGGAAGTGAGGTTCCAGATTCGGCCAATATCAGGTGTTGGCGGCAGGGATGGCGGGGGATGGAAGAGGATGGCATCGAAGAAATTCAGGGAAATGGAAGTGGCCAGTGTGTTCTGAAGGGTTCGCGATGGCGCCGAGATGCGAATGGATCCATCGGAAACTCCATCGTGGAGTGGGAATTCTTCCGTCTTGTTCACTTTGCGAGGGTCGCGGTGGATTGTGGTCTGCGACGGGTCGCATTGCGGCAGGCAGTTGGCCTGCTGGCCTGGAATGGTGGCTGCCACCTGCGAAAAGGGAATTGAGATGACTGGTTGGGCGCGCGTGCGGCGTGAAAGGGAGGTGGCAGGGCTAGCGGGGGGAAAGTGCAGGGCACCTAAGGCAGAGTACGTACCTGTTCCGGATGGCACGCAGGACGGGCTTGGAAGGATGAGATGCCAAAGTGGAAGTCGAGGCTCCCTTGCCCGGGCCTGCCTTTTCTTCGCGATCCCTGCTCATCAATCTCTTATCAGCGTTATCACTTATCAGAGCAGCCAGTCAGGATGCAGGATTAGCACACCTCCCCTCGCCGCCGCCCTGGATGGGATGGTTGGATGGCTTTCTGGTGACTGGCGGTGGGCTGTTGCGTTGCTTTTGTGTCGTGATTATGGTTTTGGTTTTGTAAGGTGATTTGAAGGCGTTGTTGCTGCGTCTGCATCGAAGCACCTTATCGCTTATCCAAACGACAACCGTTGGCGCATCCTTTGGAACTTCAACTCCTGCGTCTGCGTCCCCGGTGCCCCCTCCACGTTGCCATGATTCCATCCATGAGGTGGGCTCAGACTCTCGAGCGTTGGTCTGCTTGGACATCTGCAAGCTGTCAATCTCATGCATTCACGGAGAGACGGTTGTGGATGTGTGTACATAACACTAGCTGTTGCTGGAAGGAATGAAAGCTTTAGACGGGGAGATTGGCGAATTGCCTTTGAGGTTACGTCAGGAAGCATCGCCATCGCGCATCAAGATTGGCAACACGAGTTGCAAGGTCCAGCCCCTGGAGCCGGCCGCCAGATTGAATGTCCCAATCTCCGTAGAAGCTCTTCTCCCCCCCGAATCGATGCAGCGCATGTCATTGTGTGAAGCAGCAGCAGGCGGAGAGAGGCAGTGCTGAGTTCGGTTGGGCCCGCCAACTGGGAACTGGGCAGCCAAGAGTTCCAGGAAGGGGGGAGGCAGAGGCACGCAGAAGCAGGGATTGCACGAGCGCGAGGAAAGGACCCTGGGACGGCGATGCGGTTGCGCGGCCTGTGAGTGGCTGCAGCGATGTGGCCCGGGGGGGCAAGCTAGCGCCTGTTTATGTCATCAGATGTTTCGGGTGGCTCCCAACTTTTGCCATCCGCCACGCCTTCCTCCATCACGGGCCATTCGACGGTGAGGTTGTGAAGCTGGTCAGTAATAGACAGATTTTCCAGAGGGACTACTGACTGACTGTATTGGTTAGGTAGGTAGAGGAGACACATATGGCGTAGCTAAATAAAGTCGCTACGGGGAAAATAGATCTCAAAAACACACACAGACACCGCAACTTGGGTCTGCAAGTCCAGCGCAACACATGCACCTGCACTTGCACTTGCACCAGCACATCGCAATCTCCAGCACCTAAGGTATCGAGAGAGCTGAGCTGCGAGCGAGCTGTGAGTACAGCTGTACAAGTCATTTCACACAAACACAACACAAACACTGCGAGTCGCATGAGCCACGGACACGAGTCTCGCTGCTCATCCTGTTCTGTTTGGGACGGCCACTTTTCGCCATTTACCTCATCTGGCTCCACCAGACCGCCAATCGCCCCCAGGGTCTTGGTCTTCGTCTTGTACGGGTAGTTCTTGTTCTACCCATTTCTTCTTCTCCAATCAAGCATCATACAGATACTACTACATCTTTGCGAGAGACCACGACTTCCATCATATCACCATCGTCCCTTCAGATACCCAAGAAGCAGGGAAAGACAGAAGAATAACAACAACACCTAACCTACACTGACTGACGCTGCACAAGCTCAGTCTCACAAGCCAAACCCGCTCGACACGACTCACAGCGACCCCACGCGGCGCGCCAGAGCCAGACCAACCGTCCAGCCCAACCCAACGCCTGTGCGCACTCCTGCTGCGGGTGGCTCCCAGTCCCAGTCCCAGTCCCGGTGCAGTCCCAGTTCCAGCCCGGCCCATCATCCACTCTTGTTTTCGACAGACCAGCACTGGGCAGGCACAGGCCACAGACGTGGTTTCCCCTCCATCCATTTTTTTGTAGCCGTACCTTCCCACCCAGTAACTTGGAAGGTAGAGGTACCTGTCTCCCGCCGCACTTCATCGCACTTGCTGCTGCTGCTGCTGCTGCTGCTGCTGCTGCTGCTCCTGCTGTCGCTGTCGCTGTCGCTGTCGTCGTTGCTCTTGCTGCCCACGCCCTCTTGCTGCTTCAGCTTCCCGCCCGCACCTTACCTTACCTTAGGTATCCAACCATCCCTCCATCCACATCCACCACCACCCGCTTTCTCTATTCATCCATCCATCCGCCATTCCCCCCGACTTCTTCTCCCCAGTCCACCTACCTTTTCTCACATCGTCTCGTCTTCCACCAGACCTGACGTACGACGACATCCAAGAAGGAGGGTTTCTTTTCACCTTGTTCCTGTGTTTTTTCGGGCCTTATCGCACACGTTTTGCGAAACGGAACAGAAACAGCATCGCGACTTTCGCCGAGTCCACCGTCCGACAGACGAGCCCGACACGGTATTTTCCCCTCTCCTCCCGCGATAGTCGCCATCACCGCCTCCGTCGTCTTCGTCTTTGTTCAAACCCGACGCCTCCGTATCTGCCTATTTTCCGCTCGGCATTGGCTTCGACTGTCTATTGAGCGCCCTCGAATTCCCGATTCGACCTAAACCCCTCAACATTTTGCCTACTACGACTCCCACCCGTCGAGACCCTGCTGCTTGTTTGCACTGGGCCAATAATTCCCCTCCATCACCAACATAGCACCGAGACACGCCGCTGGAATATCGCGTCGACTCTATCTCCTCGCCCCGTTACATCTATTCATACCATCTAGAATTATCGCCTGTCGACGGGCCCTCTCTCCACTCGTTGGACGACTTAGGTGAGTGCTTTCGCCTTGTTCGCCCGCGCTGCGCTTCCTTCCCGTCCGTCACCTTCCCTGCCATTGCAATCGCACGTGGTTCCTTCCCTTATCGCCCTCTCCTTTTTCACGCACCCAAATGTGACGTCGATCGTACCTGCGCACGAGAATGTCGCCTGCTGGCTGGTTGGTAGCCGAAGCTCAATCATGTCGTCGGGCATGAGCCTTGTCTGCTCGACAGCTTCTTGGGCTGCCTTACGACCGTTGCTGCTCGCCTAACCTCCAAGTGGGCGCGCAACGGCCCTGGTCAATGTCCCGCCAGTCCTGCCCGACCAATCTGCGCCATCGCAGATAAGCCGTCGCTCGGGGACGATGACCCTTGCCTCACGGGTTCGTCATCGTACGAGTGCGACCATTGAACCAGCTTCGATTACTCGGTCGCCGCCGGCATTCGTCGTGACTGCTGGAGCCTTGGGCATCGTCACGCAACCGTCAACTCCTTCCAATCCAAATACCCAACCCACCATTGTCATCATGTCTTCCTTTCGCTCGCTCTCGCCGAAACCTTCCTTTTCTTCGTAATAACATTGTGGGCATGCAGTCTTGCTAACAAGAGTTCCGCCGCAGTTGCCGCTTCCAACACCTTTAATCGTAATTCAGTCCGTTCTGGAATAATACGATGCTATGGCTGCTGTGATCGGTGACTTCGTATCCGATCCCTCCCACTTCCATAACATGATCGCCGCCTCTGGCATTCAGCACCAACACTCGCACGATTCACACTACCGATCTGCCAGTCGTTCAAGAGACGCTACCCAAAGACGCCCTTCTGCGAGCCCTAGATACACAAACACTCCTCCCTCGCGTCAAAGACGCCCCGACTGGGTTTCCGCCGAACCCCCGGAGAAGCACGCGCCGCCCAGTGCCGGAGCATCTCGCTTCCCCTCCCCTCCCTCGTCCTCCTCGCCTACTCGAGCGAGGCCTCAGCATGCCGAGAGCCCCGCATGCATGGCCACCGAATCTCGCGATAACAGCCATGCTGCTGCTGTAGCTGCACCTGAGAGCTCTACTCCGGCCGTGCGCCAAGACCAACAGCAGCCCTCCCCTGCCTCCGACGGCGACGCCATTGCCGCTCCCTCGTACCCCATGTCCAATACCTCTTCTCCCCGCCAGCAGCCTCAGGGCCAGACTACGATTCATGTGCGCGACTTGGCGCACATTCAGAGCCTTGCCAAGGCAGATATGGTTACGGGCAATGGGCCAGGGATACTGAACGATCCTCCCCTCCAACAGATGAAGTACGAGATCAGCGCCATGCCCATTGGCGATATTATCGAAATGGTGGCCGCTCTCCTTACAAAAATCACCACAACCAACGATCTGCAACACGATGCCATGCAGCGAAACGTGGCGCACCAACAGCAAGCCAGCCAGAATAACGAGTCAGGCAACGGTACTCCGATGAGCCCTCTCAGCACCTCGGTCCTTGCTTTCCATGGCAAGAATATCCCTGCCATCACCATCCTCAGCTATCTCTCCCGCATTCACAAGTACTGCCCCACCACGTACGAAGTCTTTTTGAGTTTATTAGTATACTTTGACCGTATGACGGAACGAGTCAACGCGATGGTGGTCAAACACGAGGAGGCCCGACGGCAGTCAACTTCCCAGTCAACCTCGCGTCCGCAGTCTGCAGACGTAGACATGAGAGACAGTGACGAGACGGACTCGGATCTCGCCGATGACGAGGACGTGAACGAAAAGACGGCGACTCCTACCGACGGAGGCATCGTTCCGCAGCCCACGCCTCCGGGAGCCTCCGGACCGGCGACATACTTTGTTGTTGACAGCTTTAATATCCACCGGCTAATTATTGCGGGCGTAACTTGTGCGAGCAAGTTCTTTTCGGACGTATTCTACACCAACTCTAGATACGCCAAGGTATGTTAACGTCAGTTTCGACGCAATGTGACCCCATCTCTGACAGCTTACAGGTCGGCGGGCTTCCTTTGGCGGAGCTCAATCACCTTGAGCTGCAGTTTCTATTGTTGAACGACTTCCGACTTGCGGTCCCCGTTGAAGACCTGGAGGCGTATGCAACCATGTTGGTGGAGTTTTACGCACGGGAAGTGGTAGCACAGCGATCACGACCTGCTGGTGGCGATTCTTAGAGCACCTGCTGCAATATGACGAGATTGATACCCTGATATACACCATGATTTTGGGAAGACACGGTCTGCCGGATACATCGACATACAAAGATCGTTTCCGAGTAGCATCGGGTAGAGTATGTTGGCTCTTGCCCCTCGCGGGATACCACTAGCAGGGGCGTGAGAGGCTTTGCAGGGTCCGGAGCGTTGGGGTCTTGGGAGTGCATTCGTCGACGCACAACTTCCCCTGCCCCGGAGTTTGGTACGCTGTCGAGCGGACATTGGAAATCCAAGGGGTGATGTGCGGCATGTTTGTGTTATGGATTGATACCCGGATAGAAGTGTCGGGTTCGCGGGGACTTTACACCGGGCACGAAGACCTGATTTGAAGGGGCGACCCTTCCTGGGAAGCGTGTTTTGCGCGAGTGGACGGCAATGAGGAGGGACAAGGGCTGGCTGACTGGTATTTGATGGTTGGAAATGGATACTCTCCGTGCTAGACTTTTACGTGCATACTTGGGCCGAGGCGTCTGGTGTTCCGAGACTGACATAGATGGCGAGCATAATGATATGTCCTGAGTGTTTGCGAATTGATGGCTGTGCTGTGAGTTCCTCGTGATGTAGACAGAGTAGACAATCCGTAGGCCTGATTGGGACGCTGCCTCTAGGGGGGTTAAGTTTGCAGTGCAGAGAACGGTGAGGTTGACCGACTTTTCGCTGCTGACATGTGTGTGGCGACGTGCGTATCTGTCTGTCTTGATCCGAAATACCGCAGGATAATACGGTGTTGGCGGACTTGATTGCCTCGGGGTGGGTTAAGAATGCAGTGAAGGAGAAAATACGCTGGCCACAATTGTGCGAGAGCCTTTCCTGCATTCCTGACCACGGCGGTCGCACTGCATCAATTGCCCAGTTATTAGCTTCAGACACTCTTTAGCACAGTCTGCCCGTCTATCTGCCAGATGCTAGGTAGCCCGCCACGTGCCCGCCTTTGAGGCAATTTCCACCAACCACGGCTCAGGCATAAGGCCGCACACTCATGTCTCACCGTGTAGATAAAATTCATCGTATGTTTCTAGACATGCTGCGTATGCAAGTATTTTGTGAATGTTTGTAAGTCACCTAGGCGATTCTGCGGCACTACAGTCAGGACATCGAGCCGGAAACGGGTGAAAGGCTCGAAGCAACGTACCTCCTGTGTGAGTGTAGACATCAGTTGCCCTAGAAGGGCCAAAGTCCGGCCAAGGAAACAGGCACCAGTTGTGGGCGGACCGAAACAATCAACGAAACAACCCACTTAGACATATGGACACATACTACGAACACGATGACCAATTAGTATGCAGACGTGATGAAAACAAACAGAACCCCAGCTGCAGATCTTCAACTCTCTTCAGAAATGGAATTGGTAGAACGGGTGGTTCCGGAGACTTGTCTCATGGAATCGACGTCTGCGGCATCCAATGTGAGACCATCGCGCCGAGCCGCAATTTACCCCATGGGGAGGTCGATCACAACGTTCTCTGAGACAAGGCACTTTAGACTTCTGAGAATGGCAGACCACTCACATGCGTTCCATCGTAGTCATACCATGAGGGCTTCCATTTAAGAAAGAACTGGGTACTGTTCTCCACTCACCGAGTTTCATGCCACCAGGGACTTTGACTGAAGATAACATAGGCATCAGAATCATTCTGTTCGATATCCTGGTCATAAGCCAAAAGATAATACAACGACTTCGTATGCCTTATTCCGTCTGTTTGACGACTGAAGTAGAAAGCGAGACACTAAAGGACGTCGCCAAGCAAGTTAGATGGAAAAGCCTACTCTATGGGGCTATTAATTAAACATTCACAGTTGGATCATTATGGGGTTTATTGAAAGCTCAAAACTCCCGCTGTTCTTTCTTGCGAGTATGAGGGCTTTGAGAAAGCATTCCAGATTCAGTCAATTGTCGCTGGCCGTGACCACAGAAATTCAGGTCATATGACAGAAACTCTGAACGGCAAGAGCTAGCAAGATCAGAGCAATAATTCGTAAAGAAGCGTTGCAAATATTTGCACTACAGAGTGCCTCGAAACCGTTGCTCATCCCACGTCGCCATGTCCATATCTAATTAGTGCTTTTAGAGGTAGTAATGTAGTTCTGAGGTTTACATCCAACTAGATGATCTGTCTCTCGCAACGCTTGGCTGGAGACTAATACCCCGCCACAGCTGACATCTATTCGACCGATCGACATGTCAATTTCCAAGCCCTGATACTCCTTCATTATCAGTTTGTCTTGGAGAGCGTGACTGTTTAGTGCAATTCATGAATGTTACCAGCATCCACACGCCCATTATTGGAGAATTTCAGTACGGCCAAGATTTCCAGTTCACATTTACAACAAGTTTCTACCAAATCTAGCAAGTTGCCAGCTTTCCTTAGTATACCTGCAGCAAGGCACAATACCTGCTGGTTGAGAGATACTCTGGTTGAAGTAATGCGCATAGATGTCATATCCACGACTTCTGTTTACCCATTCCGGATGAACCATTGAGTTAACAACGGCGTTGCTTACGAACGTCCACATGAGAACGTGAGGCAGATTTCAACGCCTCGGGCGACGAGAAAAATTGCCAAGTGATCGAAAGCAGCATGTCCTGGGCATGTCAGCCCATATCCCTCATCCAGGCTATCTGAAGACGATGATAGGGTTTCCGAGTATCTGTGAGACAAAAGATAACCGCCGCTCCAATCTCAACTATAAATTCCGCAGGCTTCTTGCCCTTCTCCTTCTGAGTTCTCTCACTTCCAACCCAGACGCAGTCGGACAAGTCAAGCAAACCAGATACTTCACCACCAACAGCAAATTCCCATTCAAAATGCTCTTCACCAACATCGCCCCCGCCGCTCTTGCCATCTTCGCCGTCCTGCCGCCCTCTTCTCTCGCAACACCCGCCCCTGAGGCCGTCGGCGTCGAGGTCCCAGTGGCCGAAGTCGCGGCTCGAGCTCCCGAAGACATCGTGGCACGAGAAATCGATGAACCTCCCACCCGGGAAGTCAAAGAAGTCGAAGCCAGAGACTTGGAGGATCTCGAAGCCCGCCAGGCCAACACTGTGACTTTGCAGCTCTTCGGCACCAACACGTGCAACTCAGGCTCCGGCGGGCCCCATCGAACCTACGACCGCAACCAGTGTGTCACGCTTGCGGCTCACACTCGTGGAATAAATCTTATCCGCGGCCCTTGCTTCAGTAAGCCATCTTGCCGAGGAGTAGTCTGTGAGAAGATGCTGACAACTGGGGAACAGTCTATACTTACGAGGACGGAACTTGTGGCAAGAACCCGAGGACCTTCAAGGGTGGATTCTGTCTCAACACTCAGACGCAGCCTCGGTGGTCTTTCAGGGTGGTGTGTTAGATGGAATCATGGGAAAGCCTGGTCACATCTAAGGGTAGTATTCTCCCTGGTGGTGACAGCTGTACGGATGGTTTCCTTTCTCCAAGGTTGCTGAGTCTGTCAGCTCAGCACCTATCGTTCATTTTTCGCAAACGACTCAGCTCAGATGGCCATCACGCATTCATTTCACCTAGCAGAAAATCCAACACACTCATTCCATCACATTTATGGAGAACCATGCTTGTAATGTGCCTTGAGTAACGATGGCCCTACAGGCCCGATGAGATCTATGAGCAGCGCGTCTGAAGCAAAGGCCACGGAGTCTGTCAACAAACTATTTCTGCGCGGCAAGCGAATCCATGTTCAGAGGAACGGCTGGTAGTTCCATCTTGAAGGCCTCTTGGCCTCTATGCCTCCTGTACATTCCACCAAGAGCGTCATATCCCAGTTGCCTTTCCAACCCCTCTTAGCCAGATTGGATGACGTGCTAGCCCTAGATGCTAGGGCAGTCGATGTTAGACTGGTCGATGCCGAAGTAGTAAAGTCCCTCCTCATGATTTCCGTAATGAATCCACTTGTACTCTTGGCGATAGTGAACATCACGAAGATGAAATCGAGTTTCATCTTCTCTGGATCGCACGAGACCGCACCGGTTACATGGGAATCGCTTCTGGCCGCTGCTGGTGTGGAAAGGAGCTGCAGGAGGCCTGTATGCCATTCGAGAGAGAGGATAGGTCACGCCGGGAGGGGCTCCGGCCGGAGGTCCAGGGATGGGGAGCGGCTCCGGAGGGTTGGGCCGGTCAATGCCGCTACTGCCCACGTGGCAGCCGCGAGTGCCGATGCGGTGCCGGCGGCGGCGGCTGTAGATGGGATGTCCCTGGTAAGCGACGGTGTTGGCTGGGGCGGCGTTGACAGGAGCGGCGTTGACAGGAGGGGCATTGGCGAGCGCAGTGTTGATAGAGACGGCGTTCATGTTCACAGACGCGGTGCCGGTAGGGGCAGTGGTCATAGTTGCAACTGGGGCGTTGAGGGTGAGGTTGTTGCTAGGAGCAGCATTCGTAGAACCGGTCGAATGAAAGTAACCATGAGTGCCCGAGGAGGCGCTGTTGGCAGAGGGGGAGGCAAATACTCCAGGCTGGCTTGTGTTGTTGTTGCCGGCGATGTAACTGGGAACGCTCGCGCCCACGACAGGGTAGGTAAAGGGTGTGGGGACTGATCCGGTAGGCTGGGGGTCAGAAGAGGTCGAGGAGATCTCAGAATTGACGTGATAACGAAGCAACTGGTAGAGAGCACGGTCGTCCTCGTCGATGGTGTTGTCGCCGGCGGTGTTGCTTCCTTGGTCCTGATAGGCGATGGGAGAAGGCGAGGCAGCCGAGTCGGAGACGGCATGACCCTGGTCGACCGCGTCGTCGCTTTTGACAAGAGGACACTCCGGATACGCCAACTTGGGCCTGCAAGGAAGTCAGTCCAGGGAACAAGGAGGGCATGTATGTAAGCGATAGGGGCTCACGGGACGTACTGCACGGTGCCCTCCATGCTGCTTCGATCTTGGAGGTAGGAGTCTACTTTCACAGTTAGCACCGGCTACATGCTCGGGGTAGATGAAGTCATGGAACGCGGAATTCCACGCCAGTATTTATGAGGATTCATGAAGCACTAACCGCTGTCGTCCATGGTTGATTTGCTGTGCTCCAAAGTAGCCTGGAGGTCTGAGGTTGTGGTGTCGCTAGCAAGAAACAGCAAAGCTGGCGATGGTGAGAAGAAGAAAAATCTCGAGGGAGGCAGGGTTTTCTGGAATTTTGAAATTGTTTCGTTTGTGCCCTTGATTATGTCGTCGAGGGCAGGCTTCTGAGGTGTTGTGCGGCTGGTGAGCAGACTGCGGCTTTGATGCTGCCCACCAGCCGAGTTCCATGGCGTATCCGCTTGGAGATAGCATTATTCAAGTCTTTGATGAGTATTCCTTCTGTGAGACCGCTGTTTCTAGCGTGCAACTGAATCAATCTTCTTTTCACGAGGTCATCAATGAATACTTCTGCAGGATGTATGTGTTTATCTTCCGGCAAAGCTTGGAAGAAACGAGGCATTTCCACTGTCCTTGGAAATTGAATCGATTATCTGAAACAATGAAGCAACATATTTCGTCTCTCAGTCCAGGGACTTACAGCTTATCGTCTATGATACATTACATCCAGGCAATTACCACTCTCTGTTGCCTAAGGACTTACTCTTTACGTTGTCCGTGTCATCGGAAGCCTTGATGGGCGATGTGGGATTTTGGTAGTAGAAATCATCGCACATCTTTCACTGATTCTTGGCCAACAGGCCGCCAACAGAAGCTTCCGGACCGGGCCGGAGGCAGTCCGGAATGGCGGTGGGTCTTTGCCGAGACACGGAGCGAATGGCCGGTCTCTCGGATCCTGCAGAACAATCGGAGGCGTCCATGTGCCCCACCATCCTAAACGGGCAAGACATAACCTAACTGCCTAGTAATGGGCGGTCTGGTCTTGGAAGACGGGCCCCTCGGCTTCCAGAATGCAGGTGTCTCTCCACATAAGATTTTACGTACAGGCAACCAACATGCAAGGTTGGAAGGCTCGTGATGGTGAAACATGTGCTGATGTGAAGGCAAGTCGGATAAAACCGGTCAGCTGCGGCCAAGCAGGCTTAGCAGGGACCAATGGGCCATGTAGCAGCCAAGATGACAAGCTAACCCCGGCTTCGGCACGTTCTAGCCGCACCTTACCACCGAATCTTGTCCAAATGACGTCAGTTTCCAATGACAGCTGGATGGTGCTTGCGACGCTTTGTTGATCGCGAGCTTGGGCTCTTTTTTTCTGAGGTGCTCTCTGTGTGTCGCGGGCTTTTTCTTCTTTTCTCTCAGCTGGCTGGCTGACTGCTAGCCGGCCTGTGATAACCTTAGACCCCCCCTCCCCTCACCTCTGCTTCCAGCCCCTCACCTATCATCTCTCTTACCCCCCCTGGTTGCCTCCCCAGCCAACACGCGCCTCTTCTTTTAGGTAGATGCAATCTCTGCAATCTTTTCTCATCTTACCTTACCGTCCTACAACCACGTCACTGTTGACATTGGAGACCTTACTTCAAAGACGAATCATCCTTACTGCCAGACAAACGCCCGCCACTGAATCACTTGCTTCTAGGTTTTGTCCGTCGCACAATTAAGCCACAGCTCCCCTCATCTTATCAGCCAGCTCCCTGAAAGCGGAAAACACGGGCCAGATGCCAAGCTTTCTGGTCCACTGAAGACATCATTGGCACGCGGCATTCCCAGCCCAGCAAGGTTACCACCCCCAGAACCGATCTGCGGTCTTGGCAACGGCCACGACAGCGCTGCACTGCAGGGTCTCTACAGGATCTCCCGCCGCTATCTATTTTTTCCCCTTCGACCATCGGCTTTTTCTTCAGATCTCGCCAGTCTAGCCAACCGCCAGGGTCCTCTTCAAGCCATCTGTTTTGGCGCCCGATCTTGAGAGACAACACGCATCAGCCACGACGCCTGCTTTGACCTCGGAAACCAAACAAGCTTATTTCCGCCCCCATCGCCTCTCGCTGTCAGCGGAAAATGTCGGCCGCGGAAGAGCAAAGGCCCAACGGGCATCCACACTCTGACGGCCCGTCTGATGGGCCCGGCATCTCTAATGCGACCGCACCTCTTGAGCAGAGCAGTGAGCCTCGCGTGTCGGCTCAGGCTCCTGAGCAACAGCCGGACGGTCATGCTCCGAACGGCTATGCGCCGAATGGCTCAGCAACCGACAGCCCGACGACGAACGGCCATCTACCGAATGGCACTTCGGACGCGACAGACGCCAACGGCCATGCGGCAAATGGCACCGCATTGGACGGCACGTCTCTGGAAGCAGCCGGACCGTCTGCAATAGCTACTGAGGGCAATGACCCGTCAGCAAACGGTGGGCCCTCAACTCAAGGGGACGGGTTGCCGCGACAGAAGGAGGGGGCTCTCGAGGACAGAATCGAGAGTAAGCAGAATCCCAATGCTGACGGTCATAAGACCCCCCACGAGAAGCCGCATCATCGCTCCAGCAATCTTAAGGAACTCTATGCCGAGAGCAAAGAGAAGGTCAAGGACAAGACCCAACCTTCTGGCGGCTTCGACAAGACCCCCCTCCCAGATGCGCCTCCCGGGTACACCGTGCGATTCATCTTCCACAAAGCCTCGAACCTGCCTGCTGCAGACCTGGGCACTAGATCGTCGGACCCCTACATCCACGTCACACTCAAGGCAGCTGTCCCCAAGCGCCACAAAGAGGACCCAGACCTGACGCATCGCACAAAGACGGAGAGAACGACGACCGAGCCCGTGTGGAACGACGAGTGGGTTGTCGCTAACATTCCTTCCGATGGTTTCATCATCAAGTGCCGGCTCTACGATGAAGATTACCCCGACCACGATGACCGTCTCGGCAATGTCACTGTCCGCGTCCCGTATGTGGGATTGGACTGGAAGGGCTACCCGCAGCCTGGCCAAGAGTTCATCGCGAAGAAGCGCATGGGTAGCAAGCGCGCGTACTTCTTCAAGGCCATCACCAGCCACTTTGACCCTAACGTAGACATGTCGCCGAGGCTATGGATTAGCATGGAAGTCTTGGGAAAGTCGAATCCTCCTCACGCGCAGATGTACACCGTGGGCCCCACGAGCTACTTCAAGCACTTCAGTCCCATGATCGGACGCCTCACCGGTGTCAAGGTCAACAGGGATGAGAACGAGGATGCTCGGTCCGATCAACTCTTCGATGAGGACGAAAACAAGGGCAAAAAGAAGACGACCAAATACGAGTAGGTTCATCATCTGTTCTATCGCCGGACGTGGTTTCTAACTCTCTAGCTTCCAATCGAATGAGATGCAGCTCTCAGGTCCAGTGCCACCTGAGCTCTACCACCGTTATGTTGAGTTCAGGCCCATGATCGGCCTCATGTTCGCGAAGAGTGGCTTGCGAGGCAGGATCCTCAACAAGGCCTTGCACAAGCAACACAACCGTGTCTACAACTTCGACAGCTCGACCGAGTACGGCGTCTTCAAAGCACGATCCAAGGAGGCAGCTCTCCAGTTCCTCAAGATGGTCCACTTCGACGAAGGAGGCCGCATCTTCACATACGTTTTGACCCTCGACGGCATGTTCCGCTTCACGGAAACCGGAAAGGAATTCAGCATCGACATGCTTAGCAAGCACACCATGCACAGCGACGTTGAAACCTACATCGCCTGCTCAGGCGAGTTCTTCGTCCGCCGGCTCGAAAAGCCGGATGCCTCGGAGGACCCCGAGCCTAAAGAGAAGACACACCCCTCAGACGAGCTGCCCGGCGGCCCTCCGAATGGCCACCCCCCGCACAACCCCGCTCACTACCAGCTCACCATCGACAACGACTCCGGCACCTACCGACCCGACAAGTCCATCCTCCCGAAGCTCAAGGAGTTCCTCGAGGCCAACTTCCCTGGCATGGGCATCGTCGTGATGCATTGCGAGGACGAGAAGCTGCAGAAGATGAAGAAGGAGCAGGTCGAGATCAAGAAGAAGGAGGGCAGAATGGTGAACATGGTGCTCAACCGCAGCCCCAGCTCCAGCTCTCTCAGCTCGGGCGAGAGCGAGTTGGATTCAATGGAGGGTGCGGGGGAGCATGGGCACAAGAGCACCACGCAAAAGGCTCTGGACGCCATCGAAGACCCCAAGAGTATCAAGAAGCTTTTCGGGCACGGGCACGAAGGAGGCGAGAGTTCTGCTGCGCCACCTCCTCCTGTGGCAGCGGCACCTCCCGCCCAGACGCAAGCGGCCGTGGCAGCGGCAAAATAACAAGAGAGGATAGATTGGATCTGGAGGCTTCGGATGATATGCTGTTACGGCCTATTTTTGATACCTTTTTGATTTTTCGTTGTTTCTGGAAACCTGGCGTTCATTGGATATTTACCTTCACCCTCTTTAATGCTAGTACTTGGATCAGACGCAGGCAAGTCTGCTGGATCGACTATAATTGATTTGCTCAACCTATCAATAACAAGGAAATACCAACGTGAAGCAAGTGTGTCCCCAAGCCTTATAGTTCCATCTCACCGACTTAACGGAACAGCTCCCGCAGCTCAAGTCCGTCGCTGCCTGCCCCTCCATGGCCATCCTCCACCGCTCCCACCCGGACGCGGGAAGTCCGAAGCCATGTTGGTCTCCTTCTGTCGATCACCAAAGTAGGTGTTGGCAGGGAACTTGTTCTGGCTGACACAGTTGGGGTTGCACTTGTCAAGGGGCCCGGATTTGCCACGAGTGAGGTCGAGCACGTAGGTATCGTCCTTGCAGTCCGGAAGGACTTTGTCATGCCGCCCAGGTCAGCTTTTCCACCGCCGAATTCAAGATGTCCTCCCTCGAAGAGAGGACGGAGGAGAAGAGAGGCTTACCCTTGAGGTCGTTGAAGGGGATAGTGTTCAGGTAGCAGTCCTTGAACTGGGTCGAATAAGCCGTGTACAGGCCGTTGTAATTCCAGTACCAGTTCCTGTCCGCCTTAGCAAGAAAGCCATGATGGGCGTCAAGTGAGAGACGAACTTGTTGGTGTTGTCGGCTGCGCAGCCCATCATGATGAGGGCACCTGCGGGACCTGTCTTGACGACCTCAGAGTTGGCGTCTGGGCAGCAGTACGTCTTGACATTTGCTGTAGCCGTGCAGTTGAGAGAGGCAAGAGCGCCAGAAACCACAGAAAGAACCAAAATGTACTTCATGTTGGGGATTGATTGCGAGAATATCTGTGATTGAGTATGTTGTGTTTAACTTGCTGTCCGAAGGTTTCAGTCCTAAATCGGCAGTGATGGGGATCACTTATATAGTTCCAACTCATCACTCAGTCCCTCTCATT
Organism: Colletotrichum chrysophilum; assembly: GCF_026319265.1. Taxonomy (NCBI): domain Eukaryota; kingdom Fungi; phylum Ascomycota; class Sordariomycetes; order Glomerellales; family Glomerellaceae; genus Colletotrichum; species Colletotrichum chrysophilum. The sequence goes on along the minus strand of NW_026517322.1, from coordinate 182,510 downwards.
GTCCCATTAACGCTTTTCCATACCTTCACCACCATCAAGCCGTTCGAAATCGCCAACGGAAGCCCCTCCTGCAAACCGACCTGGGCGCTGTCGAACTGCCGAGTTGTGGAGATTTAGCCTATTGAGCTCAACCAAATCGAGCGCAACACGCATCCGTCTTGGAAAATGCGGAGAAGGTGTTATTCGTGTAATAGGAAATCGCAATACGAATTTGGAAGATTTATAAATTGGCACATGCCAAGACGGTTGCAACACAGCTGGCCGGATATTTTGACAGGTGTCATCTGCCGTCGCTTGAGAGCCAATCATCGATTGTTCAATGGTGCCTTTTCGACGTCTCGTGGTCGGAGAGGGGATGTTTGGGAGGAGCCTGTCAGTTGTATGAACTGATTCAAACAAATTGGACTCCGGCTATTTTTGTCTCAATGAATAAGGGGCTGTGCAGTATTCCAACAGAGGTTCCCAAAGCTCATAGGTCCGGACCAGAGGAAATACTGTCGAAATATCGCCCATGATCCTGAGGGCAGGCTGAATTAACGAAAAACTAGTACAGGTATCAACGAAAGAGGGGCGCGGTATCTAAGAGGAAGATTATTGGTAATAACATGAGCCGATCATGCCAGCAGATACTGTTAGCGACTCAACTATCCATCTGTCAAACGTGAGGCGGAAGATGCCTTCATATCTAAATAGTCGATGCATTGCGCATCCGACCTACTGTCTCTGCTCCGATTGTGTATCCCGACGTTCTTCATCACCCATCAATGCAACGTTTGGGATAAACCAGCATCCTCCAAGGCAAAGGACCATCAGCGGTACAAGCATGACGAAGACCATGTGGACGCCCCTCATCTTGGCATCCAAAATTGCCTGTTCCCAACCATGAGAGTCGACATCTCCACGCTGCCATGTTCCGCCAGTTACACTTGATCGAATAGACTCAGGCAGATCTGCCGGCAGCGCTGACTTCATTACCGAGTATTGAACTGCCGTTGAGAGAGCCATTCCGACCACGGATCCAAGCATACGCATGAGATTTCTCGTAGAAGTCGCAACAGCGCGATCCTCGGGCTTTGAGAGTGCCTGGAGGGCCACCAGGGCTGGCTGGTGGACGAAACCTATTCCGGTTCCTTCAATGAGAAGAACCGTTACGTAGACACTAATGGAAGTCGTGCGCGAAAAGACGAGTTTCAAACCCGATCCGAGGGTCCATAAACCCATGCCGATGAATAAAATTGGTGCGTATCTAAGCGCTTGTTGTTAACACGTTCAAGTGTTTTCAATTCAAATCTCCTACCTCGCGGATTTACTCATGATTGGACCCGATGCCACCCCAGCAGCACTGTGAATCAGCAGAAGAGGCAGAGTAAGAGACGCACTCCTCAACGGGCTGTACCCGCGGACTTCCTGGAAATAGATGGGGAGAAAGTAAAGGTTTACCTGCCAGACGTAGTCATACAAAGCGCTCTGAACGTACATGACTGCCGTCGATCTCTTGTCAAATAGACGGAGCGGGATCAACGGTATTTTGGCCACTGACTTCTCAATGACGGCGAATATGATGAAGAAGAAGCCACCTAAAATGAGCATTGTGATCACATGCTCGCTGTGCCAAGGCCAGATACTTCCTCCTGAGTTAAGAGGGATCTACAGCTTATCAGCACAGACATTGGTGAATCAAGGTGACCTGGAAAGCAATTACCAATAGGAGAAGTACTCCTGCCATTGCGGCACCCAGACCGTACCAATCGATCTTGGCCAGTTTCTCACGCCAACTTCCAGCGACGGGTTTTAGCGGAAGGCAAAGCCAGATGGTTGTTGCACACGCCGCGGCGAGGATAGGAGGAACCCAAAATATCCATCTCCAAGCCTCAACGCCGCCCGTTTCGCCCTTGCGTAACATGCTGGCTGCGATGAAAGGACCGGTGCTGGCGCCGAGGCCTATTGACGCGCTCAGCATGCCCTGATACTTTCCACGGTCTTTCAAGCTGACTAGATCGCTGACTGTGATCTGAACCAGTGAGCTTATTCCTCCGCCGCCGACACCGCTAAGCGCTCGGCAGACATACAGCCATAACGGAGTGCGAGCAAAGCCGCAAAGGAGATCGCCGCCCACGAGAAAGCCAACGCACACGAGCAAGACGGGTTTGCGGCCAAAGATATCAGACAGGCGTCCGTACAGAGATTGGAAGGCGGTCTGTCCCATGAGGTAAGCTGTTCCTGCCCATGTGATGCTATTACCTGCACCAAGGGATCGAGCAATGGCTGGGAGCGCTGTCGCGACGGAGTTGATGTCGAGTGTTTGGACGGAGTAGATGGCTGCCAGGCAGATATAAGCGGACATCAAGCGACCAAAGGGTAGTCTCGAGGATTGATCGACGATGTCAGTCTTGGTTGATCGCTGCGCAAGCTCATTCGATTCTGCTGGAGGCACATTGATGACACCAAGCTCGATGGTACCCTCAGACATAATACGGCTCTCTAAGACTGGTGTTCCTGATATGATAACTCTGCCTTGAGTATCTGGGGACGCTCTTGGCGTCTCATATTGACTTGACGTATCCATTTTCACAGAGGCGCAAGAAAACTCCAAAAGACGTTCTTGCCGCAACAAACTTGACGTTGGTGAGGCGGTAAGCAGGTTGCGGGGAAATGTCACGCCAATTCCCTGCGTCTCAATTACCTCGGAAATATCCGAGCGGACAATCCTACATCCGGTCTTCAAGACCTGGGCGTAATCATGAGATTGAACCAATCGCACGCTTGATGTGAATACATCGCACACCACTTCCTGCTGTATTGGAGCATTAGGCCGACCATGAAATGATCTTGTGTGTAGCCATAGAAGCTATGGGAACTTGGAATCCTCCATAAATTTCCGAAACCTCGTGGGACTTTTCAAAGTTGCTATCGACATAGCTGTCGATTCGAAAATTGAGCTTGAGAGCAATGAAGGTGACGACTCCATACATGCCCGCCACGTGTGCCACGTGTGAAAGAGTCGACTATTGTCCTTATGAGACGGGATGAGGCCATCTGATGATTATCTGCGTGCCGTGCATGCGGCTTTCAGACTGTCTTCTATGAGGTGCAAGGTTGTCCCGGCTGATGGGCTACGATGATTGGAGCGGCCTCTTGCCTAATCGGGCTTCCTTCGTCAAAGTCCCATCTTCTGGAGGCCCCCTATGTACTTCCCTTCTTCTGCCTACATTCCCGAAGAATAGAATTAAGTTCCTGTCAAACTTTTAAACTTTACCACTGAAGTTATCTCGCGCTGCACTGATTGCTGGGATGCGACTCGGACAGTCATGGCAACCTCCGATGAAAAGGTAGCACAATCGTCATCGGGTGTCCCACGCAACGTCCGGACCACGATCAACTACTACCAGGACCCCGGAGATGGGACTGAGCATGCACCTAGCATCGCGGGGAAGAGAAGCACCTTTGTCCATCCATCTATCGACTTTGAGACTGTCGTGGCCGACATCACTGGAAGCGAAGACAAATACACGCTCGACAGCCATGGCTTCCAACTACATCGCCATGTCAGCCAAGAGAAAGAGTTTATCGACGACCAGAAAATCAAGGATCTGTATTATCCAGAGATAGAACAACTACTCTTTGAAGTGTAAGCACTCTATCAACGTATTCTCGTAGAAAGTGTACTAACACCGTCTAGCACTGGAGCGAGCCGTATTTGCATCTTTGATCACACAATCCGAAGACCGAATCCCACAGCTGCTAGCTCGGACGACGAAAGACGGCCCGTCAAGCGCGCCCATATCGACCAATCTGAATGGGCGTCGGAAAATCAGGTCAGACGACATCTGGGAGAAGACGGCCCGAGACTTTTGAAGTCCCGATTCCAACTCATCAATGTTTGGAGGCCGATTAAAATCATCTACAAGGACCCTCTTGCGGTTTGCGACTCTCACTCGGTGCCAGACAAAGATATTGTTCCGGTCAAGTTGATTTATCCCGATTGGGTGGGAGAACCGTGTACAATTTTGCCGAACAAGGCGCATAGGTGGTACTACAAAAGCCAGCAGACGCCAGAGGAGGTCATGTTCATCAAGTGCTACGACTGGAAGACGGATGGGCGGGCGAGAAGGGTTCCACATGCAGCATTTACAGATCCCGAAATGGAGGATCGAGAGCCGAGACATAGCATTGAAGTGAGAGCGCTGGTTTTCCACGAGGGAGATGTTAGCAGGGCATAAATTAGCTCATTGATACCAATAGAATACCAATTTGCTCTTGATTGGCGCACGCATCACCAGTACTGCCAGTGCACTGCCGGTATCGAAACTCCGAATGACCGGCGCTCCGGCGTTGAGGTGGAGCCGGGCTCGGACTGATGCCTGTTTTGGATAAACACCGCAGGGGCTTCTGCCCAAGTCTCAACCACGGACCGTGATTCTAGAAGATATTGCAAGACTGGTCCATGTTTCTCTGGGTCATTGCATTCAGGTGCCTCGAAGATCGTAGACTCCTACGACCAGTTTCACATCATGGCTGTTACAAGAAACATAGTACCCTTCGGGTACAATATCGAAACCATCCATGTTATGTGGGTCGCTGCTCTGCTATGTGTAAGTTACCATCCGTTTTCAATGTCACATTTGACAACTCTAAGCAAATGACAGACTGTGTTATACGCGACTTATCATGTCATTTACAACGTGTTTCTTCACCCGTTGGCTGCCTTTCCTGGCCCTTTCTGGGCAAGGGCATCTTTAGTGCGTCCTAGACAAATGAGAGGGCTTCTGTGTGAGCTAACACGAAGGTCAAGCTTTGGCGAATCCGTCATTCCATGAGTGGTCATTTTCACCTGGCAATTCAGAAGCAGCATGAACGTTTGGGTAACTACCTGCGCCTTGAAAATGTAAACTGTGGAATGCTACTAATGATTTACAGGTCCTGTGGTCAGAATTTCTCCAAACGAGCTATCCTTTGCTTCGGTGCAGTCATGGAAAGATATCTATGGCCACGCAGTAGGGGGAAAGCAGACCATGACGAAGAGCGAATTCTATGATATGTACGGATCCGGTTTTGAATCTCTTTGTGTCGGTAGTGAGAGGGACCCGAAAAAGCATTCGCAGATGAAGAAGAACCTGTCGGCGTCCTTTTCAACCAAAGCACTTGCACAGCAAGAGAGCATAGTCCATAGCGTTGTCGATGGCTTTATTGCTCGACTCGAGTCCAATGGGACATCTGAACGGGGTTTAGACATGACTAAGTGGTTTGAGATGGTTGCGTTCGATATTCTTGGAGAAATGGCGTTTGGAGAGAGCTTCCACTGCATAGAGACGGGTAATGACTGGACTTCATTCGCCGTAGTTTATTCCATTGTTTGCTGACACAGTCATTTAGGGAAGTCTCATTTCTGGTCTGATATGATTGTGGAACATCTGTTCTTCGTCACAGTTCTCGACAACCTTCGCCGATACCCCATTTTGGACGCTCTTGGGAGAAGACTGCTTCCTCGTCTGACCGTATCCGTTCGGGATCGTCACTCAGGCTACAGCCGTACCAAAGTTGAAAGGTAGAGTTACCACACTCTTTTACCTCGACGCCAGACTCACTCAATGGTTTCAAGGCGGCTTCAAAGTGATTCTGGGAGGCACGACTTTTTGACAAATGTATCGGAGAAGGTAAAGAGTGGAGAAGTCTCTCAAGAGGAGATGACCGCTCACGCGTCAACGTTGGTGTGAGTCTTCAGGGTTTCCAACTTGATGAGCACATTCAGGCTGACAACGGTCGAAGTATTGCTGGAGGGGAGACGGTCGCGACATTCCTAGCGGCAGTAACATTCCTCCTCCTCAAAAACCCTGCGACATACCTCAAACTCCAGCATGAGATTCGCAGTAACTACAGCTCGCTGAACGAGATCACTGCCATGTCCGCCCAGCAGTTGCCATATTTACAGGCGGTAATTTCGGAGGGCCTCCGAATGTACCCGCCTGGATCGCAAGGTTTTCCTCGGACTTGTCCTGGCTCAACTATCGACGGCCATTGGGTTCCAAAAGGAGTGAGTTTCATACAATCAAATCTTGTGCCAGCTTCGCTAACTTCTTGCAATCAAAAGACCGAAGTGTACACAAGTGCATGGACAGTGACACACGATGAGCAAAATTTCCACAGGCCATATGACTTCATACCGGAGAGGTGGATTGGCACGAATCGTGTAGACAACCTCGAAGCCAGCCAGCCGTTCTCACTGGGACCTCGCGGGTGTTTGGGGAAGAAGTAAGTGGCAGCCATCAAGGCCAGGATCGCGCTCGCCGATGACAGTAGTTGACTGACTTTTGCGGCAACCTAGCTTTGCATTTGTTGAGATTAATCTCATTTTGGCAAAAATGCATTACGCATACAATTTGCACCTGGTGAATGAAGATCTGGATTGGCTGAAGGAAAGTCACATGCATGTGATGTGGTGGAAGCCATCGCTGAACATAAGGTTCGAACGGGTCGCGAGATAATATTTTATTGGCATAAATCTCACATTGCACCTCACCGCATAGCAGATTGGAAAGATCAAAGTATTCTCGATATGATGGTTAGGGTGCGATTGTAGCCGGATTCGCAATACTGGCAGTGTGACTCTGCGGTGTTTCCTAAAAGGGGAAAATACCGAAACCCGCAAAGGTCAACGCGATTGGTACACACCACCAATGAACATGGCACCCTTGAGCTTTGGCAACGCAGATATGACCTGGCCGTGTTTCTGACGTCGTTTCTGCCGGTGAAGAAGTCGTCGCAATTTTCAGTAACACTTCATCTGAGTCATTGCAATCTTGAACGTCTATACCGCCAGCATGTCTGCACAGATTCCACCCACCGAAAAGGTCGCTAAGGAGGACGCAGACCTGAGAGTTGTATCTCTCCAGAAGCTCATGGATGGAGATGCATCCGTCAAGGAAGACCTCTTGAAAGCATGCACAGACCTTGGCTTCTTCTACCTCGACTGTCGCAATGTTGCTTCAGGCAGGATCATGAAGGAAGTTCAAGACATGTACACGCTTGCGACGAGCTTCTACGATCTTCCCCAAGAAGAAAAGTCGAAATGGCTTGTTGACAGAGATCACGATGAGCACTTGGTTATGGGGTACGAATAACCGTCGAGCATCTGAACAAAACACATAATCGACTAACCCACTCTTTTTATTTTCTCTAGATACAAGCCTGCCGGTCATGGAAACGGACCAGTGGAGGGGAAGAAGGATGGCTTTGAGGGCTTGATGGTGAGCTGCACTAAGCTTTTGGTACATCGCCTTCAGAAGTTGACCTTGCGTAGCTGTTCGAGCATCCTATTTCTAAGATTGACGATCCCTCGTCTTTCCCTGGACCGGAGGTGATTGCCAATGAGCTTGACCCACTCAAACAAGCTATGTCGAGCTTCCGCGAAATGAGCATTCTTCTACTCACTCGAATTTCCGAAGCCTTGGGGTTGAAAGACAATCTGGCGTACCAGCAGTACCACCGGAAAAATGCAGTTTGCCCTACAGCCCTCGGCCTGCTCAAATACACGCTTGCTGAGGTGGAGAACGACAAGGTGGGACAGATCGCGCACTCCGATGCTGGCAGCCTTTCGATTGTCTTCACCGAAGTTGCGGGTTTGCAGGTTCTGAAGCCCAATGAAGAGACGTGGTATTACATTGCACCTAAGCCCGGCCACGCGGTGGTCAATGTCGGAGATGCGCTGCGCTTCATCTCCGGAGGCGTGCTGGAGTCAAGTCTGCATCGCATCATTCCTCACAAAGATGAGATGGGACGACACAAGTACTCCATCGTCTATCTTCTGCGGCCTGAAATGGATGCTGAATTTGTTGACGCGGAAGGCATTGTGTGGAAGGGCCTTGACTGGACAAACAAGAAACATGCTGTCTTCCGTGCTTCAGCGGAAGAACAGGCTAAAGGGACATATCTTACTGGAAGAGATGGATACGTGGGTCACTGGGATCCCGAGAAGGATGCCGAGAGTCAGACGATTACTGTCCGATGAGTGGCTGGCGGCTACGAGAACTTAGGGAGCTTTCGCCGAAACCAGGAATTGCCATACTGCTTTGTAGCGACCCGCATCTTTCATTTTTTGAAAAAGCATCAGTACTAGATAGGCAAAGACGTCGTGTATCTGGGTATAATTGATGTTGAAGATATCTCTATCTACGCCTTCAAACTTGCGAGGTGTTTTCAAATCCTATGCCTTAGTGAGCCACAGGCTGAACAGTGACCTTCATAGTTGGCTTTTGCCAAAGAGTGTGCATCTGTGACGACGCATGCCAGTCCATGCTGGGATCCAACAACTCCAGATCGTACTTGAAATGCATTTTGGCGAGTACAGTACGAAGCTCCATCCATCCAAGACTTTGGTTGTAAAGGAAATGTCAGTTAGTGAGCTTGGACTAGTGAATACAATAAACATTTCAGCTCTTACCTTTTCCCTAGACAGTTCCTGGTTCCAAGTGAGAAGGGCTGGCTCGCTTCGAGGATATCCTCTTTGTTTGAGTTCATCCATCTCTCAGGGTTGAAGGCCCAGGGCTCATGAAAATGTTCCGGTGACATTGATGCAGCGAAAGGATTGGTTGACACAATAGTCTGCGAGGGCAAACACTATGAGAAATGTTTCACCTCTATTATTAAATGAGATTTCACTTACGCCTGCAGGAATAAAATGCCCGTCAACTGTATCCCCCCCTTGAGGAACAACCCGAGGGAGAGGGAACGGGAGTGGAGGGTACATCCGCATTCCCTCCAGTATGATGGCATTCAATAACTTTAGCCCCGTGGTTGAAGCGTCATTAATCTCGTCGTAAGCTTTGAATGAAGTGCGGATTTCCTGGCGGAGTTGTTCAAGGATGCTGGAGTTGTGATGAAGGTAGTAAGTGATGCACGACAATGCCGTCGCAGCTGTCTCACTTCCCGCGATTCTGCCTCTTTATCAGTGGTTTTGTGTCGAGTAACAGATTAAAAACACTTACACAAAGTCCGACGAATGCGCTGCAATCTGAACGTCGGAAAGATTGTCTGTCTGCCGATATTCCAAGATCTTTGTGAGGAAGTCTTTTCGGTCACTTTGCTGGTTGATTCGCCTGTGCTCACAATGCAATTAGATCACTAATTAGCTCTTGCCATGTGATCTGTGTGCAACGTACTTTTGAACCAGTTCCATAGTGTAAGCCTCGTGTTTTCGCGTGTCCTCGATTAGCTTCGTCAAAAGACTCGGAAACATCTTCTGAAAGACTGCTCCAACTGAAGGAAATCTTTTGAAGCAGTCGGCCATTGCTCCCATTCTGAGACTTTTAACCACAATGGAGACCCAAGGATGTTCCTCCCCTACGATTAGGGGCGAGAAAGGTTAGTATTTGCATCAGATAAAGTGACCGAAATACGAGGCTAACAAACCTGAAGAGACTCCGCCGAAAGATTGACCGAAAGCAAGACTACCAATAATATCGAATGTTGTCAAGTTGAACCACATGACGATATCAATACCGTCAGGCTTGCCTCCCTCCTCTCCAATACGGTCGATGAAGTGATCGATCACTTGGCTAATGAGGTACTCTTGCTCCCTGAGTGAACGATCCGAAAAGGCGTCGCGGAGATATCGACGCATCTGTGCATGTTCGTCAGGGTCTCGCACACTGACTATCGAGTGTGCTTCAGCAGCGAAGTTCCCGCCGTCATAAAAGTCGCTCTTGATGAACGGGCTATGGCCTTTCCTTTTGTCATAGATGTCTTTCCAGGACTGAGCTGTGTTGAATGACAGTTCATTGGGCGCAACTCTCACAACGGGGCCTGGTTCGTGTCGTATCATCAGCCATTGCCAGTTTGCAATACACCATAGAAAGCATACCATATTTTTGATGTAGCTTCAGCATTTCATAGGGCTGCCGTCCACCTAGAAATCTACGACAGTGAGAGAACTCCAAGACAAATCCTGTCAGCTGGGTATCTTCACGAACACGCCAACGCATATCTCCAACTTACATCGCTGAACTTTGCTGTGAAGGGTCCTGGGAATCGAGCCAAAGGATGTCGCTGAATACCCCTCCATTTCAGCAGAGTGAAACTAGCGCATATCTGGTGGCGTAAGTAAAGATAGCTACCACCAAGGCTTCTGTCGCGATTAACACGTACGAAAGCAAATGCCCACAACAACGTCGTGGGCACTGAATAGTTCGAAACTTCCATCATTAGCTGGATTAAATCGTTCACCAAATGTTTCAAAATTCACAACGATGCTTCCAAGGTCATAGCATGCTGGATCTTGCTGGCATGAGAAGTAGGCCGGTGTTTAGGCTCACCGCAAAAGTAATAGCGACTTCTTAATTGGCTGTTCCAGGGTTTGCGTGTCCGACCAAATGACCTCTAGAGCTCGGAGTTCTGGCAAACAGACCCTGGTATGAGGAACAAAGGACGGAGGATACTTTATCCCAAAACGGTAATACTCCGTGTCCCTGGCGCTCCGTGCAGATGTTTGGCTCCGGCACCAGCCGGCCGATCGGTTCGGTGTTTGGTTACACGACATACAAACTCGGAAGCAGAACTGGCAGGGCAGACGCCGATCACGGAAAAACATCCGCACGAAGTAGCGACCGTCAAATAAGTCTCTGTCAGTGCCCGCATCGTGAGGGAATGACTGGGATACCGAGACCAGCAGACGCCCCTGTCCACACTTACTCCACAATGGCTACCTTATCAATCAAGGAAGAGGATATTCCGCTGCAGAGCGGCAGAAAGGCCCTTATCACAGGTAAGCAATCGCAGAACGTTGTCTGAGCCTGCAGCTTTCCTGACTTGTTTGTTAAAGGAGGGGCATCTGGGATCGGGTTGGCCACAGCCAAAGTCTTGGCAACTAAGGGTGCCGATGTTGTTATCCTTGACATCTCGGAGCCTGAGGAGACGTTGCCGTCAACAATTTGTTTTCGCAAGTGCGATATCAGCCAGTGGTCTGATCTGCGCGATGCGTTTGCCGATGTTGGTGTCATTCACATCGCTGTTGCAAATGCTGGGCAGAGTGAAGATGGTACATACCTCACCGACTCTTTCGACGCCCAGGGCAACTTGCTCGAACCGAACTACGATGTTATTGACGTAAACCTCCGTGGAACTTTGAACTTTGTCAAGCTGGCACTGCATAACATGAGATCCAATCAGACGAAAGGAAGCATCGTTCTGACGTCGAGCGCGACTGCATACTCGGCCGAGCAATCACTACCGGTGTACAGTGGCACAAAAGCAGCGGTAAGAACAGTGCTATGTGAGGCTTTGAAGAAATCTCACTGATGGATGCAGTTGGTCAATTTCATGCGCGCCATGCGCTCTACGCTTCGAGATAGTGGGGTCACTATCAACACGGTTGCACCTGCCGCAACAATCACTAAGCTACTTCCAGCGGACTTGGCCGCACCAATCATAGCTGCTGGTCTTCCGGTCAGTTCAGCCCATTTCGTAGGAGTTGCAGTTGCGTATTCGGCACTTGCAACGGAGTCAAAGAAGGTCCAGGGATACGGGCAAGACACTGCTTCATGGGAGAGCTCCGCCGGTCGTTGGAACGGGAGAACAATCCTAACTTTGGGAGAAAGATATACAGAGTTGGAAGGGCCCATATCCGACTGTCGGACGTTATGGTTTGGCGAGAAGAACTTGCAAGAGACTAGGTCACAGCAAGCTGCGACAGACTTCAGACCGAAGCTTTAGCATAGTCCCAGGCCAGTGGGGGTGGAGGTTATTTTCCTGGACATTTTCCGCGAATAACGATTAAGCTTACGTATCATTTGAGAACATGGCGTTAAGATTGCGGAATTATGGGAGATGCAGGTTTTACACTTTCTCTGTTGGCTTGATTCATTGTTCTTCAACTTTTCCGCTGTTAGGTATGGCGATGAAGTTGAGAGGCTACAAACCGCTTTTTGACTTACTGGGATTGGCAGTTTGCGAGCTTAGTCTCCTTATCTTCCCCTCATTCCAACCATTGTTCTGCTATTCTTGTAGCCGTTGGCCATTGTCATGGGAGTCTTGGGGTTTGCTTGACGCGGCGATTTTCCTGTTTGGGAGGTTCCGAGTTTGACATTGCCGGAGCATTCCCCCATCAGATGAGTGATGGGGCAGGGGTTCCTGAGCAGTCGGGTCCAGAGGTCGAAATTCGTCTCAAGTAAAACCTTGAGTAGAATCAAACTTAAATCACCACCAGTCATCGAATTTCACTGATGCTCAACCTGATCTTGGCTACGTCACGAAGTACTTGATATCTTTGACAGCGGGAACAGTCCGCTGTATCAAACATCGTCCCAATGTTCTCCCTTCATGCGCTCGCTTCCCTCATCTTCCCTCTTACAACGTCATCGCCGAAGGTACAATGGAACTCGGACGAAAGGATTAGCAGAGAGTACAGTCCGACCAGTTCAAATTCAGTGTCTCGATTTTCCGCCAATATTCATCGACTAGAGCCCCAGATCTCTGCCGAAGTAAACGGTTTCTTCTTAGAGCACTGGCCTTTCGAGAACGACAAAGCGCGCAAGAAGTTCATCGCTGCAGGCTTCTCTCGAGTAACCTGCTTCTACTATCCTGTTGCCCTTGACGACAGAATAGGCTTTGCTTGCCGGCTGTTGACCTTGCTGTTCTTGATCGATGGTAAGTATCACTACCTGATGTGGGATACCCGATCTTTCTCGTGTATCCATTACAAGTGGATGGTAATAAGCTAACGTATCCAAGATTTGCTTGAGGATATGTCACTGGAAGATGGGTCGGCGTATAACGAACGGCTGATCCTCTTGTCAAAAGGCGACACGCAACCTGACCGCAACGTTCCCGTAGAGTGGATCACATACGACCTGTGGAACGACATGCGATCCTGCGATAAGGCTCTAGCAGAAGAGATCTTGGAACCAGTCTTTACTTTCATGCGAGCTCAGACAGACAAATCTCGTCTGTCCATCCAGGAGTTGGGGGAGTATCTCAGGTACCGAGAAAGAGATGTGGGCAAAGCGTTGGTCCACCCCACTCAAGACGTATTCTCTTTACCCGCGGCTAACAGATTGAAGGCTGTTGTCCGCATTGATGCGTTTCAGTATGAAGCTGGATCTCACTGCAGAAGAGCTCAATACCGTCCATGATATCGAGATGAACTGCTCCAAGCATATTTCTGTTGTTAACGACATCTACAGCTGGGAGAAGGAACTGAAAGCATCTCAGACAGGTCACCAAGAAGGCTCGGCTCTTTGCTCTTCTGTGTCGGTCCTATCTTCTGAGACCAGCTTGGACTACAAAGCATCGAAGAGGGTGTTGTGGACCATGTGCCGTGAGTGGGAGCTAGTTCATGAAGAGCTCGTGGAAAGAAGACGGAGTCTGCAGCCCTGCAGCAAGAATTTGCAGTCATTCATGAAGGGTTTGGAATACCAAATGAGTGGTAATGAGGCATGGAGCGAGACGACTCCGAGATACCATTCTGTTTGATGCAACGTCAACGGTCAGCATGATTTTGAGATAGACGCATTTCATAGCGATTCCATAGTATGCACAGCATTTCATCAAATTGAATCTTAGCGTTGAAGGGTTTCGGCTCCATCTATGAAAACTGAGATTCCATCTCAGTCGCATGCATCGGCCAATCAAGACAAGGCAGTTCCCCTCATATCTCCTCTAAATTTGACATCAGGTCTTTACAAGTCGGCCTACCATTTCTATACTTCCGATATTATGCATCACTCGTAGTTACTCCTGTTATCCCAAGCTTTATTTTCCGTTCACAATTGTACCGCTGTTAACCGGGCTTCACTTCACAAGTGAGTTGATTGATGCTTGATGGAGCAGTTTACGAAGCATAACAGATTACCCGAAACATTTGAATTGCGCACCTTAACTCCAGCAGTAGTGACACACAGAGAGTCCCTCCGTGTGTTTCTGGACGCATTTATTGATTGCATGACTCTTTTTATTCATAAAAATGACAGTTCCTGTAGCTACAGATCGCAAATGGGCTATGCTGGATTCCTATTCTTCCGATTAAACGTTCCTCTCAATCCTTGCGAGCCTACCAGTTCCCGACATCAGTTTGACGACCCATCGGGACGTTCTGCTTGGACAGTGACACATCCGCATCAGTGAAGTCAACCTTCTCGCACACAGCCGCTTCAATAACAGTCGGATGGTCCCCATTGGAAGTCAATTTGGCCTCCAGCTTTTCATCATGAGCATTGACAATGTCGTCGGGCAATTTCGCTAGAGCTTGGTCAAGATCCTCAATGATGTCTCTGACATCCTCAGTTCCAACCGAAAATCGGATGAAAGCCTATGCGTGACGGAGTTAGCAATTCTTCTTCACAGTCAGAACTAAGCACTCACGGGCGTAATTCCGGCTTCACGCCTGTCCTTCTCGGGCATGATAACATGGGTGGAGTTCCAGGGATGAGTGGCTAGCGTCTTCGAATCTCCCACACTGGCCAGAATGTTAGCATTTGTGTCAACCAGTCCGACGGTTCGAGACTTACTTTGTTTGGTGTGAGATGACTCTCACGTAGTTCATCAGCATCTTGCTGGCGACGTCTCCACCCTTCGGACCAAACGCGAGAACGCCTCCGTAACCGTTCTTCAAGTACTTTTGCGCATTCTCGTAATATTGATTCTTCTCGAGGCCTACAAGCGTGGTTAGATAAGCCAGAACTTCAAGACCGTGGCGTTTGCTGCCGTCGTTGACATTGTATGCTTACCAGGATAGTTGACCCAGGCAACTCTAGGGTGTGCTTCCAGGAAGCGAGCAATCTCAATTGTGTTCTTCGCGTGTTTCTCGCACCTCAAACTGAGCGTCTCCATTCCAATGAGGAGTTGTTGAGCTGATGCAGGAGCCAAAGTGGATCCGACTTCCATCAGGATATCGATTCTCATGGCCATGGCGAACGTGATATTTCCGAAAGCTTTCCAGTAGGAGAAGCTCATAGGACCTTCCTTCTTGATCATTCGTGGGAACCTTTCACCCGCTTTGCCCCAGTCGAAAGTGCCACAGTCGATGATGACACCTCCAACCGTTGTGCCGTGTCCACCCATCCACTTAGTGGCTGAGTGCAAAATGATGTCTGCTCCGAAGTCGATAGGCTTGCACCAGATACCGCAAGCACCAAAGGTGTTGTCCACCTGAACGGAGGGTCAGGTATGAAGGTCACATCATCATGTCTGGGCAAGCTACTTACAACGAACGGCACGTTATTTTCATGTGCAAGCTCTCCTAGCTCTTTCAGGTCGGGAATGCTGCAACGAGGGTTTCCGATAGTCTCGACAAATAGCATCTTGGTCTTGTCGTCGATGTGCTTTTCAAACTCCTCGCGAGTTTCTTTTTTGGCCCACCTGATTGAGATGCCGAGGCGAGGTAGAAGGGTCTTGAACAAACTGTAAGTGCCTCCGTACAGGTTGATTGAGGCGACTACATTGTCACCAGCTCCAGCAAGACAGATAATGGTGTTGAAGATTGCGGCCTGTCCGGATGCGGTGGCAACAGCAGCAGTTCCACCTTCAAGAGCCGCGGCTCTCTTTTCAAAAACAGCGACTGTTGGCTAAAGCGGAATATGTAAGCCGTTGAACCTAGCAATATGCTCTCGGAGACTTCTCACGTTGGAAATTCTGCTGTAAAAGTAGCCAGCACCCTCCATAGCACACACCCTTTTAGCATGGGCGCTGTCGGTGAAGATAAAGGACTTGATAGAAGACTGTCAGCAATTTCACGTCGGGTGAAGATTTGACACACCTCCACTCACCACGCTGTTGTAAATCGGCACTGCCCGAGCATGCGTCTCTCGGTCTGGTCGGTGGCCTGCATGGACCTGGAGCGTATCGTATCTTAGCCCATCGTCAAATCTCTCAACCTTGTAAGGTTGAAAGGGGTCGTCGATCTCCAACGACCTCTTGGCCGGAGTGACAGTGGTGGTGAGTGGCTCGTCGCGAATCGGTTCTCCCATGATAACGATGATTTGTGGTATTCTTTTCCTTGTGTGAGAAAAAACTTTTCGATGATGCAGTGTGCGGAACCGTTAAAGTTATTCAACTTCATGTATCATCATCAATTGGTGCGTCGGCGAGTTGCCTAATACGGAAATGGTGCGCTCGGTCAACAGCGCTTTAGGAATGAAACGGTGAAATTCTGCTAAACTGGCTATCGCCGAAGATAAACTAAGGCACTCTGAATGGCAAACTTCGTCTCATGAAGCTCAGTTGTCAAACTGTCAAAGTCGGCTGCCTGCACCTCGAAGGGAACTTTCTCCCCTTTCACGCATCCTCCCGAGTCCTCGCCAACATTGCATCGCTATCTTCAGCCGAAGTCTCAGTATGGGATCCTTGTTCGACACGGAGTCTTTGCTGTTACCAGCATTGGTGCATATTGATGTCATTCGATCACCGTTATGGGCGCTGGCATCGCTGATCGTCATCGGTGGCCTGAGTTTGATATTCTATCACAACTTTCAGTCTGAGAAGCAAATTCTGGCTCCCGGCGTTTTAGTTGTTGGCGGGAATGACAAGAAGAGCATACAACAAAACAGGGAGCGATTTCGAGAAAATGCCAAAGAGATGCTCGAGCAGGGTTACAAGATTGTATGCAGCCTGTACTTGCTTCTACGTAGCAGACCTCTAATACTTCACAGTCCGGGGATGGATTCTTCTATGTACCAAGCCCACTTGGAGAGCGTTTGATGATACCTACCAAGTATCTTGAAGAGCTCAAGACTGCTCCAATTGACCATGTCGACTTTGTGGCTACTTTCATCGAAGTAAGATCCAACAAAATGGTGAATGAGTGCGTTCTCCAGTACTGATAAAAACATTAGATGTTTGAGGGCAAGTACACTACAATGGGAAGCCGATCTACACTCCACCCTCGTGTTGTCAAGGCACAGTTGAACCATCACCTTGGTATGTATGCCTCTCAGCCAAGCAACGATATAAATTTGCTGAAGCAGTAATAGCGGATGTGATGCCTGCTGTTCAAAGAGAAATTGTAGACGCATTCAGTGACACATTTCCTACCTGCGATGGTACGTTTTACAAACTCGACATCCTGTCTTGAGATCTGACTGGCATAGAATGGACCCCCGTCCCCGTTGTGGAGGTCCTCACCCAAATTGTGGCGAGGGTTTCCAGCTGCATGTTTGGGGGAACAACATTGTCGCACAACAAGGAATGGGTCCAGTCATCTATTCAGTTCGCTATCGACGGTTTTATCGGAGCTCAAAAGCTAAAGAAGTATCCCGAGTTCTTGAAGCCAGTTGTAGCACGATTCATCCCCGAGATTCAGAATATTGCGAATCACTATGCTGCCGCCGAAGCTGCAGCTATCCCGCTGCTTGAAGCTCGTCAGCGGACCGGAGAGAAAGCAATGGACTTGCT
The DNA here is from genome assembly GCF_026319265.1 of Colletotrichum chrysophilum. NCBI lineage: Eukaryota > Fungi > Ascomycota > Sordariomycetes > Glomerellales > Glomerellaceae > Colletotrichum > Colletotrichum chrysophilum. Next base: position 165,134 of record NW_026517322.1, on the reverse strand, counting down.
CTACTGGATGGCCGAGCAAGCCAAAGGCGAGGAAACAGACCTGAAGTTCCTCGCAAGCATTCTTCTGAAGGTCAGCTTTGCTGCGATACACACAAGCGCTGCTGCGCCTGCACAACTCATCTACGATTTGTGCGAGCGACCCGAGATAATTGAACCGTTGCGACAAGAGGTAATCAATTGCACCGGATCGGATGGTTTTATCGACAAGTCTGGTTTCTTAAAAATGAACAAGATGGACAGCTTTATGAAAGAGAGTCAACGATTCAACCCTCTTCTTCTGAGTAAGACCATCCCTCCTCATTTTCATTACTTGTTGATTAATTAAATCGCAGTCACCTTCGAACGTGTAGTCCATCGACCATTCAAGCTGTCGTCCGGTTTCACTATTCCCGCTCATACGACCATCGGGATTCCAACACAGGCAATAACCATGGATGGGTCTGTTTATCCTGAACCCGAAACTTTTGACGCATTCCGGTTCAGCAGCTTGAGAGAGAAGCAGCCAGAGCTGGATGGTCGAGCACAGTACGTCGCGTCAAACCCGGCATCGCTGAGCTTCGGGTATGGGCGGCACGCGTGTCCAGGACGCTTCTTTGCTGCACAAGAGATAAAAGCCATAATGGCGCATTTGCTCATGACTTACGACATGCGCTTTGCGGAAGGTCAAAGTAGGCCTGAAAGCTTGCGCGCTGAGACTCAATATTTGCCAAACCCGGTAGCGACAATTGAGTTCAAAAAGCGTTTGCTGCCCGATCTTAGTGGATAGATGTCAATATCAAAGGTTTCCAGAAGCCGTTCTAGTTCAAACTCAATAGTACATGAATATCACACGTTTACTCTGCCCACTACATGGGATGATCTGCTGTTTATTTGATGTTTGTACCACCACACCATGAGAAGGTTGTTATCTGGGTTTGCCCTAACTCTTTGGCTATGTTAGGATAGAAATATTCCTTTTAATGGCGGTTATCTATTGTGCAGTCATTCTACGAAACAATCACAATTATTTCATTCCCGATTACCTGATAGCTGCCAAGAGCCTTATGAGGAACTGAGGTCTTTTTTTCACGTTTCTGACTTCAGAATCGGCTGACTTCCTAGTTAGGAAGATGCCGATAATGTCATGCAGTATTCGCGCGCACCGTCCTGCTCGATGTAGCCACGTGGGGAAGCGGCGAGCTCCGTCTGGGACAAGGTTTTGACGGCCTCCGAGTGACAGCGAGGTGGATTTACGGGCAGTACATTGTCATCAAAATGGACGTTCCGCGGGGGGATAAGGGATACACCGGATTGACTATTTAGTGGAGAAGCCGTTGTTGCATCCCACCGGTGCAAGTGCGGGCGCGTAGAAAGTATCAGGTCATGCTTCGGTTTTTACCAAGAGGCCGCGAAATGGTGCTGAGACCGCGTTCAGTGGATATATCGGCAAGTTTTCAATGCGAAGGCGGTTGATGGTCAAAAGCCCCTCTTTCCAAACTGTTGCATTCTTCTACGTCGGCAAAGACGACTCAGATAAAACCGGATCTGTCCGTGTTGACACAGAGTGGTATCCGTCACGCAATTCTCTCCCTCCGAGTGCCACGAATACATGTGCGCCACTGGCTTCGTTTTCGCCAAGCTTTGACCGTTGCAAGGGGTCGGGCCGGGAGACACCCCCTAATAGACTTTCTGTTAAGAACTCTAAAATCAGGGCACCATTCTCGCTCGCCCTCTTTACGGGCTGTCCCATACACGGACTCATCCCAACTTCTGTTGCACGTGTTGACTCGCGGGTTAACCACGGTATTCTGCTCGAGGAAAGCGGGTAAGGGGCTGGGAAGAGACGCATTATTTCATTGCGTATGCTTTGCGCTGAAGCCTGAACCTGAGGGAAGGATAGAATAAAGTTCGAGGTGTTACATGGACTCGGGACCAGGGACTTACTTGATTAGCGTTGCAACGGTCTCCACATCGGATACTGAAGCAGATGGGGGCCACAACCGACAAGTCGCTTCACGATGTCCAGTCCGATCTGCGCCCTAATTGTCACGCTCGTCGGGGAGGTGTGAGTGATTAGTCTCGTTCTCAGTGGATGAGTGCTCGTGTATTCGTTATTCGTGTCTCAGTAATACTATCTTCCGGATCCAGATGTCATCGCCCCCAGCGTTTCTTGTAAGTCTCGAATTCTTAGCCCAACTGGCCTTAAGGCGTTCTGATGAGACTCCCAATTCTCCCTCGCCGCATGCGATACCAGCCCCTCTAAGAAAACGTTCATATGCCTTGCTTGAAGTAAAATCAGGAATCCAAAGACTTCGAATCGTTCCTGGACAGAGTCAATCTGAAACTGCCCGATATGAATTGGTAACCAGCGATGCGCGTGTCCATGCAAATCCAGTTGCGATGAGTCCCGCTCGGATGAAGACGACATGAAACTCGTTTCCCATACAGATGCTATGTCTTCCAACATACCAATCATCTTCTCAATCAATAGTATTAAAAAGGTCATGACTCTAGAAGGGTTGCGGCATGAGCTGCATTGCAGCAGGGCGTGACACTGTGATATCGACTTCTTAAGAGAGTTGAGTGACCTCTCTGCTGAGCAAAGACTGTTGAGTTTGGTATGACCTTGAACCTTCTCGAGGTGACCCAAAGTGACTCCCATGCAGCGGCACGGAGACGCTTGATGAGTTCTTGTCCTGTCTCTGGTCGTTGAAGTTTCTCGTGGTTGGCGAATTTCCATTTTTGGGTCAATCTTTGATGAGAAAGGAGTTAAAGATCGCCCACTAGATGACATATGTGCCGTGGGTCTTTTCGGGGATGGCAGAGATTCCTCCATCCGCTTCCTCTTGTTTTGTTGTATTGCGTCCCATTCAGCGTCTCCTTGGTGCTGTTAGTCTTTGCACGCCATGATGAAGCATTGAAACTCACCTGAAGTCGCGCTTGTGTTTGCAAAGCTGCTCTCTCGAGAATTGGATCTGTTTTCTGATGATGAACTTGACGCGAAAACACTGTCCAGTCTGAGTTCTCTCTCATCATGCTCTGATAAGGCAAGGTCGGCTTCGAGTAGTTCGTCCATATCAAACTCCTGAAAGCTTGACTCGATATACTCCGGCAAAGCTAAATCAGGGAACTCCGGGGGCACAGATACGGGTTGGTCCGTGGGCAAAGTGTTTGATGAGTCGCTTGAGTCTGTCGACAAGTGAGTTGTTATGCTTGGGCCGTGGGTATCCCTGTTCGTGGGCAGTCGAGAAATTATAGGCGCAATATTATGCCTCGCTTCCTTCGTTACGTTCTGATCCAGGAGTTGGCTTGATATAGAAACTTTGGCGTCTTCCAAAGGTGTGCGGGGTAGAATCATTAAATCTTCCGAGCTTGTCGGTGTTGGGGCTCCAAACGAAGAGACCCTTTGAGCAGTCGAAATTCTCCCTGTCTTGCGCCGCTTGGGTTGAGACGCGTTGGTGTAGGTGCATACGAGATTGCGATCTCTGCAACGTTGGCAACCAAATCTATGGCCAGTGCATTTCAACTAGAGAGAACTGGTCAGCGTTACTCTTTCAAGTCCTTATCTTCCACGCGCATCACTTGCCTTCTTAGCCCGGCACCCATCACATGCAAAGTGACTTGGATTCTGACCCGGAGCTGGCGGTTGATTTGTGCTCGATATGCAGACCACCTCCCCATCTCGATCTTCGGTTCGAAGAGTTGCGAACATGATTTCGTTCGGTCTCGCTCTTTTCTTTGGGCAGATTGCCGTCAACGTTGGGGAGAAAATGACAACCGAGACCGAAGACAAGAGATGAATGTTCACAATGTCCCATCAACCTACATATAAGACGCATCAAGAATGAGTACTGTCGAGAGCACAGTAGATCTAGGGAACCTTGTCTTTTAATGTGACTCCAGCCAAGTACGTGTCGTATGTTGCAGGCGAGGCGCATACAGCTACGAACTCTATTACTAGTCGTGAACTTTAAACAGCCTGTCTTTCGCCTGGCCTGGAACGTGAGATGCGGAAATGAGATGGGCATTTCTGCATTTATTCTACAGCTCTTCCCTTGTGTCCCAGTGGTCTGGGCTGGGCTTGAAACGAGGGCAGCCCACTTAGCGAAGTGGCATCGTGCTTTGACTAGAGCTTTGACAAGTTCCCGAACATAGTGTTGATAGCCGACCGATTTTGTGGGCTAAAGATGGCAACAAGAAGGGTTTCGGTGACGACGATCGTTCCAGAAGTGAAGTGGCGAATGAAGTTTGGAAACCCGTTTTTCTTCTTTGCCATGCCACAGTTGCTCAAATTGGGTCCCTCTTGTCTTGACACGCCGCAATAGCTTCGGATTTGTGATCTGAAGTTTAGCTCTGTCAAGTTCCGGACCGAACCCCTGGTCCCTTGAAGTTTAACTTTCCCGACCCATGTGGTCTCAAGACGACCATAAACAGTAAGACCCTGAAGATCGGTCACAAACGCGCGCAGTGAGTTCAACTCAAGACACAAGGATCACGCCTGGAAGTTCAGAAGCCGCCGCGGACATCCGAAGCCCTGGTCGTCAACTGCTCCGTGCTCAACCCTGCCTCGATTAAATGAAACTATCCACTCGCGGTTGTCAATCATTGCAACAGCGCTCACCGCCGTTTTTATCATGTCTCTATTGATTGGACTACAGAAAACAGTACTGGTGGTAACAGTCCCTCGGCATGGTATCCTCGAATGAGGGAGGCAGGGAGTACCTACGATAAGGGTAAGAAGCCGATAAATACGACCTCCTCGCCCCGCGCGATGCTGACTCTCGGCGGACCCCAAGTCACAAGAGCTCGGGTACAAGAGACGGATTGAGGCATATTGCCGTTGATGGCGAGACAGGGGGGCAGTGAAAGAGGACGAGGCGAAATCGATCTTCCCCATGGGCAGAAGCTGAGAGCGGCGGGGAAGTGTCCGAATGACAGAGACCCGCACCGGTCAGAAAGTAAATTTCTCGTCTCAAGAGATCGAAAGAACGGTTCCGGAGCTGACACTCCTCGAATCTTTCTCTCGGTATCATATCTACTTCAAATAACAGAATAATTCACTAGGTACTGAGACTTGACCTCAAGGGCTGATAGCGTCACAGTCTTGTATACTTATGGCGGCTTGAAGACATCAAGTCTGATCCCCGCTGTTGTACAAAGAAGGATGCTCTGCGAGACTTTCCCAAAATCCAAGTTCAAAATTCCAAGGATCCAGGCTCAATCCGAAGTCCCATGGCTCAGAATCATTGGAAGGATTAGTTTCCTTCCGCGAACTGATGTATTTACTTTGCGAGTCCTCCATTTGTATGCGGTCGAGAAATCGTTGAATGGTGTCCGCAGCTGCTGAGAGCACCGTAAAATTCGGCTCTCCAGGCCGAATTATAGTTCCCATCTCAATCTCAGCAACGAGTACCCCTAGATCTTGTAAAGTTCTGTTCTTTGGGATCTTGAATTGTGTCACGAGACTTGGCTGTTTCAGCATGGCTAGTAACGCTATACCGACAGCGGGAAGTCCATAGTGCGCAACCTCAATAGAGTTAGATTGAACTTTGTGAATCGAAAGTCGAAACCTTACCTTCCATACTGTACTTGTTCCGGAAGAGACGGCCTGATCCCTAAGCACGACTGCTTCTACGACTAAAGACAGAATCTCTTGAGCGAGTTCAACGATGGTCTTGTCCGGTTCTGGTGGGGACTTGAGACAGACAAGTTGCGTAAGAAACAGGATGTGAAGGTAATTGAGACGTGCGCTTATGAGAAAATCGCGTTCAAATGGAGTTCTGTCTGATCGTTTCATGCTCCCTTCCAGCCGAAGAGAAGGGGGTAACAGCATCCATTGACTTTGGGCACGCTCTCGTATCAACCTATGTGTGGTTAGCCATGATAGTGTTGAAAGATGCAGTCTGTATTGAAGAGCTACGCTTACTTTATTTTTTCCATGCATATTTCTCGACAATCGCCAAACAACATAGCTAGGATGTCCTCTTTGAGGGAGGCGCATTGTGCGGACCAACGGGTGTCTGCTCTGTAGCAAGCTTGTGCATCTTGTGTCCAATCTCCCGTCTTGTCAGACGCTGGTTGATCTGACTCCTCCGAGTCAAGAATCAGTCGTCCTTGAGGAACTTGGAGATGACAAAATCTTTTGCTCAGCCTTGGAGAGCGACCAAGGAAGATTGAAAAGTTCTTATCGGCCGAGTAAATGCGGGCGAAGGCGGTTTTTCGGAGCTCGACGAGAAACAAGGGTGCTGAAGCCGGTCCTGGCGGCTTTTGGTGATAACCAAGCGCAGTAATTGATGCAATGACATCCCCAAGCCTTCTCCACGCCGAGTAAGCTGCGAGATGCATCAGTTGCGTTTCTATGGCGGTTCCCATCCCATGACACTTACACTGAATCCCAAGAACGTATGAATGAGCGATGAAGTTTTCATACTGTGCAATGAGCTGGAGGTCATTCAGGCAGTCTAAAGATATGCATATCTCTGCCAAGGCATCCGAAACCTTGATTGCTAGTCCAACAAGCTGTTGTCTTCGCACATCTGATTTGTACAAAGATGGGAAGAAGGGCACCTCCATTGTAGCTCGGATCACAGCTGTGAAGAAAATCCCCACTGTTTCCCATCGCAGGTTCTGGCCTACGAACTGAGCTGTGAAGTCTGAAATGGAGCACCCTGGATTAGTTCCAAGTGTCTGCCTCGAGTTTCGAAGTAACAAATGAGTGAGTGAATGATGCCACCAGTCATCTTTGTCGGTCTCTCCTTCCAGGATGGTGCCCAGGGCTCGGGAGCATTCATCCACGAAAGGTTCAGCAAGAGCTAGATTGGCGCCTGTAGCACGCCAGAAGCTAATCAAATCTTGCATAGCATTTAACGGAAAACTTTGGAAGACATGTCTCATCAAGTCCACTGTGTTTTTAACAATTGGTTCCTCGTCCAAATAGATGGTATTAGGCGCAGCTTCTGGCCTAGACGTTACACTGCTGGTTGCAGTTCTTTCTGGGCTGTCGTTCGCATCCTGTATCAGGTGACTGAAGATGGAAATGTGACTAGACGCCCCTAGAAATCCAGGGTTCGGGTTCAAGGGACGGGTTGGAGTTGATGATACAGGCGAATCCTCTAGTGGTTGGTAGCTTTCAGTGGACTTTTAGCGACTGTTGACCAAATGACACAACCCAGTACATACCGAGCCGTCTTTGAAGATAAGAATGATGGCGAAAGTGTCTCGGTTCGCTTCCTTTTGAAAGGCGTCGCGCGATAGACACAGACATCTTCTCGGTTGTTTGTGACGCATCGGGCGCAAACGGGCCGCTCATGGCCGCAAGCCAGTTTCGCCGTTCGACACGGGTCACATGCCGCCAGCCGGGGCGTCATATTATTCGTTCAATGACACGATAAAATCGTGCAGTTCGTCCGTGTGGTAAAGTTCCAACGTGTTCGGCCAACGGAGGAGTATTTGGGAACTCCGATGAAGCTCTTCATCGGAGTAAGATCACTCCGATAATCGGCAACGGGGTTCAAGATCCTTTGTTTCTCCGCACTCGGAGAGTAGGTGATGGATTCGGAGTACGGAGTAATCGCGGAGTAATCTACCCAGACGAATTTCGACTACGGAGTGCGACGCACAACTTCATTTTGTGAACAAAATTATGTGAAAACAACATGGGAGAAAACTTCAGTCCATCTGCATAAATCCTTATGTTGTTGACGAGTCGATTGGTTTGGTCGGGCAACGGGTGTTCTGAATGGGCAGTCCGTCAGTGGCTAAGTCTTATTTTTCGGATGGGATACGAAAATTCTCCCTGTCGCTAACGTCTTCGTATTCTTTACGATATTGTTTTACTCAGCCACGTCACCTGGAAAATGGCGAAAGGTTCTTCGAAACACGGCTGCCAGTGATTTGGCTCCGAAATTTCAGGTACTCTCTTTTCCGAAGCAATGTTCTAGACAGAATCCCATCACGGGAGACTGTCTCCCAGGCGTGCCACTGGCCATTGTAGAAGATCCTGGGCTGCTGGCTCTGTGCGTTCGCAAACCCCAGCCATAATATGATCTGCCCACCCATCAGCAGGCCATCCGTGCTCTAGCTCCTTCAACACTACTGTAAAACAAGCCAGAATTGCCAATGAAAGAGATTCTCTCGTCCGAAGCTGGTCTAGAAAACGCTCCGGAATGCGGTATAGCCAGCCGAGAGGGCTAGCGTGATGTGCAGCATCAGGTAACGCTGACATCATCTCGTTTTCTAAAGTAGATGGTTCCATCACAACGAAGAACACTTCCAAATCATCCAACGCGATGTTGTAAGCTGCCCTGACCCCAATGTCGGATATCTGTTGGGCTCGACGTCGTAGCATTTGAAAATGGGATCTGTACCCAGTGTCGCCTCCATATTCCGGAGATTCTCGTGAGATTGAGACGTTCGTTGCGGCTTCAGAGGGCGCATTTGTGCTTTCGTCAACGTCGTTGTGGAACCTGATCGATTGTACCCCTCGTAAGAGCCCGAGAAAGTCAGATCCAGCTTGGTCGCTGAATGCGATGTATTCTCCTGGCCTTGGACCCAAAGCTAGATTAATCAGACCGATCAAAATTGCCGAAGTGTGCACAACCTCGTAGTTGCTATCGTTGATGTCTTGAAGAAGCATAGTAGAACCTTGGATCCCAAGAACATGGTGTCGTTCGGCTTGGGCTAAGAGATCTTGCTGTAAAGGATGGAGGCGAACTTTGTGCAGCGCAGCGAACGCCAGCATGAGATGAAGAAGGTGTGGATATTGGAAAGCAAGCTCTGGCAGCCGGACAAGCCAGAAGCGTTTCCCCTTATCGTCATGAGCCAAGGTCGAGGCTGTTATCGTGTGGTAGTGGTGCAGCAGCTCCATATCAGCGTAGCTCAGCACGGGATGCGAGAATGCGTGCTGAGCAGACCGGGCCATGGAGTTTTCCATCATTGCTAATCGCTGGGATATGATTTCCAGTTGTTTGGACTGCTCGGCCAGTACGCTCAGTAGGGTGGACGAAATACCATCAGTCTGAATCGAGTTCGAGAGACCTGGGCCAGTTGTGCGCGTGGTGTTTGTTTGAGATAAGACGTCTGTTCCAAAACGACAATTCATGCACTTCGATGCACCATCTCCTTCATATCGTTCCAATCGAAAACTGCAGTCGACCTCCCTGCGTACACAGTTAAGACAGCTCGGCCTAGCTTCATCGCACTTAATTTTCCTCCTCTTGCACTCTCGACAACCCAATCGGGACTTTTTGTGAGGCCGTCTATGTTTAACAGTGCCTTCTGATGAGCTCATTGTGGAAGGTTTGGTGCATAGACGCCACTGGTATGGTCGGAGCGGTTGTTTTCGGGATGGACGAGGACGGTGAATGAGCGGTCGTCGACGGCGCTCCAGCTGTGGGATCTGAACGAGAAATCCGCGGATTCTATGCGAGCGCCCAGACAGATGGAGCTTAAATATTTCGAACAAGGGGACATCGGCGGTCCGCTATGGGGGACGTAGATCCTAGTCTCCGGGAGATGGCACAATGCCAATTTCACAGCTAGCTCATTTCCAGTGGCGCGGTTCACGCCTGACTCCTAAATCGGTCCTTCCGACCCCATCCTATCCAACGATACCACATCCGTGCCAATGGACCCTGTCATAGCCACTTATTCTAGGATGACTGGGGCATTGAGAAGATGCCGACTCTCGGGTACCCGCATATAAGCAGTAGTCATTGGTGCCTATATCGAGCGTATTAGCTCGTACAGCGCGCTTAGAATACGCTTTCAAGCCAGGATGGACTCTTCGACTATAGCCTCTTTGATCTCGCTATGATGGATGACGGCATTCAGTTCCTCACTTTCCAAATGGGCCAATTCAGCCATTTTAATTGGATCAATGCGACATGATCATGTCCAAGATTGTTTTCTAGGCAGCGCTTCGTCAATTCGTATAAATCTTTGACGGCTTCTCGTTTTCATGGCTTAGTCTGAGGTAGCCATCACTCAACATTCATTCATTTTTATCGCTTCTTGTCACTAGAAACATGTTGTCTACAGTGAAAGTTGTCGTGGCAAGTTTTGCTCTAGCCGGCGGCACTCTGGCTAATACGTGCAAGTGTGTAAGTGAAGACCAACTTTCGGCGTTGTCATCAGATATGGACTATGGTGCTCAACACAATCGTTTTAACCCGGTTACAGACTCCTTCGGATACTTGCTGGCCGTCATTGTCAGAATGGGAATCCTTCAATCAGACCATCTCCGGCAAACTCATTCGCACCGTTCCGCTCGCCTCCGTCTGCTACAAGTCCGAGCCGAACTACAACGAAGACTCCTGCAATACCGTTCTTTCCAACTGGACAACCTGGGCGCTCCACTCCTCGGACCCAGCCAGTGTGCCCTCCTCGCCTTCCCTGAAAGGTTGCGAGCCGATCTATCCCAACGGAACCAGCATCAACGGGGATCCTGATGCCGGTAGCAAGGGCTGTTCTTTGGGTGCTCTGCCTCCTTACGTTGTCAATGCAAGCGACTCTGGCGACATTCAGAGGGCACTTGCGTTCGCAAAAGATCGTAACCTCAGGCTGGCTATCAAGAACACGGGGCACAATGGCTCTGGCAGGTACGCGCTCATTGATCGATGAGAGACCCTTGATTAATTTTTGAACATAGAAACCTAGGAGTCGGAAGCTTGTCGTAAGTTCTCTTCTTCCGCCAATCATTCACTTGCACAGCATTGCTCATACATTCTTAACAGGATATGGACGCACAACATGAAGCAGACCCGATTTCATACGCAATTTAAGTCTCCCTCCTGCCCCGCGAACTCTACGTGGAAAGGTAGCCAAATGGCTATCACTATTGGAGCTGGTGTCCAAGACGGCGAGCTTTACGATTTTGCACAGAAGAACAACGTGGTGGCCGTGGGCGGCACGAACATGGTATGAATTCTTTCGAGAACGTCTTCAAGAGCACTAGCTAACAGTTGCTTTGAAGGACGTTGGTGTTGTCGGATGGGCTACCGGAGGAGGACATGGCCATCTGACTGGAGAGTACGGCATGGGCGCAGACAGCATTCTCGAAGCCTCAGTCGTCATCCCCAATGGTGATTTGGTCACAGTCAACGCGTACCAGAATGAGGAAATCTACTGGGCGATTCGTGGAGGCGGAGGTGGCACCTTCGGCGTTATCGTCAACATGACAGTCAAGGCATACCCTGTGCCAGATATTATTCTGCTTGGCGTCAATGTGTCCGCTAACAATGATACATCAACTAAGAGTTGGTGGAAGTTCGTGGCAAAGCTGCACACTCTGCTCCCTGCACTTCAAGACCGAGGAATCAAGGGTTACTACACCATCGGAGGCCCCCCTTCGAGCGCGACAGTTGGCATGGCCGGCTCACTCTTTGCTTGGAATATGTCAAACAACACTGTTTCAAAAGCAGTCGCTCCCATTCGAGAACTCATCTCGAATTCGAGCGGTGTTGTGAGCGGCTCTGTTCAGGTCGTCCCGATCCCATCCTTCTACGGCCTTCTTACCGACATCAAGATTCCCGATCACGCTGGGGGGTCTGGGATTTCTGCCTCAAGACTCATCAGTCGGAAGGTTGTCACCGAAAACGAAGATCTACTCGCCGAGGTTTTGGAACAGGTTGGCCCTCAGGCCCTCGCGCCAACAGTGAGAACCCCTTGCCTTCATGTTCGTTTCCATCAACTTCTTAAGCTAACCATCACTATGAAGGACGGAAGCCCAAATCCTTCCATGTCTGGAACCATGACGATCAGTCAGGTTCCCGTCGACAATGCGCTGAATCCTGCGTGGCGCGATTCTGTGGTCCATCTCATCACTTCTCAATCATGGACGGACTCCACGCCAAACACCACTGTGTCTACGCTGGTCAACGAGATGACATACAACAAGTTGAACATTCTGCGAGAGCTGAATCCGGAAACGGGGACCTATCTGAACGAGGTCAGTTGTCCTCATTTATGTCCTATTGTCTAATCATTTCTTTCGTCATCCTTTGAGTTTATTCCGCTTGAAGCTGCCCGCAAAGTCAGTTGCTAATGCGTGTTTTCTACTTTCATAGGCAAACGCAATTGAGCCTGGTTGGCAATGGTCTTTCTTCGGACCCAATTATGGACGGCTTCGTAGTATCAAGGAGAAGTACGACCCTGAGGGGCTTTTGTGGTGCCCGCAGTGTGTTGGGAGCGAGGAGTGGTTAGAGAGCGAGGACGGTAATCTCTGCAGAGCTTCGAAGCCGTTCTAGCTGTTGTCCAGGCTTTGCCGACGAGAAACCAACCTTTTGTTTCCTTTCTTTCTGAGGTGCCGCGACACCCAGCCAATCCAAATAAAATAAACATTCTACCAATCATTGATAATAGAATTTGGTTTTGCCAGACTTCGACTAGACGAATCTTCGTGGGCTCCATGAGACTCTCTGGGTGTGGAAGCACTCTCCAACGAGCACTTCCATAACACCCAAAAACCGTTTTAAACGGAGGGAAATACTCCGTCCAAGACTAAAGAATTAGATTTACACTTTGATTCTGGCTCTCGCCCACTACCTTGAGTTTACTAGGCTAATGCCGAGACATGTCGTCAGAGAATCTCAAATGTCAAGTAATTAGAGTCGGTAGAGTTGAAGCATGTTGTTATGCGACATTTTCACGACTACGACGGAGAAGACGAAGATCATTGCCAGTTGCTTTCCGATTAGTCAAAAATCTGAGCATTGAAGCATCCTAATGACATTCCAAGATGTCTCAGGCTAATGGCCCGGAGCTGGGGACAACTCACCCGACCGCAGCGGCCCCTGTGCGTCCCGAAACATGTGTACGTCCATTCCGACCTACCCTGCACGTCATTACGGCAGATCACCTAGCGTATAACTCAAGACTTGATTAGGCATGTTAGCAAGCCACCTGACTGATGCGCCGTTCTCTTTCCAGAAGAGTATTGGTAGTTAAGAGTTTAGCACGCAGATTGAGAGTGCTGTTCCAAGAACGCTTTCTATGGTTGGTTCCGTTTGGCTCAACGCAACAACCTTCGTAACAAAATGAAATACCAATGTCTGCTGTGGGTATGCATTGCGAATCGTATTCTGCGGGCACTCATTGAAGACCTCTCGCAAAATCATATCCAGGCACGCCATGTAAATTGGCCGATTTTTGAGACCATGCAAGCTCAATTCTCGCGTGACAGTTATGCAGCAATCGCACAAATTGCTTTTCACTTGCTGTGGAAGCTTGATGAAGCGATCTTCTGCCAGGACGGGAAACGTTGTCTAGGTCGCTGGCTTCGGCAAACTTGAGCTCCGATCCTCTGCCTTGGAATGCACTTCATTCACGACCAAGCTCGAAGACAACTTCCACCAGCCCCGTTTGGTATCAAGATGCATATTAGCACCATGTTTGTCTCGCTATTACGGTACTGCTATGATTCACAGGGAGGACCGTTTAGCCGTTGCCGCATTAAGCCTCAAGAATCTGGCAGTTGACGCTCGGCGATGTCTCAGATCTCCAATGTCTGAGATCCTGGATCCACAGTAAATACCCATTTTTCTTGAGTCTTGTCTCGATACTTTCTCAGTCTCAAGCAAGGCAGTAAGGCTCGACAGTCTTGACATCAATGACAGAATTTGCCGGAGGGAAGAAACAAATAAGTGAGACCTCTTCCTCTAAGTCTTAAAAATTGCCAATCCTGTCTTTTTCGGGGTTCGGGAGCAACCTAAGCGCCTTAGCTCCGAACTTCAGATATTCCCCAGAGGAACTAAGAAAATCATCTATCACCTTGTCCGCTGAGAGATATATTGACTGAAAATACGAGGCTCTCGGTAAAGCTTGCTCGGTTGCAATGATGAAGAGGGCTGTTTTCGTCTTGAAACCTTCTCGGAATATCCCTAGATATCTTTCAAATATTATTGTGAAGATCTTTGGGCATTTGAGGTTAGATAGCAATTTACACAAGCACGACGAAATATTCAAGATTATTGTTGGCATACGATGAGCCCGTGTTCTGTAAGATATTCCAACTATAAAGGAGCCCTTCTTCTGCCTTCACTATCGAACCATTTCATCATTTACAAACTACCAGCTCATGCAAAGCCTCCACCATTAGCCAACCACCTCACTCTTTGCGCGTCACCTTCAACCCTCTTAATCTTGGAAAATGCGTTTCTCCACCCTCAAGTTTGCCATTGCTGCCTTAGCCATCTGCAGCAACACCGTCTTCGGCCAAACTACTCCGTCCCAAGTCGTCAGCAATATCAACATGCTTACCCAGAAGTCCGAGGCCCTTCAGGCACCTGCCGAGTCAATCACCATCGTCAATGGACCGCTGATTGTAGCCGGTCAGGGTCCTTTCCCGGTATGTCCGGTATGTCGACAGTCCAGCAGAATTTTTGATCATCATCAAGGCAAATGCAGCAAAGTGACTAGCTGACGCGCGTCGCTCGCAACAGGAAATTATCAGGGGTTTTACCGATATCGTCAGTACCGCGACTACTGCCCTTTCGCAGATGCAGGGCATGGCCGCCATTCCGCCTGGCGCCAACTCCGACGCAATTCTCGAAGCCTTCCGCGGTTTTGTCCGTGTTCATCAGGCGCTCCTCGAAATTCTCATTGGCAAAGCTGGATTATTCAGCACTGTCCCTTTCATTGGACAACCTATCGCAGCGGCTCTGCGCCAGATTGAAGCTATTGTCGACGTGAGTCTCGAGGGGCCTCGAAGCATGATCACTTATAACTAATGGTTTCTCCAGACCCTGGCTTTTACTCTCATTGACACCCTGGAAGGTCAGGCCTCAGAGATTCAATCTGAGGCCGATAGCTTGAGTGCGACTATTGGGGACGCGATCACTAGCTACCAGGGAGTCAACCTGGACTGAGGGCATTTGGATAATCATCTTGAATCGTTAAAGGCTATGGTAATCTCAAGCCCGGTTTGGGCGTATTGTTATGCTATAGAGTAAGCTTCCACAGAGTGTGAGTTGACGAAGATCGCTCAATGGTTTCGTCGCGGGATGCTTTTGATGAGAAAACAGCACTCGTTCTTTTTTCTAAGGGCTCATGACTGCGTAATGCCTCCAGCCACCGTATCTCTTCGCATATTCCTTTGCCTCCTCGACCTCATCCAACGTGAAGCTCTTCGTGATCGTGCCACTCTCAGCGCCAATCTTGAGCTGCCCCTGGGTGATCATGTTGATGAGCTGCTCCAGCGTCTTGCGATGACACACCCACTTCGCAAGAATCTGCAGGTCCTTGTAGACAGCTTCTGCGTAGTTGATGCCCCCAAGACCACCCATGGTGCCACCGCTCAGAACGATACGGCCCTGACACTTGAGTACACTGAATGCAGCGGAGAGGTACAGCGGACCAGGTAACTCACCTGGGGTCCAGTCATTGTAGACCTCCGCTCCGGCAGCGTCAGGCGTCTTGTCGATGATTGCCTTCCGATCAACCTCGTCATCACCGCTCATGACAACATACTGCAGTCTGGGATGGTTAATCGTCTTCTGCATCGCCGCAAGCTTCTCATTATTCCTGCCGAGAGCAATAACATTTGCACCAAGCGCAAGAGCAATCTCAACGGCGAGTCCACCAAAAGTGCCTCCAGACGGGCCGATCACAATGGTTTCTGCGGGCTTGAGGTCCGCCGCTTCGATGATGGCGCCAGCCGAGATGGCGTACATCGTGAGTGACTGTAGTACAGCCGCATCATACCCCAACTCTCTGCACAGCCGATTCTCATTGAGGAGATAGCAGTTCTCCAGCGGCACCTTCTGGTATTGCTGGAAAGCCCCGTCCTTCCACTCGCCCTGCATCAATTTCTTCGCCCGGGGCCCACTACCCCCGATGTGCCCGATGACGATCTTGGTGTTGGGATCATCTCGGGCCTGGACCTGGGCTTTAACATAGACGAGATCGCCGGGCTTTAGGCGCACTGCATCAGGGCCGACTGCGTGCACGCGCCCGATTCCGGCGGAGTTGGGGATCAAGGGTGGTTCCAGGTTCAGTTGCGGGAGCTTTCCGTCGTGGGCGAGATGCGTGTAGGGAACGACTGGCGCAGCCAGAACGCGAGTGACGACGGTGCCGGTGGTCGCTTCGGGAATGGGAAGCTCGATCTTTTCCAACGGTGTGCCAAAGGCCGGGAGCCTCAGGGCCAGGTTCTTAGGCGCGTTTGAGCCCATGATAAATTTCGCAAAGC
Organism: Colletotrichum chrysophilum; assembly: GCF_026319265.1. Taxonomy (NCBI): domain Eukaryota; kingdom Fungi; phylum Ascomycota; class Sordariomycetes; order Glomerellales; family Glomerellaceae; genus Colletotrichum; species Colletotrichum chrysophilum. Next base: position 148,972 of record NW_026517322.1, on the reverse strand, counting down.
AAACTTGATGAAAGAAAAGAGCGTAGAAAGTGCGGAAGGTGATGTGAAGAATGGGAGAACTTGGACTTTTGCTGGAACATGCCCAAGTCTGAAGATAAGTCTTTTATAAGAAAGAATTCATGTTGTCTCAGCAAAACATCAAACGGCCCGAGGTTTTCCATGCCGAGACCGATGCTGATGAGAATGCTGTTGTTTGGGCAAAATAATGAAGCGTCGGCTCTCAGATATCGCTCGGGTTCCCGCTTACATCATAAAGGCGTACGGGAAGTTCTCACGATACGTCGAGTCGCGCCCACTGCCCCGGTTCCAACAACTCCCCACAACACAACTCAAACCAATCATGCCCTCGTCTCCTCCTCAGCTCGCAAGTGATACTCTCATTCCCATCTCAAAACCCTGTCTTGTAATCTCATTCGCGTCAGAATCGAGTTGGGTACAAAAAAACAAGTCGGCATCTTGAGATTCCCGTTGAAACGTCGAGTCACCTTCCACAGGCGATCATCACTTTGTTGGTAGAGACATCCAAATACACTGAAAGATGCCCCAATTTGGCTTGGCATTACATAAACGGAAGCTTGTCGTCATTCTGCTCTACCCTGGTATTCATAAATGTTCCAACACACAATTACGGCCCACATCCCCAGGTATCTCAATGAACTCCCAACCCAATCACCCCGAAATTATTGTTCCCACGGTCCACCCTCCCCGCCTCCTGGTTCTTTCCAACATCAGGCCGATCCTTGGCCCACTCCTTCAACTCCTCCTTGCTCTTCCCCGTGTACTTCAGCATATCCTCCTCCGAGATCTCGCCGGACCGGGAGCCGGTCAAGCGCTGGTATAGCGACTTCTTCTTCGGCGCCTTCGATTGGCTGGGTGGCTCTTGATTTGCGTCCTTGTTGACGAAGGTCACTTGGCTGTCGTTGTTGTGGTGAGACATTTTAAAATGGCTCTTGAGGTGGTTGAAGGGGTTGCGTTGTGTGTCCAGTGGGGTTTGTATAGTCTTTTTGTGTAGATTGTGATTACTGGCTTGGTTGAAGACGATGAGTGACAGTAGACCTGACGATTGTCGAGGAACGTGAGACTCGGAGAAGTTCATGCTTTATAGAGTATCAGACGATGGCTTGATGGGGAAGGTGCTAAACCAACAGGAGCCACTTCCAAGCGGGGGCATCTTTGTGCGTTTATATCTTCATCACATGATGGCTGTGTCATGGGTTTGATACATATCGCTCTCGACTATTGAACGCGGCCACGGGCTACAGGCAACCCAGAAAGGGCGAAGCAGCTCTTGGGCGCGTGCTGGGCAGGCGACCCCCAGCTCTGCGCCGCTTAAGCCTCACCGCGTGCGGTGACTGTTGGTTCGCTTGGCTCGGTGCAGCTCTTCTCATTGGGCCGGCTGGGGTCGAAGCAAGCGACACGTGAGTTGGTCGGGCAGACGACCCTTGTATATCGCAGGTTGCCCCGGAATGGAGACGGCAATCCCGCTGCCGTTGCTCTCTTGGCAGTAGGCCGTCAGGCTGTAATCAGGCCACGGGCAGCGCGAGGCTGAGCACGAGCTCACTTGGGGGCCTCAATTGAAAGTTCTCGGGCGAGTGTTCGTCATGATTTGTGGTTACATTATGCCGAGTCGCGACATGCATCACGGCGGCGTCGTCTATGGTATCTACAGCAAAATACGGTCGCTCACCTCGCGATGCTCGCTCTCAAGCACAAGCGGGCCCCCACTGGGGCCGCTAGCGTCCAGGCTGAGGGTGACCTTTTGCAAGTCGGCCACCACCCTCACCGTCTCTCCGATGTTTTGGTAGTCGATCTCGTGGTGGCCATGCGCCTGGGATGACTCGTCCTTCTCCTCCTTCACCTCGCGGATCTCGACGTTCGGAAACGGCAGCCGGCCCTCTCTCAGTGGCACCAACAGCACGGGGACATGGAGCTCCGACTCGCCGAACTTCGTGTCGGACTTGTCGACGCCCAGGCTCTTGAAGTGACCTCGTTTGCGGCCGCCGACGAGCCAGGTCTCGGGAAGACCGTTGACCTCGTAGCTGAATTCGTAGTCTTTGTTGATGCTCTTGCCGTCGCTGACGGCTGTATCCCAGATGCGTGTCCACCGCAGCCGGAGGTTGGCAGCGAGAAGCTCATTGACGGCCACGGTCGAGTCGAAAGTTTGCTCTGAGGGTGGCGGGAGCTGAATGTCGACGGAGTGGAAGACAGGGATTGACGGAACATCGACGGGGATGAGAATGGAGCGTCTCGCAGATTCCATTTCTTTGATTGTAAGTCGCGGGTGGGCTGTCTGCCATTCCTTCAGGAACGCCTTCAGCATGATTGTCGCATCTTCATTGGTACCTGGAACAGCGCCCAGGCCAGAAATGGCTCCCTCCGCCAACACGGGCGAGATGAAGCTCGTAGGTACCTCGCCAAGCAGGGCGGCACGTTCCAGCTCATAAGCAGAAAGACCAGATTGGACCTCCTTAAGAATACGTCCAATCAGGAATCCCGAGAACGTCGATAACGGCAATTCTTTGGTAGCCTCGGCAAAGACTTCTTCGACATGTTCGATAATCTCGTCCAACAGCACGCTGTATTCGAGTCTGAGATACATGGTTCGCGGTGTCTTGGCAGTGATTACATTCGCGGACTTCCGGGTGATCTTGTACAGCAAGCTGGCCGGCTGTTTGGGGAAGACTGTAACGGTCCTACTTGAACCCGGGGCAGCGTGGGCCTTGAAGACTTCGGAGTCCAGGAGCTTTGTCGTGAACAGCTTCAGCGGGCTGGCAGATGCTGTTGAGACGCTGAAGCGGGAGAAGAGCTCCTTGTCCTTGAAGACATCCTGGACATTGACACCCAAAGCCAGCGAGATGGGAATTGAGAAGACGCTTGAGTAGTGGTACGTCGTGTCTTCCGTCGTGTAGTTCACCTCAACTCTGACGGAAATGTTGGGGACGTCTTGTTCAATAGTGTAGGGGAAGCGCATATTGATGGTTGTCGACTCGGATACGGCCCCGAAACGGAACAGTCCAGCTTCAGGTGGTTTTTCATATTCGAAGGAGGGGCCGACAAAACTGGCTTCTGTCGAGTTGATACGGAGACCACCGGTGGCGGGTTTCACCGACAGCTCGCAGGACGTGATGGAGTTCCATCCTGTTGAAACCTCCAGGTCGACCGAGTTGTTCTTGTCGAGCTGAATGTCCTTGGCCGCCGTAAGGCGGCATCTCAACCCTCCTGCTGGGCGGTACAGCTGCACGTCGGGCACGCGGAAGACGTGGGCGGTCTTGCTCGGTGTCTGGGTGACGTCACGCTCCCAGTGCAGGTGGACGTTGTCGCAGACGATGTCCACCTGGTGTATTCTGTAGGGCCCCGATACGTTCGTCTGTGCCTAGTTAGCCGAGGCCTTTTTACATCGGTTTACATTACTTACTGCGCTGACGAAGTGCAGCTTATTAACGCCTGGCCTCAACGTGCTTGTCTCCGAGGTTTGCAGCCGGACTTCCTTCGTTCCACCAGGAATAGTACGAGTGAGGCGAAGAGTGCCCTTTTCCACCTTCAGCTCATCGACCAGAAGGCTCCTCAATGTGATGGTAAGAGAGAATCGGTCCTTTCCATCGTGATATTCCGGGGTTCCTAGGACCTCCACTTGGGTAAATAATTGGTTGAGAGGAACCCGGACCTCGTTGGACAGCGTTGCCGCAACGCTCAAGATCTCGTTCAAAAAGCCACTGATGGCACTCTTGTCGGGGTATGTAACTTCCGCAGAAGGACCCACAGAGAGCGACTTCTTCTGGAGTAATCTTTCATTCTCGGCGGCCGCCGCCTTCATCAATAGCTTCAGTCCCACCCGCACGAATTCATCTTTGCGTTGTAGTTCCCGTAGACAGTGAGAGTACATGACAAGCATCGACAGCTCCAGTAGACTCCAGCTGTTCTCTCCAAAGAAAGGCGTTGTCATGTAGAAGAACGAGGCAGCGGGGCCATACTCGCCCAGATGGTATTTCAGTACAGCAAGATCAGCCATACTGGTCTTGACTGCATGCGTATGGTTCGCAACAGTGTAGTGTCTGAGGGCTTTGTCCGTGAGTGTTTCGTAGAGCCGGTAAAAGTCTTCACGGCTGTCCAGAGCAGCGTGCAGTAGCCCGTTCTCGATTCCGGCGAGGCCCACGCAAGAAGGTGCCGAGTCATCGGCATCCTCGTCCCTATCATCATTCTCGAGGCTCACTTCCTGAAACTCGTTGGCCTCTGATTCGCCAACCACGGGCGCCGAAGTCCAACCGCTTTCCCAGCCCCGCTTCTTGCCGGTGCCTTGGAGGACATTGCGAGACAGGGCATAGAGTTCGGCGCGCCTGGCCGCGAGCTCTTCTAAGCCTGCCTTCAGATATTGGGCGTTCGGGGCGGTCGGCGTGGTATCTTCTGCGCTAGCCCGACTTGCACCGGGGAATATGCCAGGGCTGGGTGGCGGCCTAGTATTTGTCGTCCGTACTGAAAGGGACGAGTTTCGCGCAGGGTGCATCATGGTCTTAAGCTCAGGGATCGATGCCTTCTGCTCGTGAGTGTCTGCGTTGCCGAGTGTTGATGGGGGGATGGGGAGCGCCTTGGTGGAAGTCTGGGCAAGAATCTGCTGAGCAACAGAGAAAGCGAAGGAAGCAACGAGGTTTTCGATTGCCTCAGACAAGACTGGGCTCAGAAAGGGCGAGTCGCCTGAATGCTTGGCTTTCAGCGCAGACAAGATATCAGTCCTCATGACCTGGGACACGGCAGGGACGAATTCCAGCGTCCTGCGGCAGATTTCGGCCAGCATTGATAGGTTCTCGACATCTTCGGTCTGCTTGGGCGGTGGCGCCTGAGGGGCCACGCCGTGTAGGACGGATTCCTGTTGCTCCCTGAGCTTAGCCAAGAGCTCTTCGCGGGTAGACCAGGCATTGCCCAGGCGAAGGAGCAACGAAATTTGTCTGGCAAATATATAACAGCGGAAGTCGAACACTGATACGTTGTTGGCCACTATCATCTCCCGATAGGGCTTCTTTGTAGAGCTGATAGGGATCTCGTCGAACTTGTCGTTCTTGGGGGCATCTGAAGCTTGCAAGTCAACTGGCTCATCGTCCTCCTCGGATCCTTCAGCGGCACCGAGAGCCTGAACAGCAGCTTCCGCGCGCTTGACCAAATCCTCGGTGTGGTCCAAGAGAGATCCCCCGTGCCTCTCAGCATCACCTGAAGTCGCTTGCTCCTGGATGACGGTGTCCAGTCCGACACTGAGTTCATCGTAGCCCACAAGCGCATCCTCGACCAAGCCTACACTTTCGAAGCCACGGGCCAGGCCCTCCTTCAAAATGAAGAAAGTACAGAAGTTCCACCCTGGAAGTGCTCTTTGCGAGTCCTTCTCCTTAATATCATCTTCATACTGTGTCACTCGCATGTCGAATGAGGAGAGTATCAGCTCCTTGAACTTGCCAATGAGGTCTTCCCAAGCATTCTCTGCGTCCTGGCGGGATTCGGAATAGCCAGTCGGTGTGGCAGGCACGACGCGAGGCAGGATGTCGTACGGCACATCATTGATGCCTATGCGAATCTGTGCAATACGATCCGGCGCGCTTTTGCTGGAGCTGTTGAAGTCGGATCGGAGTTTCTCCAGGAGGGTTGAGGAACCCGATCCCCATCTGGATGTCCTCGACTTTTCGGCAGCATCAGGTCCCTTGCCGCTGACTCGTGGTTGGTTTGCGGCGGCCGTGTTGGGGATGACGACGTGTACAACCAGCCATTCGAAGGCATCATGGTTCTCTTGCGTGTTCGCCTTCCGCGTGGACTGGGAGGGAGGCGTGTGTTCCTTGATCCACTCTCGTATCTCGGATCGCGTCTTGGACTTGTACGTGTCGCTGTCGTCGCATCGGACCAGCAGAACTTTAAGGTATGGTGTGCGCCTCAGACCTGGTATCTGGTGTCTTCGCTGAGCGCCCGAGTAGCGGGCCGTGGCCGTGGCCGTGTCGGCATTGTCCGCCGCGGTGCTCTTCCCGCCGATTTGCTGGGTCTGAAAGCCGTCGTCCTTGGTGGTGCTCGCGCTGACTGACCTTGTGAGAGCGGGCGATACGGTGGGCGAAGCTGGGGCGGCGGGGGCATCAGGGGATATAAGCTCGACGTGGAGGGTATCGATGGATCGTAATGGGCCTGCATGCGATTGCCAGTGCAGATTTCGAAGGGGGAGACGCGGGACCAGTCCCGGGGCTATGAGCTTGTAGACATCGTGGGGATCGAAGTACTCGACTGCGAAGCGCAATCGCGCGAGCAGTTAGCTAAGAGCCCTCTCTGTCCCTCTCTCTCGGTTTGTGCGACGGACACGTTGCACAGGGGTTGGCAAGACATACCAGTGACTTTGGAGGTTGAAAAAGGCCGTTCCATCTTGAACGGCTCCTCCAGCTGAGGCGACAATTACATGTTCCGTTGCGACGGCAGGGCTCAATGGCGGGCGAGATTGGCGCGGTGTTGTCTGCGTGCCCGAATGGCGATCCGTGTTGGACGGCGAGGTCAGTGAAGCTACGGTGGAGCTTCCGTCGCAACAGACGGCGTGGACGGTGCAGCTGCGCAGCGGTGTGTGCCAGGTGTGAGAGCTGCGCCGGCCAGCAGCAACCGTTTCGGCGTATCCCTGTCGCGGGGCTCAGGGGGTCCAGGTGGCAGGTGCCAGCTTCCCAGAGCAGTGTTCTTCAGCTCAATGCTCCGATGATCCGCCGAGGGCGGTGAGCGGCCACCTGCATGGTCGATTGGCTGAAAATGACGCCGCCAAAGTGTGCTAATGGAGGGGCACGGCAGAATTTTGTGAGGTGAGCTGGGCTGGTTGCTTGAACCCCTCCAGCCCAACCCAACCTTACGTCCCATTTTGGAGTACATAGAGTCAATTTGCGCCCGCTTGCTGTCGGTTTGGTTTGCTATTCGCTTTTCAAAAGCATCTTTACACAGTACACGCACCAACATGTCTGGATTGCAAGCCGTCAAGTACACCCGCGGCCGTCTCGAGGTCCTCGACCAGCTGAGACTGCCTCATGAGTTTCACTATGACGACGTCTCGACCAGCGAGGAGGCATTCGACTGCATCAAGTCCATGCGGGTCCGTGGCGCCCCGGCCATTGCTATTGTCGCAGCTCTCGCCCATGCCGTTGAGCTTCACAATGGAAGCTGCACCGCCTCATCCGCTCAGGACACCGTCTCTTACATCGACTCCCGTCTGGACTACCTCAAGGAGAGCAGGCCTACTGCAGTTGACCTGACCAATGCCATCCTCCAACTGAAGGCCTGCATTCGCAGCGCCCCACAAGACGACCCCAAGGCCATCATCACTGCCTACATCGAAGAGGCCGAGAAGATCTTGGAGAAGGATCTCCAGACCAACCTCGCCATTGGCAAGCATGGGTCTGAATGGCTGCAGAAGAAGGCCGGCGCCTCAACAGAGAAGCAGATCTCGGTCCTCACGCACTGCAACACCGGCTCTCTGGCGACATCCGGCCACGGCACCGCCCTCGGCATCATCAGGACCCTCTTTTCGAACAACCTTCTCCAGCACGCCTATTGCACCGAGACAAGGCCTTACAACCAAGGCAGCAGACTGACGGCTTTTGAGCTGGTCTACGAGGGCATCCCCAGCACTTTGATCACCGATTCCATGGCCACAGCTCTGTTCGAGTTGAAGAAGAAGGAGAAGAACATCGCCGCCATTATCGTCGGCGCTGACCGCGTAGCCCGCAATGGTGATACAGCCAACAAGATCGGCACCTACCAGCTCGCTGTCGTTGCCAAGTATCACGGAGTCAAGTTCATTGTTGCGGCGCCGACCACGAGTATCGACTTGGCGACGGCGACCGGCAAAGACATCAAGATTGAAGAGCGCAAGGGAGATGAGTTGACGCAAATAACCGGCGCCATCGTCAACGCTGACGGTACCGTTGATACATCACGGACAGCCCGCGTGGCTACGGCCGACCAGCGCGTCGGCGTTTGGAATCCGGCCTTTGACGTGACTCCTGCCAGTCTCATCGATGCAATTGTCACGGAAAGGGGCGTTGCGGAGTCGGACCAGGACAAGATTGACCTCCGCAGGGTTATGCAGAAGGAGTGGGAGAAGATTGTGGGACCAGTAGATCTATAGATATGCAGTCCTGGTGATTACAAAGATTATTACGGCCAACGAATCCAAGTGGACTACTTGAGGGCGTGAAGGATCAGCTTCTGAAATCCAGTAACTGCCCCTTCGAGGTCGGCGACAGTGAGATTCTCATTGCGCCCGTGGGCAACTAGAATGGTGCCAGGCCCGTACAAGTAGCGCGTGTGCGAGCCCTTCAAGTTGGGAATGTCAGTGCCATAATTAGCGACTATCGTCTCGAAGCCTAGAAGTCGTGTTAGCTGAAAGTGGGCCGAAGGTAAAAGGTTGCTGCCACAGACCTTCAACATCGCAGTTGGCCTCAACGACACCATATCCGTGCGTGCAAGTCAACTCTAAATCCTCTGCGTCAGTCTCGTCAAGAATCTTCTGGATCCTGCCCTTGACAGTGTTTCCGCCGTCCACCTCTGGGCCAATGGCAACGCGCACGGCGATGCGAGCGAGTGAGGCCTCAGGGATGACATTCTGGGCAACACCACCAATGATCTGGCCGACGTTGACAGTGGTGTTTCCCCATTTCTCGCTGCTTCCGAGGTCGGTAGAGATGATCTTGGCGAGGGCCTTAACCATGATCTCGTTAGCGGACTTGCCCAACCAAGGGTATCCCGAGTGGCCGGCAATGCCCTTGGCCGTGATATCGCAGAAGACGCCGCCCTTGTGGCCGCACGCCAGCTTGGATTCGGTTGGCTCTCCAAAGATGACGGATTCAAACTCCAGGCGGGGTTCAGTCTCCTGGAGAGAGTCGGAGAAGAAGCGCATGCCATCACCAGTGTCCTCCTCGCCAACGACAAACAGGAGCATCACATCCTCCTCCTTGACCTTGTCCTCGCTCAAGAGGTCTTCGAGGGCAATGATCTGAGCAGCGACACTGGCCTTTGCATCGACGCTTCCGCGGCCGCTGATGCGAGTCTCGGAGGTGATCTTCTCATCAGAAATGCTGTAAGGGATATGAGGCGGCACGACGTCGTAGTGAGACGTCACAACGATACGGGGCTTAGGCTGGCGCTCGTTCGATTTCCAGGCGAGAACGTTGAAGCGCGGGGTCTCATTGTTGTCCTTGTTGCGCGGGGGCAGAAACTGAAGATGAGAGATGTAGCCCCGGCCGGTGAGGTAGTCGACGAGGAACTTGCCGGCCTCGCTCTCGTTGCCCGAGATTGAGGGGATCTCGATGAGGGAACGGTGCAGAGAAATGAGGTCGTTGCGCCAAGAAGGTGCTGCGTCGGACGTGGCCTCCGTGGCGGCTGCCGGGCCGTGAGGCGTGGGCGGAGCAGGACCGGAGCCGAGTGGTTGCTGGATGCGGGAGGTGGCAGCCAGCCGGAGAAGGGCGGCAACGGCCAGGAGGTTTGGGATGTACATCGCTTCTGCAGACGGCGGCGGCGGTGGCGTTGTCAAGATTGAGGTTGGTGAGACTCAATTGGTGTAAAAGAAAATAGTGCGCCTTCAATGGCGGGCGTGGGAGCTCTTTTTCCACTGGCTCTGGTACTGATAAGAGCACAACACCACGTCCAAGAGCGATAGACTGGAGACCGGACAGCTGCAAACGGAGCGGTGTCGGAAGGAGAGGGTCGCAGCAGGAGCTTAGTGGACGGAAACAATTCCCCGCGGGAAGCAATGAGGTCATTCCAGTCAGCTCTGCCGCCATTGGGTCCAGCCACATGCACGGGCTCTGGAGCTATCTCCTCCACCTTACCTAAGGTAGGTACCTAGTGTGGCTCGACGTGGCATGCGAGCACCAGCCACCCCCATACTGCCGCATGTTCATGCAGCGACCCGAGCTTCGTCTGCTTTGTCCACCACGTCCGAGATGCTACCTCGACGGAGCCCAAGGAGCATATTGCTTGCAGTGGAGGGCGTCTGTGATGGAAGGAAAATGCCCGAGGCCTCGGTGGGGGGCCAAGCACCTGGATGGATGAAGTGGACTCCCGTCTTGTCAATCTGACTCCCGGTTGTTTCAACAATTGCTCGGCTTCTGACAAAACATGCATCGCCGTTGACTTTCGCAACCCGAGATGCATCTGGAAGGATGCACGGATAGTTCGTTATATGTGACACTAACCAGAGCATGCTGTTCATCTCTGCATCTGAAGTTGCCCGTGTGTTGCTGCACGCTCGAGGTCAGCCCCCAGATGCACAGTCAGCTGCTGCAGGAATGCATCCAGTCTACCTAGGCACTCATGGCACTCCAGGTAAGGCATTCAGTGTCTTCCCCAGACCACCCAGACTGCTGCGGATCATCGTACTGGAATTCTGACGGGCCTGTCCATTGCCGGCCACCGAAAATCTCACAAATGACTGTGGTGTTTCCCCCTTCCACTGCAGGCGGCAAGTGGCGGCTCACCACCTTGGACCTTGCACCCTTTTCCCACCTGGGCCTCTACTGCGACCGAGTGACGGAGCACAAGAGCTGAGGTACAAAGTACCTGTGACACCTGGTCCCTGTCCGCCTCGCCTTAGCTGACGGGGACGCAAGTTGACTGGACTGACAGCACGTTCTCCGACCTACCGTCCCCACTGCGGTGACCGGGTCCGTTCGTGAATGCAGCAGACGGGCTGCCACCAACGCAAGGCGAAGGTACCTACCTACTTACCTACCTGCACCTTTACGTTAGCAGCACCTCGACACTACCTACCTGAGGTAAACTTCACAGTGCTCTCCCCCCAGCCATTCGTCACGTCCCACCGTCACGACCGACGACCCTGAACTGTTCCCGACGACAGCTTCAATTGCACCTCCACACCCCCTGCGACTGGCCCTTTCTCGACGCGTATCCTGCTCGACATCACCTCCTCTTTGCATCGCCACGCTGTTGCATGCACCTTGCTCCTGTTGCGCGCCGCCATTCGCCCACGAGACGCCCGTCCTCATCGTCCCCCTTCACGCCGACCGGACCAGACCCCGACCCCGAGTTGTTCTCCGTCCTGCCCGAGACCGCCGACCACGCCGAGCTTCGCTTCGGTCGGCCTTGACCTGACAGTCATCGCCAGACGGAGGGATGCAGGCGAATAGAGGGAATGCCGAGGCCCTGGGTCGAAAGGCCAAGGTGCGTTGCCTCCTGTCCCTATACCCTTCTCCCATGCTCGCGCCTCTGTCCTCGACCACCGATCAGCCCATGACGAGCCCCTGAGCAGAGCATTCGATCGCTCTGCGACACATCTACATTGACAACCACTTGGGATCAGTAATGCTAATGCCATGCTAGCTTGCTCGCTCGTACCAGGAGCTTCTTGAGTAAGTCTTGACCAAGACTTCCTCCCCATGATGCTGCTTTGTACTAACCAATAACTTCTCTCCCAGCGAGTTTGCCAACAAGGATCTAGGCTCTGTCGGCAACTACACCCTCGGCCGCCTGATTGGAAAAGGCTCCTTCGGCAAAGTCTACTTGGCCACCCACAAGCTTACCAATGGCTCCAAGGTACGCCTACTACATTTATCTGGATGGGGCGATATCCGAAGCTGCCGTTACTGATATGACTCTGCGTAGGTCGTCCTCAAATCTGCGAATAAGGGCGATTCGAACCTCGCCCGAGAAATCCACCACCACCGACAATTCGTCCATCCTCACATCGCCCGACTCTACGAAGTCATAGTTACCGAAAACTTGGTCTGGCTCGTGTTGGAATACTGCGCTGGTAGGTTTGCATTCGGTCTTACGAAGCTGCAAAAATACTTACCAACCTATTGCAGGCGATGAACTCTACAACTATCTCCTTGAGCATGGCCCGCTGCCTGTTCACAAAGTCCAAAAGATCTTTGCCCAGCTCGTGGGCGCCGTCTCCTACGTACACCAGCAATCATGCGTCCACCGCGACCTGAAGCTCGAGAACATCCTGTTCGATAAACACGAGAATGTTAAGCTGGTGGATTTTGGCTTTACGAGAGAGTACGAGGGCAAGTCCAATCACTTGCAGACGTTTTGTGGCACGATTTGCTACTCGGCTCCCGAGATGCTCAAGGGCGAGAAGTACGCGGGAGAAAAGGTCGATGTTTGGAGCCTAGGAGTCATTTTATACGCCTTGCTTTGCGGAGAGCTGCCCTTCGACGATGACGACGACAACGTTACACGGACGAAAATTCTTAGTGAGGAGCCAAAGTTCCCCGAGCACCTGCCCTTGGCTGCGATACCTTTGATCAAGTCGCTCCTATCGAAACGGCCATTGCTCAGACCCTCGCTTCCGGAAATCCTGTCGAACCCTTTTCTTGCCGAGCATGCTCCGGCTCAGCACGCAATTCTCAAGCTTACGAGGCCGCCGCCATTTGCGACCGTTTTGGAGAAGGAAACCCTGCAGCGCATGCGTAGCGCAGGCGTCGACATCGATTCGGTAATCGAGAGTGTTCTCGCTCAACGATGCGACGCTCTGGCTGGCTGGTGGACCTTGCTTATCGAGAAGGAGGAGCGGAAAGTGCGCAGAAGGGAGAGAAAACGTCGCGAACGAGAAGCGGAGAACAGGAGTTTGCGCCGCCTATCCGCTGCGTCTAGCAGGCTCGACCGGATTGCGCCTGTTCTTCAGGAAGTTGACGAGGATGGTGGACTGACGAATCGTTTCATCAGACTCGAAGACGCGCCCATTACGCCAAGAACCAGGGGCCGCTCAGAAAGGAGAAGCGCACATTACTCTGACTTCAATGACCTGCCAGGTCTTCCAGAGCACACCAAGGAGAATGGAAGTCCAAACACGGAGGAACCTCCGCCTCCCATCGACAAGGACTCTATCCGGTCTGCCAGTACGTCTAGAAATCGCCGCCCGGTGCCGCCCCCTAAAGAAGGGCACATCCGGAGCGCGAGATCTCGGGGTTCGACCCTTCACCTCGTGACCACGTCGGAGGCTTTGGCGGCTAACGGAACGCCAGAGCGACCTGCCGAGCAGCAAAAGGTTCGAAAGAAGCCTTCTCAAGCCATCATTGCGCACTGGAAGAACTGGACGCACTGGTTCTTTGAGAACACTCGTAGGGGTAGACATGCGAACAAGCGGGGCAGCCACTCCACGCCGAATCTGGTCGACAAGAACGGCGGTACCGGTGGCAGTAGCAAGCACTCCAAGGATACGAGCCCGCGGCCTCAGACGAGTCGGCAGCCGACTGCCGACGGCGCTGTAGTACAGGCGAAGGCCGGACTTCCTCGTGGTGTAGTAGCCAACGGTCATGCGAATAAGGCGCTGCCTGGACAGAGAGGGTCTGGCAACTTTAGCAGCAGCCCAGCATCAACTAGCACCGTTACGCCTGGACACTATCCCTCGCGTATCACGACGTCGTACAAACGACAATCATTATCTCCATCTCCCATGACACCTAGATCGACTATGCGTCGCTCCTCGGCAGGACTGCGGGGCCGCAAATCCACGTCTTCATCCGTTTCATCCATACGTTCTATGCCCCATCATCACCACTCTCACTCCAAAGCTTCGTCGACGAGCTCAAACGGCTCTGTGTCAACCAAGAACACTTTAGGGCGCGGACAGTCACCCCATCATTCATCTGTGAAGGTTCTGCCGGCCACTCCAACATCCACAGCGTTCCCCTCCAACATTCGTCTCGTACGAGGGCCCGGTCCTCCGGCTCCTCTTGCCCTCTTCAACGAGGGCATGCCGTCCGCCTCAGTGGGAATGCAAGCTCCGGGCTCGCCAAATCCATTCGCTCAGGGAGGTGGGATTTTGTTCGCCAAGCGCAAGCGAAACATCTTCAAGGGCCCCATGTTGGCCTTTGGCGGAGCGAACGCCAGCGGCAGCACCACCAGAAGCACAAGCTCCAGCCACTCAAGAAGCGCAAGCGCATCCGGAATGGGACGCAGGTCTGGCGAAGCACCAATTCAGGAAGAGGAAGAGGGCGAGGAGGCCGAGGAAGAGGTTGAGGAAGTGGATGCCTTCAGCCCCGTTGTCGGTGGGCCTGGGGAACGCATCGAAGAGCGAATCTATGAGGAAGGCGAGACTCCGATCGAGATACCTTCGCAAAGTCAGGCCGGGTCAAAGTCATCAGATGACGTGCCCCCGAAAACGCCCAAAACCCCCATTACTCCCATCACTCCTCAGACGGCGATCCCTCCGACGATCCCGACATGATCCAAGAAATCCCCTATTATTATTTGTTTACCCTTCTCAAGCGCACTTTTGAAAAAATACCAGTCTGGAATTTTGTTTTGTTGCGACTCCCACTATACAGGCCCGAATGGAATGGGTCGAGGCAAAAGCTCTCTCTTATTGTTATTTTCTGTATATTTCCCCTTCGGCGCCATGTACCATACTTAGAGAGGATACCTTGTACTAAACAGAGGGTGCTGATGCTTTTGCAATTGAAAAGAAGGATTCAAGCCAACGCCACATGTCTCGTGAAATGCCATGTCTTCCGTTTAGTAAGTCTACTACGCTGTTCTTGCCTTGGCAGCCTCATCCAGGCCTTGCCTAGCAACTACGATCTTCTCAACCGTCTCATTGGTTGCGCATAATGACGCATCAAAGGGTTTGAGTGTAGAGTCTCCCATGGTCGCCAGCGCGGCCAGACCTAGGTATCCATGGTAGATATCAGGTGGCCCTCCTGGGTACTTTGAAAATCCACCGATCAGATGTTGTGTCTTGCTCATGAGGAAGCGGCGCGAGGGGACCTCGTCGATGAGATCAACGTGGCCCAACATCTGCATTTTCTTAGTAATGTTCACTGACTCCATCCTGGCGTCCTCTTACCTGCAGTGTTCCTCCAACCCACCAGCAGTAACACGTATCCGCGACCTTGTTACACCGTCCGTTGAAGCCCACGAACCGAGTGTTCTCGTCCAGCGTAAGCTGTCCCAGCGTGTCGGGCAGGACAAAGTTGGGATCATCCTCCTCATCTTCCTCCTTTTCAAAGTAGTCAAACTGGCGGTAGACGAGGAACTTGACCAGCAGCTCCACGTCAGCGAGGCCCTTCTCGACGGTCACACTCCGGTGCGGGGTGGCTCCCTGCGACGGGGGGCGGTCGAGGAGGTAGAGCGCGCTCACGGCGCAGTAAGCGTATCCAGCTGCACATCCCAAGTCAGCCCACCGCCAGCCAAACATCCATCATAGGGTACAACGTACCGTGCGATTCGAGCTGTGAGCTCTCGGCAAGCCCGCCGTCGTACGTCTGGCTGCGTCGAATATGCCCGACCATCGCGTCGACGTCAATGTCCTCGACCCAATCCACGTCCCCCTCCTTCATATCTCCCCTCAACATCCACCGCGTTGCCGCCGCAAGATAGCAAAGTCGCATATCCCTCCCGCCCTCGATCCGCCCGTCATCCAGCACGAGCTCCCCAAAGCTGCCATCAGCTCTCTGCAGCCTCCGCAGCCACCGCAGCGTCTTGACCCTGTCGACGCCGGCGTACGCGCTCTTCGCGCCCTCCTGCCCATCCGCGACGATGGCGAAGATCAGCAGCGCAAAGTACGTCGCGGCGATGTTCGCAGAGCTCGCGTGCCGCGGCTTCGGGGCGCCCTTTTCAAAGTCCCAGCCGGCGCAGACGTCCTTGGGCAGGGCGTGCGTCGGGGAGCCGCAGAAGCCGCCGGCGGGGTGCTGCAGGCCCAGCACGAAGTTGCGCGCGGCGGCGCGGTCCTCTGCGGTGAGGAGGTGTCTGTCGGAGGAGGACGGGGAGAGGATGTCGAGGGCGGCGAGGATGAAGAAGATCAGGGCGAGGCGGGTGCTGTCGGAGCTGGTGTACTGATGCGGGAGGAAGGTCTTGTGGCAGCGTTGCCAGTATTTGATGTGGCGCTCTTTTTCGAGCGGGATCGCGGAGTCGGCTGCCATCTCATATGGTTGCGATGTACAACGAATTGAGGTTCGTGGTTGGAGATGATGGAGCATTCAGCATTCCCATCCCCAAAAGTGCCACGACCAAAACATGCCAGTCCGGGATACCGACGGCACCTACAGGACCCCGCCCCCACCCCATCTCAGCTCTCAAAGTCCCTTAGCTCCAGGCGCTAGCAGGGAAGCTGCACCACTGGAAGCCTCGCCCAGCTGTATGCTGTGGCAGGCGAATGGGAAGCTGCGCGTCGATAAGCCTCGCAGGTGCAGGATTAGCTCGCACATCCACGTCGATAAGACACATGACGGGATGCTTGCTTGGCCGACTTTTTGTCCCACGCGCCGCCGACTGGAACCCCCTTTACCAAGCTGCTTCTTCTTCCTCCTCTCTCCGTCGCAACACTCATTCTGACCCTCAACCTGGACGAACGACCGTCCAGATAAAATCAGACACCATGGCGCTCATTTCGGCAAAGACCATCATCACCTCGCTCTCCCTATTCCACGTCACCCTCGCCTTCTTCTTCCTGACGAACCCGGCCACCATCGCGGACCAGGCCTTGGTCTACGTGCTGGGCGAGGCCATGGGCATGGTAAATCCCCCCGCCGTCCCCTTTCTCTGGCTATGAATGCGTTGTTTGACTGACTTGAGAAATTTGCAGCCCCATGCCCGTAGCTTCGAGAACAAGTCTCCCGCCCTGGCTTTCCTCGCCGCCGTCCTTGGGATGCTGGGAATCAGCGACCTCGTCACCCTGAGCATGCCCGAAGAGATCTGGGTCGACTTCCACTGGGGAACGCAGGGTACGTTTTGCGAAACCTCCTTCCGATCACTCAGCCAGCTAACTGTACCACTCCAGCTCCCGCCCGCCTCTTCATGTCCCTCGTCTTCGTCGTCTACACCTTCGTCTTCGGCCCGTCCTCGCCCCTCTACGCCAACGCCCGCGGCGCCCGCTTCGCCCACCCCAACGCCCACGCCCACAACCCGAACTATACCCCTTCGACCTGGGGCGGCGACGGCCTCAAGAACCGCGTCTTCCTGACCTTCGCCTTTCTCGAGATGGTGAGCTGGTTCTGGGTCTGGATCACGCTTCGCGAGGAGCAGGAGGCAATTGCGAGGGAGAAGGCCAGGAAGCAGGAGGCGGCGCACCCGGGTGCGTTCTAAAGAGGCAGACGGACGTTGCCGCGGGAGGTATTGTGGAAGAATCACATGCATCAGTGGAGTTGGACGAAGGCATCACGGAAAGGGATATACCAAGCGAGCAAGCACTTGATTGTAAAGAGACGGGTAGCATGCATGACAATTCTTTTAAACTCCTTTGCTTTTTTGTGATACACTGCCGCTCTTTTAAATCTATACAAGGTCGGGTATGGATCTCCAAATGTCTCATCGCTTGTGCCTAGAGGAAGGGGCAAGGCTACGAATATCTCAGCGCTGCAGCGAAGCTCTTCACTCCCACTGCACCATCTCCCATCCCTTGACATTCGTCCGCCAGCTGTCGGCGACCTTTTGCGTCCACACGCCGACGTGTATGCCGGCGACCTCGCGGATCTGCTGAGCCAGCTTGTCGCCGTCCTCAGCCTCAAAGGTCCACCTCCCCAGGCGCGCGCCCAAAGAATCGCTCTCCTTCTTCAAGAACGCCACGCGCGCCTTGCCCTCCTTCAACGCCGTGGCCGCCGCTGCCTCCAGCGTCTTCACATGCGCCATCACGTCCTTGGGGATGTTGCTCTGTCCGGAGCGGTCCCGCTCCTTCTCGCGCTCGTTGAACGCCACGATGTACGACGTCGCGAGCTTCACGGCCGCGGCGGCGTCGCGGAGCACGAAGAGGCCGTGGAGGGAGCCGAGCATCAGCAGCACCTGGGACTCATCCGCCGTCCCGGCAAGGGCCTGCGCGCGGAGGACGTCCAGGCCGGATTTGACGGCGGAGGCGATGCTGGAGAGCAGCTCCGGAGGCGGCGGGGTGCGGCTGGCGGAGACGGCGAGGGCGATCAGGGAGGTGAGGAGGGAGATGATGTCGTAGTACATTTCCTCCTGCTGGGTGAGGTGCGTGCCGCGGGCGTGGAGGAACCTGCTCATGGAGGTGTTGAGGCGTTGCAGGGACTCGAGGATGTAGGTCTGTTCTGCGGCGGCGGCTTGCGCGGCGTTGGTGACCTTGTACGAGGACGGGGCCTTGTATGATAGGAGGTCGAAGAAGGACTCTGCGCTGAGGGCGAGGTGGGAGCGGATGTTCTGTATGGAAGTGAGTATGTGGACTTGGGTGATGGAGAGAGGATGCTTACCGATGGATCGGGCCCGAGGCGCAGGACGTCCCAGATTGGCCTGCTGGTCGATGATTCCAGGTTAGGCACGGATCCGTAGTCGATAATGTCTCTTAGGACGGTCTCGTCGACAATCTCCTCTGTCCCCATGTGTTAGTGTCATGAAGCTGCAATTAAGAGGTAGATATTCCTTACCAACCGCAGGCTCGTCAAAGATGGAATCGCTGCGAACATCCAGGGCTCGCCCAGCTCTCGACTCCTCCACGTACCCCATAACGAGGGTACAGCTTCTACGCAGACGCTCAATGTAGCCGGGAATGTCGAGGATCGCAGTGTAGCTCTCCGAGTCGAAGGCATCGGCCAGTCTCCTGGGCATTCTCAGCTTCAGGGATGTCTGGTAGTGAGCCTTCAGCCCTTGCATCAGGGCCCTTCCGGGGCTGTTGGGCGGCAGGACCAGCGTCGGGGCGACGGTCGACAGGCGGTCGAAGAAGTACGGGCCGAGGGAGTCAATGATTGTGCGCTTCACGTCCGCCGTGTCCCAAACCTCTCTCGCCCGCGACGCACAGCCGAGGACGAGGTAGATGCGAACCAGCACGAGTGTTAGCCTGGTGTGCTTTGGGGTTCTGGTGAGCTGATCCTCGATGATGAGGGCCGCTTGGAGGAGGCGATCTTGTCGGCTAGTCTTGGAGAGGGAAGTGGGGTTATCGATGCCGCGCTCGTGCATGCCGCTCAGCCTGACGAGGCAAGTGGCCGCCAGGATGGCGAGTTCTGGTATGCAGTCCAGCGTTTGGCTGATTTCGGAGGAGTTGATGAGGGAGGAGTACAGAGAGAGCGCCGACTCCAGAAGCGTCTTCAAGCAGGCGGTGCAGGATGATGACTTATTGGAAGTAGAGCAGACTATGCACTTCCAGTCATTTGCCTTCTTCGGGTCGTCGTTGGGAACAGGGACAATCGTCTTTGATGAGGACAGGCCGAGATACTGCAGTTTGAAAGCCAGCGTTCGTACAGCTGCTGACTTCGAAGCGTCTTCAGTTTCCTTTGCCAAGCGTGGTACATACTCGTAGGCGAGCTCCTTGATCTCCTGGGGCGAAAGGCGTTCGGCGAAACCCTTGACATCTTCGAAGCAGGCGGGTGATACGGATTCAACGTCAATGTAGCGGCATAGCTGCTCGAACTCGCTGGAATTTCCATCAGTGGCCGAGTTAGGCTGCGCGAATTGAAAGGCGGCTTCTACCCTAGCCAGGTAGATGTTGCGCTTGTAAATAGATCGTATGTTTTCCTGTGCAAGGAAACGATCGATGAGCGAGGACACCTCGGTAGAGACTCTGCGTGTGGTGTCAGCTTCGGTTCAGCACAAGCAAGTAACGATATTTCATACTCTTGCGCAGACTCTCCTATCCTGCCCGCAGCATTAAGGAACTTCTTCCACACAGCCCAGTCGCATGCCAACAGACTCAGCTGCCCCTTGTCGTCGGTCATTGACAGGCACGCCTTGCAAAGGTCGTATACTGTCTTCCACTTCTCCTTTCGCTCAAAAACTTCAATTGTCTGGAGAAACAGGTCCTTGCGGCCTGACTTGAGTTGGTATACGGGGTTGAGCGTAGGGCCCTTGAGGGCGGCATCCCACTCGGCATCCGATGCATGAGCCTCCATGATGCGATAGAAAAGGAGGATCTCCTCTTCAGTCTTGATGGCTCGATCAGGGACGTTGCCGTTCTTCTCCGCGCCACTATGCTGTTGAATGAAGTCAGTCGCTGATTGCCGCATTAGGACGGAATCATTACCTGCTCTGCAAACTGCGCCGCGCGCTGCATCTGCTTAAGGGCGAGCATGCCGTAGAGCTGCTTTTTTCCAGCCGGACATTGATCGCTGATCTACATTCATGTCAGAGCTGTCGCGAATCAATGAAGAGATGGCAAATCTTACCGCTAGCAGATGCGTGACGGCAATATTCCAGAACATGAAGCTGCGCTCCGAAGGAAATGACCTGTCTAGAATGGCTGCAATCTATTTGAGTGAATTAGATCGAGTGAGCAGCTGTCGCAAACCCTCAAGACTCACTTGTTGCGCGCTGACGAGGTCCCAGTGCAGCAGACATGACTCCAAACACCTCGTTCCGCCGTTCTTGTCCTTCGGGTTGGCCTTCACGTAACGCAGCTTCAGGGGCCCAAAGGTTTCAGAAAACTCATGGTCCTCAAGCAGTCCCTCGGACGCCCATTCCAACAACTCAAGCGAGTCGGCATCTCTCACGGCGGATGCATCCTTGACTAGCTTCTCCAGGGTAATCAGAGGCGCAGCCTTTTCAAGGGGCGACTCTAGATGGCTCTCTGCGACGATTTTCACGACCTGCGTTGGTGTTCAGCTGCGGTTTCCAGACCCATGCGCTGGGTGAGTGTGAGAGGGTCAAACCTCATAGTAGGGGTCGTTGAAGGTCCGGAATCGCTTCTCGGCGAGACGAATGACGTTGGCCCATTGTCCGTCGTTGAAGGCGGTCTGCAGCTGCAGATCGACGCCGCTCTTCAGCTGAGGCCGATTCCAGGACATGGTGATGCTTCTGATCGGATGGCGGGGCAGAATTGGCTTTGGAGGGGCACTGTGCACAGAAGGTGCAGCGGAAGCTAAGGGATGTGGGATGCAGGGTGTGATTGGTCCTTCGGGTGAATATTAAGCCGAACACCTCTGCGGTCCCAGACGGGGAGGCCGGATGCCCGCCGCGTGTCCGCGTCCGGGTCCGGGGAACTGTCCTGGCGGGCTGGTCCCGATCCCGATGCGCCACCTTTCGGGTCTTCTGATGGCCGCGCAACCACGAGACCCAGGCCGTCCTTTGACACTTGGGAGTTGAATTTTGTTCCGCGTGACCATATTACTCGTACATCATCATGACTCCGTCCCATGCATGCATATTTGTTACATAGTGTACAATATCCCGTGCCTGCCAGGTCTTGAGCGGGGGATGGCCGCCATCGCAGAGCAACACCCTTAACAATTTCAAGGGGTACCCGGATATAATCAATCATGTTTATAATCACCACCATGCTCCGTTCTTCTTGCGTTCTTCCTTCTTCTTCTCGAACTTTTGTCCTGTCAGTCTCGGTCTCGGTTGACGGGAAAGGCGGTTGGATAGCACAAACCCAGGCTTTTTTGCAATCCCTATACGCTCTGAGAAGGAATGTCAGCATATTGGATCACTGTAGTCAACGCAGAGCGGGGATCAGAGAAGGCCGTACTGGAAGTAGTCGCCGCACATGGAGCGGTCGCCCCCGTTGCGGTGCAAGCACCTGATGCTCTTCTGGGCAAACTCCTGGCATGGATCGAAGTATTCGCTCTTATCCTTGCTATCCCGCCAGAGTTAGCCAGCTTGCATTGGAGCATGGATTGTGCAACAGTCTTACGCATCGAACTTGCGGCTGCTCTCCTTGAAACCCTCGTCGACCTTTTCGACGACGGCCTTTGATGTGTCATCTGAGGACGACATTGTCACAGTCGGTTCGCTCTGGGTCGCAAGAGACGCCGTAGATTCAGTCAAATCGGGTCGGAGGAGTGAGTCACAGCACGTCGGTGGTCGTTGCTACGCTCTTGCGATCGCGGCTTGAACTGCGGCGGCAAAAGTTGATGCTGTTGCGATGCGACGACGTAACGATTGAGCACGGGCCTGTATTATGATAAGATAAGACGTTCACTGATAAGATAGGAGCTTTTTCAGCAGAGGAAGGAAAAGTTCCCCGCACGGCCAAGCGAGCGAACCCCAACAGGCTGCACAGCACAGCACAGCACAGGGCAGCGAGTAGCTGTGGACACAAGCCTCCTTAAGATCCGCCGCTATGATTGACGGATGCTCGCTACGGTTACAGCGCACGCACGCTACAGGTTCCCCCCAAACTCGACAACGGACAACTGCAGCCGACCAACTCCCAGGTTCCCTCCAGTCCGAGGAGAAGCGGATAAAGGTGCCGTCCTGGCCGATTTTGCCGACAAATTCAGAGTTTGTCCTCAATAAAGTTTCCATCTGTCTTAACTCTACATTTAAGGTAAAAAGGGGATATCGATGTCAGATCCTCTCTTTTGCATGGTGTTTAAACGAACGCCATCCAACTCTCTTTTGACGTCCTGTCTTCCATGTTTGATTACTCTGTACAAAAACCACTCATTTCACTTCTGTACATGCCCCCATACACACCACGCGTGCTTGGCATCGGCAAGTCGGTGCCAAGGTCCGAACAGTGGAGAGCATCTGTATGGGAGAGACACCGTCTTCTTTTTCAGAGGCCCAATCATCGCTAATCTGGCACAATTACGATTCAAGAGCTGCTGTCATTTGCTGACAACCCCCAGTGTCTTAGACGCAAACCCTCCCGCTGGTGTTGGCTCTTGACGACAAGAGATCGTCACTCAATCACCCACGACATTCAAACTCACTTGCAACTCACTTGCATTCGGACCTGCAGGAAATAGAGCGTTTACAAGTTGCCAGCGCTTAACATCACAGCAACGAGACCACGCCTGGCCCCCGAAGCCTTACCCAGTAGCACTCGTATTCGTCAGCAGTCGGAAACCACGGGCTCCAGGCTCGCCAACCCGGTCCGCCGGGATAGGATAGGAGAGGCAAAATCTCAGCAGCAGCCACCGTCACAATTCACGTCCAACTTCCAACAATTGCATCCTATCCGCACTCTCACCGCCGCAGCGGACATAAAGCGGGCTGTGAGCGGTGGGCGCGGAGCAGAGATTGCACGCTTGTTCTGCCCGTCTTAGCAAGCATTTACACCATCGGATCGACGGATGATGGATCTGCCAGGTTCTTGCGAAATGAGGCCTTTCTATGCCGCCCCCGTCGCCCCGAAGCCAAGTTGGTTTTTACTCTCTGGCCCACCGTGTTAGCGAGCAAGTGCTTGCTAAAGCCTGGCCCCCTTCTTCGACATTCTCTCCCCTTTTCTGGCGTCAAATTTAGAAGAACTTCTGCCCTTCACGCGCCCCCCACAGGCTGTGCCGCAGCTACGTATCCGTATTTCGTACGCTAGTCTCTTCGCTTGCAATCCTCCTCGGAAGGGGGCGAAGGATCAGGTCGCCTCGGTTCCTTCGACGGCCCTCTGGGGGGGCGGTCAGCACTCAGACCTGACCAACGCCCAGCCTTCGTCGCAGACAAACACACAATTACTACCGTGCCGCCTCTTGGTGTTCAGCTTGTGCGGTACCGACGACAGTTGGGGCGGGCTGCCAGACACTTCGCCGCACCATTCGGGTGGACTTGTCAATCTAGGGCAATTTTGGCAATGGGTGCAACCTGGATGCAACCAAGATGAAGATCATGCGACATGCGATCGTGGAACGACACCGCCCCAATATCGTGTTATTGCAACGGGTACCAAGATGGCCATCGAGTCGTCCATGTTGACCGTCGTCTCCATCTCCCATCAGGGTTCTACCATCTTTAAACGGCTCACATGGAATGAACCATAGTCGATGCGGCCTGACAACTAAGCATGCGTAAAGTAACACAAATGGGAACTTCATCAATCTCATCGACATCTTCACAGTTCAATATTGTCGGCTCAGATCAACAAGAGGCCCAGAGGCTCATTCGCCCGCTCGCACCCGGACAATGCGTCCGGCCCCGACGCACTTCCCGTTGCTCAATTTCGTCCTCATTTTGCTGCGTTCCCCTTTTTCACCCCTCCCCTGCTGGCGGCGGCCTTCCTGCTGGCCTCCATCGCGGAACGCATACGATTGGAGTAAAGTAAAAAGATGGTGAACACCGCAACTGAAGGGCGAAACGCGACCCTACATATCAATGATACGCTCAAGTGAGCGTTGTTTTACAGGTTGAGACTTCTGAGACCACGAGTCTGTGATAAAGATAGACATTTGGAGTTCCAAGCCTGTCAGTCCAGTACCGAACTCCAGGGCCAAGGCTGTGATCTATCTATCTGGCTGACTGATGATGACCACAATGTTAGCGTTGCGTCTTGCATGAACGACCTGAAACTGGGCGATTATCTGCTTCCTTTTACTCTACTTTCCCCCTCCTTGACAAGCCATTCAAGTGTTGGCAGCCAACCAGAGGAACGGGCGCACTTCATCTTGTTCCAACATGTTTCTCTCAAGCGAGCTATTCGGGATTCACCCGGGGGTCTATCCCTGCTGTCAATAACCAGGGTTTTCAATCTTCGTCCCAACTTTGAGTCGTCCATTCGGCTCCCACACGTACAAACCCCGGGAAACCCATGGCCCAAGAAGGTTGTTTGGGTTAGCCGCGCCGCTGCAGGGGGCCACGGCGCGATCCACCATCACCCTGTTTGTTCGTTTCATATCCGCACCCTCACTTTAATCGCAACGGCTTCATTAATGAAATCAACCACGCCCTACCCTCGGCTGCCGCCGACTAGCAAGGATCTGACAGACGCCAAAGACTGGTTAGCCCACCAGATGGCTCCATCAGCCTCATCTCCTTCAGAGCGTCCTGCAGCTTTCCTGCAGCCTTGGCAGGGGAAGCGGATGAGACGACTGTCTCCATCACAGCGCTGGCGCCCTTCCTCTCTAGGGCGTCCCCATACCCTCCACGAGTCCACATTGCACTTTACTGTGAACTGGAGGCGCTGGATGTGCTGTTCGACCCTCAGGGAGTCAGGGGCCCTGGCAAGTCTGGGCACTGACGGAATCGCCAGCTCTAGCCGCGCGATGGGGAGGGGGTCCAGATGTGCCCCTACACATTGGTTGCCTATGTCGACTTAGTGCGGTGAGATGGGTCTGCCACCGGAGATGGGCTTGGATGATTCGAGATTGAGATGCAAGAGGGGGAGGGACGGTAGAGATGGGCTATGGACGTAGGAGATGTAGCCCAGAAGGGAAAGGGGATCCGTTGACTTACACACACAACTTCATCAACGCGTTATAAAAGTCTTCCATCCCACGCACGCTCTCTTTCTCGTCTCTCTCTTTTCTCCATCATCACAACTGGTGTCATTCTCTCATTCCTTGTACTCAGGTCTCTCTCTTGTTGGCTGTGCCATACACTCATTTCGAACTAGACGTTCAACCACGCTCACTAAGCACAACCTCGCAAATCAACTTTCACTTCTTCACTCCGACTTTACACCTTTTTTGAGACTTTCGTCAAGAAACCAAAACAACCGTCAAGATGCGCTTCTCTTACACCGCCGCTGCTCTTGCTGCCCTCACCGGCCAGGCTGCCGCCCACGCCCGTGTCTACGCCCTCTGGTCCGACGGCGCCGAGATCCAGGTCGACGGCAAGTCCGGCCTCGAGTCCTTCATCCGCAGCCCCCCCAACAACAACCCCGTCAAGGACATCACCTCCAAGGACATTGTCT
This sequence comes from Colletotrichum chrysophilum, assembly GCF_026319265.1. Lineage (NCBI taxonomy): Eukaryota > Fungi > Ascomycota > Sordariomycetes > Glomerellales > Glomerellaceae > Colletotrichum > Colletotrichum chrysophilum. Next base: position 123,513 of record NW_026517322.1, on the reverse strand, counting down.
GCAACGCCGACCCCTCCGCCAAGACCGGCTTCGCCCCCGTCGAGGCTGGCAAGTCCGTCGTCTTCGAGTGGTACCACAACACCCGCGGCGACGACATCATCGACGGCTCCCACAAGGGTCCCCTCAACACCTACATTGCCGAGTACACCGAGGGTGACGGCACTGGCGCCATCTGGACCAAGATCGCCGAGGAGAAGTACGCCAACGGCAAGTGGCCCGTCGACACCCTCATCGCCAACAAGGGCAAGTCCGGCGAGGTCACCATCCCCGCCTCCCTGAAGCCCGGCAAGTACCTCCTCCGCCACGAGATCATCGCTCTCCACGAGTCCGACACCACCTACGACACCAACTCGGCCCGTGGTGCCCAGTTCTACCCCTCTTGCGTCCAGATCGAGGTCTCTGGATCCGGCTCCGACGTTCCCCCCGAGAACTTCGACTTCCAGACCGGCTACAAGTACACCGACAGCGGCATCCACTTCAACCTCTACAACGACGACGCCTCCAGCTACAAGGCCCCCGGCCCTGAGGTCTGGACCGGCGGCGCCGGCTCCGGCTCCGGCTCTACCCCCGCCACCAGCGCTGCTCCCGCTGCCACCTCCAAGGCCGCTGCCACCTCTGCTGCTGCTGCCCCCACCACCCTGGCTACCCAGGTCAGCTCTGCTGCCCCCGCCACCTCTGCCCCGGCCGCTACCTCTGCTCCCGCTGCCACCCCCTCCAAGGCCCCTTCTGCTGGCTGCAAGCGCCGCCGCGCTGCCCGCAAGGCTCGCCGCTCTGCTCACTAAGCGCTTGACGCTGATGAGGGGAGAGATGGGAGGAGTTGTTGAGAGTAATTAGAGTAAGCAGTTCTCTGAGCACCTTTGGGTCTCAAATGAGCTGTGGGAAGGAGTTTCACTTTTACACCAGACACCAGATGTGCAATCCAGGCTTACTGCGTCCTGCCCGGTGCACGGTATCCGAGTCTCGAGTTCACTTTTGAACTCGGTCTCAAAATTCTGCATTCCTGTACATAGTACCTTGTATAGCATTAAGCCTGCATATACCATGATTTAAGCGCTCCAATCGTGATCCCAAATGTGATTGTTCGAAATGTATGTGATGTTTGCATAACAACGACTGTGCTTTAGTAGCAAGGCAAATATGACCAAGATGTCTTGGCAAAGGAATGCATATGACTTACTCCTTTTTCACGAAGCGAGGCTTTCGCATCTGTTGGTCGGAGCAGTCCGCCGTCGGTTGGATGTTTCCATCGGTCTTTCGCCGAATGATGCCCCCAAACGGTAATGAGCTAATTGGTCGTCTTATATTAAGTCGACAATTGCCGTCGCAGTTTGATGCCGGTCTTGCACTACCGTGGGCCGCGTGGATGTCGCAATACGCTCCACTTGGCTAGATATTGAGTCAAGATACAGCACATATTAATCGTGGCAGTGGATCATATTGTGCGTGCAATAAATTGTCTTGGCAAGATCGTTTTCGCAACAATGTCAAAGCTTTCGTAGATCTCCCACTACGGACGGCATACACGATGTCAGTGGGCAGAAAAGCCTAAAGGCCTATGTCCGTACGGCGTATTTCCATTTGTAGCACGAGTCATTGAAGCGCAGAAACGTTGGGCTATTATTCAGTAGAAATCTATACAAATCCCAATAACCGTCACCTAGGGTCATCTTGGTAGGTCTGGTTTTTCCCCTGGCTCTCGATCTGCGATTCAGCCCAACTGGACTCTCCAGCAAAAGAACGCTCATCCTTAGTCTCCATCATCTCATTCGGCAGCAACGCCGTGCTGATGACACAGCCTAGCATAACACCGCCGGCCAGATACAAAACGCCGTTGATGTTTCCGTTTTCGCCGTTTTCGCCGGGCTGCCCGTAAAGGTGCTGTGCAATGAGCGGACTTACAATACCAAACAGTCGGCCCCAGAACCCCGCAACACCGCAGGCCGTGCCACGGACTGGGGCCGGGAACGCTTCGGGGGTCCAACCGTAGAGAACGGCGTTGAACATGGACTGGAAGAAGTATTCCATTGCAAAGAGACCTTCGTTCTTGGCGCGTGTATCGACAGTTGAGAATAAAATGATCGAAATGCCCATCAAAGCGGATGAGATCACCATTGTCCACTTTCTCCCGATGGCCGGGACATGGTACATCAAAGCACCAAGCAGGACCCCAACGATTCCTGGGGCGTACGTGTAAATGTACGCAGCGTATGTGGCCGATAGACTGACGTGATCTCTGCCGTTCTTCAAAGCCAGAATGCTGGGCAAGTAATGTCCTGCAGGATGGAATTAGTCTCGACTTTTACCGCAAATTTCAACATGTGCTTACCAGCTACAGTGAACCCCCAAAAGTCCATGATGTACGTCAGCCAGACCAAGACGGTCAGCCGGATCATGGGAAATCCGTCAAACAACATCTTGTATCGGCCAAGCTCAAGCTTCACCTTTTCAGGCCACTTCTTCTCCGTCTGCTTCGCACCACCGCCCAGTGCAGATGAAGTGCTCCCAACAAAACCGTCGTTCTCATCTGACTCTAAGGAATGGAACATCTCTAACGTCAGGCTGCAACGCTTTCCGTTGACGTGAGCCATGTACTCCAAGGTCTGGATCGCTCTGGCGTCGTGACCACGATAGATTAGATACTTTGGCGTTTCTTGAAACTTGAAGACGAAGAATCGGAGGACGAATACGAAAAGCGTGATGCCGCCTAGTGTGAAGAGGAGATATCGCCAGCCCATGTTATCGACCCGCGCGCAGCACTTTGTTCCGGGCGCGACGTTGTTGCATGACAGGAGCGGTCCTTCGTCGATCTGGGAAAAGTTGGGAGAGCATGAGAATACGGGGATGAAGCCGAAAGCGACGGCGCTGCAGACAATCACACCGATCGGTTGAAATATGGACAGACAAGCCAGCAAAAAGCGCCTGTTCTGATCAGTGTGTCAGAGGACCGTAAATACTCGATCTTTTGGTGAGTTGGCCAACCTGGGGAATGAACTCTAGAGTGATGGTAGTGTCGATTGGAATGTTGCCTCCCACCCCTACACCGACGAAAGCCGTCAATACGAGAAACGTGTTGTAGTTGTTAGACGCGCCCAGGCAGAGCCCAAATATCGATGCGATGAGGCAGGTCAAGTTGAAGGCCCATGTGCGACCTGGCAGAGGTAAGTTCAACTGTCACATGAAGGTTCCCGGGCAATCTCCAGATCAAGGACCTTTCGAGTTAGGAATGTGCCGAGATCGTCATACCGATGATATCCGCCAAGAATCCCCAAACGAATGCGCCGGCAGTCAACCCAGCGTTGAAGCTCGTCGCAATGTTCCCAGACTGACCGTCCCCGAAACCCATCTCTTGTTGCAAAGGCTTCAGGACCAATCCGAATGCCTGCGCCCATAGCAAATCAAGCATGTATCCGAAGCCGCAGAGACCCCAGATGTACCACTGATATTTACCCATGCCCTGCGAGTCGATCTCGCGATTGATCAGCACGCATTTTTTCTCGTAGAGCGACAAGCCATCGAGGCCGCGGAGCATGGGGCTCGCTGCGCCCTGTCTGTCGACCTCACCCAGACCGTATGCTGGACCGCCTTCGAGCGGCAGCTTTGTTGTGTCGGTCGCAGGCATCGCGTCTATCATTGCACAAAATGTGATTTCGAGTGCAAGAAGGGGAAGAAAATTTGCGACGACGGGTACATCAAGGTGATATGCGAAATGGAAGCATGTTCTCATAAGCGCAACGTAGGTTATTCTTTCTCGGCTGAGGCGTTGTGAGGCGGCTCACATGGGACGAACCGGCGCTTTCAGAGTCGTTGATGTCATGGATGGGGGGACCATGCGGGTGAGATGTATCATCATGTCATTTAGCTCCCGCAACTGGCCCCAAAGCAAAATGTGGTCGCATCCTGCATGTGAGGAAATCCAATTGCGGACGGAAAAATCATGCAAGAACACACAATCCGGTGTACGGGGATCGTCACATGGTTGGCTGTGTCTCACTTGCACCACGTGGGGTGCTGTCGCGGTGGCCGGTGATTGATGCACGGCGGGACTGTCAGACTCAGGCTAAAAAGGACGTTGTGTAGGCGCGCATCGGGTTGTGATAGGATCGTAAGAAATGACATGACGATCTGCCGGAGCTTTTGTAGCGGGCCAAACTTCTTGGCTTGAACTGCGAGTGTTCCGTCATTGATCTTTGGTTCGGGACTAACCGGCCCCCAAACTGACGTGACGTCCGGTCTAGACCCTTATCCGGCGAATGGCCGTTGGTTATCTAATGCGCGGTCGCATTTCACAAAGTCGTGATTCGGGATATCCGAGGTTGAGATAGGAGAGCAGCGATCGGAACTTTTGTATCTGATGCCTCAGATTCACTAGGATTGTTGGGAAATACGAGATGATGGCCGAGCAAGGATGCCTTGGTCTTATAGAGTTGCCCAATCTGGGTCTCCTTCTTGAAAACTCCAAAAGAGTACTTTAAATGTAAGATCAACCATGAAATGTCAAGACATACGTGTTAGATGCGACGATGATACTCAGATTTCGGGGGGAGTGGCAAGTGAATGATGCCTGAAGCCAATATGAAGAGGCTCCAAGAAGATTGCCTTGAGATCCTCATTGAAGGTTACTTAAAAATAAAAGAAAGACACAAAGTTCAAGGAACTGTTGCCAGATCTGAATTCACCTGAGACATAGTTATTTTCCAGAATGATCGCTGTTATCAACGTTGAATGGAAAAATGATTTGTTCAACTTCACATGGAGATATTGTATTATGACAAATGGCCCTTTAACGCTGTGTTTCATAAAAAGACTTACTGCATATGACTAGACAAGTCGCTCAACAAACGGACTCGATTCGCGTTTAGTAGTCCATCTCCTCTTTGTTGGAGTTTACTCCTGGGATCTACCAGCGTCTCTCTTGGCCTCTATGAATACTAAATCTGCATCCACTGATAACGTTGTCCTGGTTTCCGAAGTCTAGCCAAAAGTCCCGACTTTCATTCCCTGATTTAGTTCACGTCACCATCGTGGCTTAACAAGTTCATTAACCGCTGATGTTAGACAAACCATAGTCTCTTGCGGTCCCTCGGCTAAGAGCAAACCGTTTTAAGCCCTACGGAGCTCCTCATATGCGTTTCCGGGTCTATCAGGGGCAAAGAACCCCGCAATGGTGTCGTTGCCTAGATCACCATTCCCCTCCAAATGCGCCACGAGATCTAGACAATGGGAAGCGGCCGTTGCGGGCTGTGGCTTTCGGTGGCGTCTGCTTGTTGAATTGTTTCCCTCGCCACTGCCATACTATTTCGCAGGGCTGGGTGTGGCGGAAGAGGAAGCTCTCCAAGCTGTCCGTCCTCTGCAGATCACCTCGTAGCTCGCATCTCTCGCCCAGACCATGCGGCGCAGGCTGATACACGCTCACACGCTGTACACTCGCCCTCACCATAAACGAGCCTCCTCTGGACTAAAGTGCGGCAGAATGGTAGCACACAACAGCCGCTTACGAAAAAGTTTCACGTCCATCAGTTCAGGGAACGGATAACGGTCTGTCCATTTCAAGCCTCCACCACGTGCAGTCCGTGCCTCGCCACCGGAGCTCTTCTCTGGGACGCGAACGCGAGCTCGTCGTAGAGAAGCCAAAGAACGCCTCATGTTTGAAGTTGGAGGGGTGCGCAGGATGCGGAACCAAGCTAGAATCAAGGCCACAGCGATGCTCGAATTCTAGGCGAAACCTTGAGCCTCCGGAGGTCTCCTTCAAACCGAAATGGAACCTGCCGAGCGAGAGACTGGTGGTTGATGTCGAGATAAGCTGTGGAATGTTGGCAATATGTTTCCTCGGATTCTGCACTGATTGTCGGCTGCGCAATGTTTGTGTCGCAGAAGTTTAGAGTTAGCTTCGCATTCCTAACCCGCAGATGCTGGTCGAAAAAAAGCATCCCGTAGACCCGTCGTGCCGTCGCAGGTCTCGCATTCCGATCCAGGCTTGTCTTCGACACATCCGCCTAGCGTGTAAGAGAGTCCTTCGTGTTCCCAGGTTTTCCCGAGTTTGCCATGAGAAAACGTGCTTCGCTGGGACCACAAGAAAGATCCACGGCCCCCAAGGGAGAGAAGAGATCGGACTTTGTTGCTTACGCGCGAAGGACGTGCTCCCATGCAGGAGCCACTGCAGCAAGCACAGACAAAGGCAACGTCAGAGCTTCACATGCAAAGCAGAGGCCTTCTTCCTCCTCTTCCCCTCCCTCACCCCAGAGCCAAACTTTGGACGAAAATACCGTCTGGTCTAGTGCCGTTCTAGCACCCCAGCAAGCAGTCTAGCAACTCCAGCTGCTGTCCTAGCTCCTGGGTGTGCGTTCTCACTACCCTCTCCTGCGGCCCACCAGAAAGAGAACCCTGAACCCAATCCGAGGAAGAGGGACGAGAGAAGACGGGGTTCTGCCCATCTGTGCATCCATTCTCTTAGGGCTGTTGCTCGGGGACCCATACCAAGATTCCCAAGCTGCGAGAGTGCCATTTAGCCGCAGCGGGATCGACCCGGCTCTGGAACCCGTGCAGCCGGGGCGACCAATGCCCCAATGCCATCCGGTCTTTCTTCCCCCCTCTTCCAAGGTGAATGGGGAGGCAAGAGTCAATGGTTCGTGTTTGCTGCAGGGTCGTTGCTGGATGCAAGGCACGGTAAGACTGGGCCGGCTTGTGCGGGTAGGCTACAGACTTCAGCTCTCTCCTATTCGTAGGGTTCCAGGGTGTGAGACATCATTTTTCCAGTCCCATTGTCTCTCGTGTGAAAAAAAAGAGAAATCGACAGTTGGAAAAGTTCCTGCTTCAACATCATGATCATCGGAGCTGTATCCATCATGGCAACGGGCTTTTCGGGAGTAAACAAGCCAAAGAAAATTTCCAAACAAACTTCCCAAACCATTTTCTCACCTTCCCACTACTTGTCCCAATAGGCGGCACCTAAGAACCTAAGATGGTCAAGGCACGGGGCGAATTTGGCCGAGGAATGCGCCACCACGCAAGCGCTGCGCGCCGTCGTCTGCAACAAGATTGCCCGAGCGGCGAAGAATGATAAGGGAGACCGTGGACGACGAGACATCAACAAAACAAACGCAATAGAGGTTAAAAGTGCATGTGAGATCCTCACGAAGCGTGTGAATATCCTCCACTTTTGCTGAACCCCTCCCTGGTTGCTATTATTCGATTCCTAGATTCCATTCTCGGGCTTGCTTGTTGATCATATCAGCTCTCCATCAGAAGAATTCCTTTGCCGTCAGATAAGCTGCTCTGCAAAGCTTTACATCTTTAATCCAAACACCGAAACCGTTTGCCTACTCCTCCGGGAGCTCTTCCCCCACAACACCAGTCCGCGATGCCTTTCATCGCTTCGAAACGATCACCAACAGCCTCGCCCAGCATGCCTTGGCTATCAAGATCACCCTCTTACAACTCACCAGCCTCATCACCCCGTCTATCAAACTCAGCAAGAAGCTCACCGAGGACGTCACCGAGATCAAGCTTGTGTGGTCCGATCAAGAACTATGGCCCGTCCGTGACTTACATCCCGCCATTGATCGACGGAGCTTGTGGAACAGTCCCACTGGCACAGAAGCAGCCGTTTGCGTTGCTCCAGGATGATCTGAGGGAAATGTGGAAGATGCTGCCGGGGCTGATGACATCGCTGAGGACACACGTCGCCAACCACCGCGCACACCTGTCTCGAAGCCATTTGAAGGACATTATCGTTCAGCTCAGCTTGGCCATTGTTGAAGTGGGAATGATCACGCTCGCCGTACCGATGTTTATGATTCTTCCGGGGATTCTCTTCGCGGCATGGCTGGCGTTGTCCATGAGCTTGGTTTTGGCGCTCAGCTGGCTGATGAACGGGAGCAACATCATTGTCAACTGCGACGAGTTCGGCAACAGCACATCAGAAGCAGAGGAAGACGAGGAGAAATGGATCTTCATCGGCGGCATGGGAACAAGGTGAGTTTTGCGTGTTGGTCCTTTTGCATCACTACAATAACACTAACACCACAATCCAGCTCTACACATCTTTCACAATGCACTCTCCCCCGCCTGGCCCGCCTCTTTGGCAAGTCCTTCAGCGGCATCCAGATGGCCACATACGGCCTCCCCTTCGACATGCTCCTCCTCGCCATCCAACGCTGCTTCCCCTTCCAGACCCAAGCCTCGCGAGCGCTCTACTCCGAACTGCGCACCGCCCTCCTCGACGCCGCCGTCACCCGAGTCGCCGTCCTCGCCCACAACAACGGCACCCTCCCCGCCGCCCTCGTCCTCGCCCGCCTCTGCGCCGACATCCAGCCCGAGAAGCTCAACAAGCTCGAGATCTACACCTTCGGCGCCGCCGCCTCGGAGTTCGTCGTGCCCCTCGGCGACAGCCGCAAGTCGCGCTTCGAGGAGGCCGTCATCGACGAGCGCGGCCCGCACATTGAGCACTTCGCCTACGCCAACGACCCCTTCGCGCAGATGGGCGTCCTTCGCGCCGTCAACAAGAAGTTCGACGGCCGCTTCTGCGGCGGCGTCTACATCATCCACAACCAGATCCCCCAGCCCTCGGGCCACTGGGTGCCCGACCAGCGCCCCGTCATGCTGCTGACCGACTATCTCTCCGCCCTCTTCCCGGACCCGTCGTCGCCGTCCGCGCCCAGCAGTCTGCTTGACTACGTCATGGTCATCGACCGCGATATCGCCGAGCGACGTGAGCTCGCTGCCATGGCTAATCATGCACAGACGAAGCGGACGCGGAAGGACAACCGGCGCCTCAGCTGGACCGCTCTCGGGGCCACCGTTGGCGGGAAGAATGGTCTGCTGGACGGCGGCGTAATCGGTCTTGAGCTGGCGCGGAAGGGATGCCGTGACTGTGACGGCCACCGAGGACGCGAGGTCAGCTGGCTTCACAGGTACGTGCAGACCGGCTGGGTCGTGGAGAAGAAGGACTCGAACCCAGTCGCCGACGCGATGGGGATACTCTGCGGTCATCAATGACTATATGAACCCCCAGCCCCTTCCTCACCCCAAGCTCTCGCTAAGCAAGTGTTTTACCCCTTTTGAGTTTTTCCGTTTTTTAAAAAACAGGTTGCGAAGGATGTAATTTGACAACGATGGACGACTGATACGGTTTGGACTATATTTTCTCTCTCTCTGTCTCTCTCTCTCTCTCATCAGCATTCGGCGTCGGTGTTCTCGGTTCGGACACTAAGGGATGAATGATGCAATGAATATGAATCGATGTATTATGAGACTAGATGGGGAACGCAAGGATGACGCTCTCTTTCACTCTCTTTCCTTTTTTTTCAACAAAACTTGTACTGTAATCCGCTTGTAAAACAACTCGCGGACGGGGGTAACTGGCGCTTTCGGGAATCAAGCATATAGAATCAAAGACATATTAGGCTAGTAAAGGTTTAATCAGACACGTACATCTCCCCAGTAATACGTCTTGATGTCGACTCCCATCCACTCGTCCTCGTACACCCCGGCAACCTCGTCCTCGGCGGCCGCGGCGCATACCAGTAGCGGCAGGAAGTGTTCGGCGCCGCCGCGCGGGTGCATGTCGTAGCTGTGGTTGAACTTGCGCCAGCCCGACAGGGCTTTTGTCCTGTCCTCCCTCTTATCCTGGAGGACGGCGCTCGTGAGCTCCTTGTCGAACTCGCTGACCTGCTTTCTTAGTTTGGCAACCCCGCTGGGGTCTCCCATGAAGAGGGACCGCATCTTGTAGAGGTTGTGAATGGAGGCGAAGCCGGAGCCCAGGATGGCAATGTTGGAGTCTCTTAGCGCGGAGAGAGCGCGTCCCATCTTGAAGTGCTCTTCGGGGTCCTCTGATTCGAGGACGGAGAGCTGGATGACGGGAACGTTGGCGGCGGGGTTGACGAGGAGCATGGGGACGAACACGCCGTGATCCCAACCTGGTGCTGTTAGCCTTCTATAACCCGATCAAAGTACATAAGCACGATGTCACATACCACGTCGTGAGTCGAATTCTGGTGAGAGACCCTCCTTTTCAAACGCCTGCTTCACCTCCTGGGCGATCTCTGGTGACCCGGGGGCGGGGTACTTGAGCGAGTAGGCTTCCCTGGGGAAACCGCCATAGTCGTAGTACAGGCCGTGACTGACGGCCGATGAGATGGTCGGCCTGCTTTCAGACCAGTGTGCAGTAACAACAAGAATTGCTTTGGGGGCGTCAGGGGTGTTGAGCTTGAAGATCTTGGGCACGCGGTTCTTGAGTGATGCAGTGACTGAGGCGTGTCCGGGGTCCCCAAGAATGGGCATAGGGCCTGGTGAGATGGTCAGCGACAGATACTACAGGGCCGCAGAGGGTCTGCATACCTCCACCGTGTGAGACGCAAACCACTGCTGCGCGTGTCATTGTGTGTGTTGATGTTGTGAACTTCTTTGCTGACTTAGGGATAGATGATGCCGAGGCAAACCTGGGATATCGTAGGGATCTTATAAGGCGAATTGGCAAAGGCTGTGTCATTCGAACTTTGTCTGATTTTATTGGGTATCTTGCAACTGCGCCGAGAGAGGGATGTCTGCAACTTCAAGTAGCAGCCGCAACTGTTCAGCTGGCGTGGCATCGGCTCTCTCTGATTGGTCGCTTCTTGACACACCGGAGTCATTTGTGGCCGGGATCAGATTGGTAATACCCGCGCGGGACTACTAAGTAGTAATGCGGGACGACGATGAGTGAGAGTGTCTGAGTGAGGCCCCGGCCCGGTACCACTTGCGGCAAATGGGGCTGACTTATCACGGACCGTCTCGTCTGGTCGCATATCTGTCCAATTCGTGTAGCTACTATTTCGTAAATGCGGCTACTTGTCATGCATGCGAAAGAGGGCGTTCCGAGCGCAACACGCGCGCGCGGAAACCCACTTCCGAGCGCCGGAATCTCGGCGGCAGACTCTCGCCCGTGTGGGGTCACTGACATTACGTCCATCCCGTCGGTCGCCTCCGTCTACACTAAGATGCATGGCTACTAATATCCGCTTACACGAAAACCGACACGGTGTCACGGCCGCTACCAACCGCCCGAACTCTTCCCTCAATCTCCAACGGGCTACCCTCGTACACGACAAAGTGGCGAGACTCCCTCGCCTGCGGCTCCTCGATGCCCAGAATCTTGTAGACGTTGCTGGAAACCAAGTCCAGCGCCTTCTTCTGGCTGAGCCGGCTGCCTCCGTTCTTGTACGCGATGCCCGCCAGCAAGCCCAGGTCGCGAATGAGCCAATCCTCCTCCAGCCCGATCGCAGCCACGACACCTGCATCGAGCAGGGTGTCAATCGCAGTGCCGTTGGTGAGAGGCGCACCGGTGAGAGAGCGCCTCTGGTCCCAAGTGGTCGAGTAGGACTGGAACGGCGACAGAACGACACCCACACCGGCCTCGGCCAGTTCGGAGGCGACCAAATGCGACTCCGCGCCGCCGATGATCGCGACCTTGAGCTTCGGCGACGCTGAGGTCTGGCTCTTGGCTGCCAGGGCCTCCTCGACCGCGGACTTGACCCTCAGCGCCGCAACGATGGCGTCGGCGCTGTGGATCGTCAGGACCAAGGGCAGCTCTCCGTTGACGACCTTCTTGAGGTAGACGGCCTCTGAGAACGGGTCTGAGCCGGTATCGTTGGAGGCCACTGCTTCCAACAGAGTGTGACGAAGTGCGCCGATCGCGCCAGAGATGGAAGGGATCTCGCCCCTCTTGGCGTCGAGTGTCAGAGTGCGATGGAGTGCGACATCCTCGGTCCAGACAGCGCCCTTCTCGAGGGCATGCAGAGCACCCGTGTTGAATCCAACACTCGTTCCGGAGTGGGTCGCCTGACCGGCGAACTTCGGGGCGGAGATGGCCTTGGTTACGCCGTATCGGAGTGCGACATGGAGCTTCTTGTTGTCCAGCACAAGCCCGTCGAGGCCGCGACTGAAACCGGGGCTGTTGCCATTGTCCGTATCCCTTTCACCGTCGATCTCGTTCAGGCCGATGCTGGAGCCGAAGGCGGTGAAAGACTCAGTGACATAGCCATTCTTCAACTCAACTATCTTCTGCGACGATGACTTGGCAGCTGCGACCTCTTCGGCACAAGCACCAATGCACTTGATGGCGCCGTTGGAGACGACGACATTGACCGACTCATCGCTGTAAGTCTTCTCCTCGCCGGAAAGCCAGACATTGGCAACTCCAGTGAAAATCACATCCTTGAGGTCGGCAGTGTCCTCCGCGATCTTTGCCAGCTCCGGGTCGGGGGAGATGGGGCCGGTGAGAGGCTTGTCGAGCTCGAAAGGATCAGAGAACTGCGATGCTCCGTCGATCCAGACCTGCACGGGGGCGGCTCCAACGCTGAGAGGGTCACTGTCCCACGCAGCAATGTCTGCGTCAAAACCGGGCTTGATCTTGCCGATTCTCTGGCCTAGACCCAGGAGCTCGGCGGGGGCAGACGTCACACTAGCCAGGGCTGCATGGTAAGGCAGACCGTACTTATAGGCCTTTGCGGCCTCGAAGAGAACGTGCTGGGCGTTCAAAACCGGGTTATCACTGACGTAGACAGGGGTGAGGCCGTTCTCCCAGAGGATCTTGCCAGCATACTCAGAAGCAACATAGGACTCGGACTTGTAGTACATGTTGTCGGCAAATAGCGCCGAGGCAGGCGCGCGGCCTCCCCAAGTTCGCTTCAGGATCTACGGTGATCGTTAGTGATGTCTGCGAAGCTATGATGAGTAGTTTGAGCATACCTCGGGAACAAGGTAGGTCTGGTGGGCATGGTGGAAAGCCCGCACAGGAAACTTGAACTCGTTCGTGTGGTCAACGAACGCCTCCAAATCGGGAATCGTGTAACAGTGCGTGTTAATGTGCACCTGGCCGCGGAGCGCAGCGCTGAGACTCTCCCACTTCAGGTCCTGAGGCAGATAAGAGCCCTGAGACTCGACGCCGAACTTTTCAGCGGCGTCACACCAGTCGTCCTGGTCGCGAACAAGCTTCGCGGCCTGCTCGAAGGCGTGGCGGAACTCCCAGCTCTCGCCAAGACGAGAAAAGGGACTGTGGCCAACCTTTCCATAGACACGCTTCGCATTCTCTCCGCAAGCCATCTTCATGTAGCGCCAGTTACGGTCGGGATCGGCCAGCATGTCCTCCGCCGAAAACTCGGTGCGGCCGTCAGGCTTGCCGACGGCGTGCTTAATAACGTAGGCCTCGCCGCCGATGTTGTTGCCAGAGCCAGGCAGGACAAGCGAGGTCGTGACGCCGCCAGACTTGATGACCTGGATCTGCGGGTCGAGGGGGTTGAGGCCATCGATGGAGCGCACGTATGGCGTGATATCGTTGGACATTTCGTTGACGTCCTGGTTGCCATTGAGCTCGGGCAGAGCTCCAACACCGGCGTGAGAGTGCATGTCGATAATGCCGCTGGTCAGCTGTCGACCCTTGGCATCCCAGATCTGGGTGTCCTTGGGCAGGGAGTCCAGCGAGATGTCGGCCTCTACCTTTTGGATCAGACCGTAGTCAATGAGAACATCGGCGGTGACCCAGGAGTAGCCCTTGCCGGCGCGGTCGTCTTCGGGGGAAGTTCCCTCGGCGGGCTCGCCCACCCAGATGGTGGCATTCCGGATGAGAGCAGGCTTTTGACCGTCGACGTATCGTGCGTTCTTCTCGCGACCGAGGCCAATTGGGTCCTGGGGCTTATGCCGGAGCTTGGCACACGTCGCGAGATCTTGCTGCAGGCGTGCAGCTGAGAGATTGCTGGATGGCTTGCTGGCAGGCAGGAAGGAGAGTTGCTTCCATTGAGCGAATGCAATAAAGCCGAGTGCCAGCACGATAAGCTTCATGCTACGGCTGGGCCGCAGCCATCGCTTCGAGCGCATGTGGTGGTGATGGCGATGGGGTGCCGAACGCCGCGAGCCCGTAAATGACGGGTCATCGCTGTAAGGCGGAAGGCCGCTCTTCTCTGGATCCATGTTGACGACCATGAGCTGTTGTTGGTCGACTGCGCTGGGATCAAGAGCTCAGGTTGCGAAGGTGGGAGAGTTGGGGTCCGAGTCAGGCTAAGTACGAATTGCTACTCTTCGTACTGCTGCCGAGCTCTCGAGGGATGCGATGGTCCCTTGCCCGAAGCAGAAGGTGCCAAACGGGCCGGCTGGATAATCGGCCGGCGTTTCAAACCAAGAATGCAGGCATCGCCGGCGAAAAGAGAGAGCTCTGGGAACCTTTGGAACGCTGGAGGGGCCGCTATCAACGCCGTTCGGTCGCGACTTCGGCGTTCTGAATGGTCAACGACATGGATGATGGTGAGAGCGTGGAGCCGAATGAGGAGCTCACCCCTGTTCCATTGACTTTTGGAGCTCGTCTGATTACGTAGCTGCGCTGATAAGCTTTTGCTTATCTAAGCCGGCTATTCGACCAAGGTTCAGTTCTTCACGTCGGCTCGCAAGTTCCGATGCATCTTGTCTTTATCTTATCTTATCACGTTCGCGGGGTCGTTAACCGCACCGCATCTCTTGATGACTCTCAAGCAGCGTACAACTTCATCTCTAAATAGCCATTCTGCAGGCCGAGTTGACAGTTGCTGCAAGCTGACGATGCTCGATCTTTCATACCGCTGAGCACAGTACTGTAACTGTTCGCCGTCTGCTTCCATCTCATGCATCACTTCCCCCCCAAGATAATATCCAGCAATCAGTCTTTGATTTGAATGAAGAAATGATGGATGTGAGAGTTCCATATGTCTGCACCTGACTGAGTCCATCGTATTGAAGGCAATCAATCATTCATTATTCACAAGTAAAGCCTTTTCTATGGCTTCCGCCATTGACCACACCGCGCAGAGCGAGATGTAGAGGACTAACAACCACCGATCGCAGGCGAAGCCGAACTGTTATTACGTACAAGTTATCGGATGGCGGTCCAGCAACGACACGATGAGGCGCAACGGAGGTCATCCCAGGCCGTTTGCCAGCGTGGCGTGCGGGGAATCGTCCAGCGCCATGACCAACTCTGTACCCCGCGGATGGGATCTCCCGACCGGAACCCGGTCGATACTTGCGATTGAATCTGAAACTGTTGCAGATGAGTGCTGCTGAATGCAAGTTGATGTTATCTTTTGCGATGCGGTGATAGGATGTCAAAGGCGCCTTGTTGAGCGACCGAACACAAGTCCCGAGTTCGTCCAACCACTCAGCGGCCGGTGGTCTCATTCGAGCATCCATTTTTGGAAAGTTTGTCCTGAGTGACATACTCACGCGTGGAATAGCTTGATAGGGAAACTAGCCTTATGGTGGAGGGGCGGCTAGAGACCCAGCTGGTTGGGCCGATAACGCTCTATCTTGGCTTAGGCCGTCGACGTATATCAGGGACCCTCACCTTACTCGGGTTGTTGAACGAGTTGAGTCACGTCTGCAATCGCTTTGATCGAACACTTATATCACTTGTTGGAACGAAAAGACTTATTTCAACTTCTTTCGGGCCACAGAGTAGGCATCCAGATAAAAGAAAATAGGATCCAGACATGTTCTTCCTCGCAGCATTGGCGTTGGCCGTTGCCATCTTCTCTATGTGGAGATGGAGAGGACGGTCCCTAAACCAAGTGAGTGAGTTGAACATCCTTCTCCCGGCAAGTGTCTGACCAAAGTCCAGGAAATATCCCATGAGACTCCACCATCAGAGAAGATGGACAGCGCTGCTGGCATCACACCTCTGAAATGTTTCAACTGGGAACAGACACCACCGGACAAGCATCGTCCTTTTAAGCCAGTCTACCACATCACCATGGGTAAGTAGGAGCCCGTCCAGTCTTTTCAGGCGCCTCGTCCTCATGTTGACCGTCTGCTCTCGTAGCCATCCAGGGCAGTACACCAGACGACCTTGTCATCATGGACAGCAACTACCTGGATCGCGTCAACGAACGTCGCGAGACCATCAAGCACCACGCACCCACAGTGCTAGGGGCTGTCCCCGAAGGCATACCGGCTCTCCACGAGACATACACGTATCTGCTCGGAGAGTACCTGCCAGCTCGATTTCCAACCATGTTCGCCCTGTCCGAAGACGGCCAGGAGTTCTACAACAAGGTCACTAAGACATCGCTACCTCTGACGCCACCCGAAGACCCAAACGCTGCGCTTCAAGCCCTGGGGGAAACCATCGAAGACGACATCTTCCTGCTGGTCGAGACTCCAGAAGGCCACCGCGCAGTCGCGTTCATCTGCTGCCACCCAGCTGGCTTTGATCCCTCGGACAAGCTGGGCAAGTTGCTGAAGGACATCCACACGCCCGTGCCGTCATATGAGAAGATCGGAGCCAGCATGGAACGCTTCTTTAGCCGATTACAGGTGGGAAAGAGCGTTAAGCGCATGAATGTAGGTCATGAAGTTGTCTAGATGGGTGGGCTTGGACTGATTCAGCGGGCTAGTGGTCTATCTCGACGAGCGAAAGGCTCTTCAGTCCCAGCGGGCTGCACATTTACGACGGCGACAAGCCGCAGGAGGACGAGGATATTGACATTAGCAAGGTTCGCAGAACAGCCTTCATGTCAGAGAAATACGCGGCTAACGGTTTCAAGACCCGCCTTAGACAGGAACTGCAGACTTTGACCAGATTGCCCAAGACGGGCGCCATTATGTTCAGTTTCAAGACTTACATGACGCCGCTGGAGGGGATCAAGAACGAAGGCATTGGACCGCAGGTCGCTGACGCAATTGAGGGTTTGAGAAGTGGCAACGCGCCGGGCATGTGGGTGTACAAGGGGGCGACGCGATGGGGAAAGGGCGCCTGCGAATATCTGCGGTCATGAGCAGGACGTATAGAGGACAAGGACTGGTGGTCATTGACAAAAAAAAAAAGCCAAAAAGACAAAAGAGAAATCACCAACTCCCAGGTGGAATCTAACCACTGAATCTCCCCGAGGTGGGCTCGAACCACCAACCTCCAGATTAACAGTCTGACGCGCTAGCCAATTGTGCCATCGGGGACGTTGAGATGTTTGAATCTGACGACTGGCGTGCCGGAGCCGACTCAAGGCCCGCAGCGCAGGTCAGGACACAGCGGTGCACAACACAAAACCGGGGGCGCGATGTGGGCGCTTCGGATTGTCGGGCCCGATTTACGGAAATGCCTGTCGTTATTGGGCGATCTCCCGCTTGGGTTGTGCCGCTGTTGAAGCGATAGCCGAAAACACTGTGACCTTCCATCGTCGGCCTGAACATGTCTCTCACTGCATGACAATAATCACTTGCTGCTAATTGTTTGTCCCGTGCTACGGTCAGGGTGGCCGGTAACAAAGCCGATGGCTTCATCGGCTTCCAGAGTCAAAATACGCTTGAATCATCTTCCACCAACAACAAACGGTCAAACACAGCGCTGGGAATCGAATGAATTGACTTTTGGGATGAACTCGCTCAGGGTGTTCCCGGTCGTGCCGAATAGGGGCGCGCCCACCGGGCTCACAGTGCTCACAGCGTCTGGAAAGGCCCCCCGATCGAGTCTAGTGGCCCCGCTCCGCCCTCCGTGGAAATTTCCCAGGGGAAAAGCTTCACTTCTGTCACCTTTAAACAACCCCCTGCATCGACCTGCTTTTTCTCCCATACAAGGCGCAAACGAGATGTGGACTCGCCTTCATCTATACAAAGCGCCCACCGCCAACCCTTGATGATTTCTCTCGCTCTGCCGCCCTGCTGGGAGGCAGACTTGGGCTCTTTGGGGGGGAGTCAAAGCCCGTCCGTCCAGTCCAGTCCAGGCCCTGCCCGGCCTGTTGGTCGTCGCGATCCCCCTTCAGGCTTCGGCTCTCGTCCCCATAGCCTGCAACTTGGCAATAAACGCTGACCTTGCCGCCGTGCCTGGGATCCCATCCGTACCTGCATGCGTCTCGCTGCGGTATGGCGTGGCCTCATGGCCCATGGCCTCACCTGAAGCCAGGCACAACTCCGCAATCTAATTTGTTCCCTTCCTCGCCTGCACGGAGAAACACCCAAGCAGACACACAACTCAATGTCATGATCCCTCCAGCACCCGCTGAACCGGGTAGCCTTGCCGTCCGACAGAGTGGCTTCTGCAGGCCCCAATGCCCCCAAAGGAGGCCACTCTACTCTATTCCTCGCAGCTAGGCCTGCGGGGTCATCTCCCTTCTGGGAATCACGGAGCGAGACGGTCTTCGATGTTCGGTTCGTCCCATCCAGGGCCACCGTGAGAGTGGAAAATTCATGTCCTACATAAAGAAGTGTGAGCGCCAGCGTGTGCCGCCCCTTCTCTTCCCTTCCCCTTGGCTTTTGAGCTTAAAACTTCATTCTCTCGTCCACTGAACTTCTAGAAGCACGGCCAAGGCATCGATTGCTGCGACCTGCGTCCTCTCTTTCTTCACTCACCCCTTCCATTCGTTCATTCAAGCTTCCTCCAAGCCGACCGGGTCGGTTCAGGCAACAGCACACACACACACATTCACTTACACCACAAGTCTCTTCAGACAACAACTCAAATACCCGCAAAAATGAAGTTCAGCACTGTCAACATCGCCAGAGCGGCTCTGCTGGCTACCCAGGCCCAGGGTGCCATCGTCTGGGACGGCCGTTTCAACGACATGACCACCTCCAGCGACCTCGATAAGTGGTCCTGGAGCAACCAGGTCGGCGCCTACCAGTACTACATCCACGGCTCCGGCGCCACCACCGACTACGTCAACCTCTCCGAGGACTTCAAGAACCCCGCCGACACCGGCTCCAAGCAGGGCGCCAAGATCTCCCTGACCAGCACCTCCTTCTGGAACGGCCAGACCATGCGCCGCACCGAGCTCATCCCCCAGACCAAGGAGGCCATCGGCTCCGGCAAGAAGTACTACCACTTCAGCCTCAAGCGCAGCGACACCAACGCCCCTTCCATGAGCAAGGAGCACCAGATCGCCTTCTTCGAGAGCCACTTCGTCGAGCTCAAGTCCGGCTGGCAGAGCGGCGCCTCCGGCACCGAGGACCCCCTCCTCCGCTGGGTCGTCGGCGGCACCACCCAGTGGAACGTCACCTGGGAGGCCGACGTCTGGCACAACGTCGCGTACGAGATCGACTTCGACGGCGGCTCCGTCGGCTTCTGGCACTCCACCGGCTCCGACGCCCTGAAGCAGATCGTCGCCCCCGTCAAG
The DNA here is from genome assembly GCF_026319265.1 of Colletotrichum chrysophilum. Lineage (NCBI taxonomy): Eukaryota > Fungi > Ascomycota > Sordariomycetes > Glomerellales > Glomerellaceae > Colletotrichum > Colletotrichum chrysophilum. The sequence continues at coordinate 104,410 of NW_026517322.1, read as the reverse complement.
GCCTCCGCCTCCAGCAACGGCGCCGACTGGCACGTCGGTGTCCTCGAGCTCCCCCGCGACGGCTACCCCGATGAGACCGAGGACTTCTACTTCTCCGGCGTCTACATCGAGGACGGTGAGATCACCACCGCCGTCGGCTCCGGATCTTCTGACTCCGGCTCCGCTGCCCCTGCCTCCTCCGCCGCTCCTGCTGCCACCTCTGCCCCTGCTGCCACCTCTGCTCCCGCCGCCGCTGCCCCCACCTCCAGCGCTGCTGCCACCTCCTCTGCCGCCCCCGTCGCCTCTGAGCCCGCCAGCTCTGCCCCGGCCGCCACCCCCGTCTCTTCCGCTGCCCCCGTTGTCTCCGAGGAGCCCTCTGCTCCCGCTGCCACCACCCCGGCTGCCGCGACCACCAGCTCTGCCCCCGCCGCCTCGGCCTCTGCTAAGCCCGCTTGCCGTCGCCGCCGCCGCAGCACCAAGCAGCAGCGCCAGTAAGCAGGTCGTTAATGGCCTAGCCCAATCATGAGACATGCCTCGGGTTCTCCGGACGTAATCGGCCGTCATCTTGAGGCGAGGAGGAGCGCGCCCCCATTCTGATGTACATATCTTTTTTGCACATAGAGACTTTGGCACTGTGCCTAGTGGACTTAGTTTTGAATATATTCTTCAGTGACGAATCTGTCTTGAGTCGTTATGTGACTGCGGGTTGCTAAAAGCTGTGATCTGCTACTAATTAGGATTTGGGTACATGAGCCATGCCTAACGAAGCTTTCGAAAGCTCGTTCTGGTGTTAAATATAGTTTTCGACCTGCTGTTCAGTCCATTTCCAAAAGTCTTCTGCAAGGCCTGTGCCGCCTTCTTCGCGAGACTTGGAGCTTTCCACCAAGTCGCTTCTGATCGAGTAGAAGCGGCCCCACGGAGCAACTGCATTGTTGAATCAGCACGAGTCGTCTTTGATTTTGACAGATACTTACTCCAGTCTCCAGTCTTTTCGATGGTGACGTCTGGTGAAACGGCGGCGAAGAGCTCCGTGTAAGCCCCGTAGATAGGAGGATACGTTGTGGTCTTCCTGAAGAACCGCGGGATGAAAGCAGTGATGTGACGGTCTAGGTCTGATTTCAGGTTTCCGGGATTCAACGCCTAATCGGATGTCAAATTCTGTCCTCTGCTTGATCGTACTCGCACATCGGCTCTTACCACGCTGATCACGCCGTCGGCCTTGTGTCGCTTTGCGAACTCTGTCGAGTGGAAGTAATTCCCCGCTTTGCTGATTCCATACTTGACCTCTTTGAGTCTATCCCGCTTGTAGTCGAGATTGTCAATCTCAATGGCGGGAGTTGGTGAGAGGACTTCAGTAGCAGAGCTTGCCACCCAGACGACACGCACACTGTCCTTGGGCGCCGTCTTGGCCGTCCCCACCAGAGTGGGCGTGAGCAACTTGGTGAAGAGGAAGGGCCCGACGCAGTTTGTGCCCAGCTGGAGTTCGTAGCCTTGGGCAGTCTGGCTGCCCTGGGGTGGCATCATGACGCCGGCATTGTTGATGAGGATATGAAGTTGCGTTTCTTTGGCAAAGAACGCCTTGGCTGCCGGCTTGACGGTGGTCAGGTCGGCCAGATCAAGGGTTAAAAGTTCAAGCTTGCCCTTGGAGTCGGGAATTGCTTCCTTGATGGAGGCGATGGCTGCGCGTCCTTTCTCCTCGGAGCGCGCTGTGGCGTAGACGGTAGCGTTTTTGGAGTAGAGGATCTGCGCGACCTCCTTGCCAACGCCCGTGTTGGCACCCGTTACGATGCATACCTGTACGACGTGAGACGATGCCGTGCGTGTGGGGTTGAGAGCGACTGACCCTTCCGGTGAGATCGGCAATGTCTTTCTCTGTGAACTGCGGATGCGGGGGGAAGGCCTGAGTGAGCATGCTAAAGGGGTTCAGCATCGTGGGAACCCATAGGAGCGACATGATGAAGTGTCCCTCGCGACGGCGCTGCGCTAAGATCTAAGGAAAATGAAGGACGATTAATGCTGGAGTTTGTTCGACGACACAGTGGTTCAGAGAGATAGATACATCAGCGACGTCATCAATGTTCAATCCAAGAACATCAGAGGAAGGGTCCAAGATCACACCGACTGCCGGGACATGACCTCCTCGCTGCACCGGCTGGGAAGGCCATTGGGCCGAAGCTAAGCCAAGAGCGGAGCACCTGTTTGGCAGGCGACGAGGGTGCTGCCAATTCAGGAAAGAGAGTAGCCCGTTCACCGAAGAGATAGGACGTGATTGGCGAGGGTCACCGAGGTGTGGTTGGAGGACATGATCAAGGTGCTGACACCGAGATCCACGGATGTACGGGATCATGTGCTTATGTAAGTCATCGGCAAGTCAACCTTTGAATTCCCCGGCCATGCAAGCCGAACCACGTGATGCTTCTCAGTCGACATGGCGCTTACCTAAGGCACAGAGAGCAGTCGTAAGGAGGGCCGAACCATTGAGTGTTGCTTGTGTGGGGGGCTGCCGACGGGTGCCGTGGGACATGGGGCGGGAGTCAATTCGCAGCCATGATTGGCACGGCGCAGTGGTCTGGACTGCCAGAGCTCGAGCCAACGTCTAATGCAAGACCAAAGACCACTTTTTTGTGAGAGCCAGCGAGTTGTGTTCGGCCTTTCCTTTCTCTCCAGCCACACGATTGTTGCGCTTGAATCCCGTTGGCCAGAAGGAAACAAGAGACCACGCTGGAGGCCGGTTAGGAGGAGTCTCGCTCGCTGCAGGAGAACCGCCAAACCAAACAAACAACCTACCTTACCTTACCACCCTACCTACGCCGTACCGATACCTACTACGGATAGCCTAACGGAAGGAGAGCCTCACCATCCCAGGTCACTCGCCACCTTCTGATTGTGCATCACAACACCACCACCGCCGCTGCCACCGACACCGCTGCACGCCTCCTCGTCACGGCCTCATCGTCGCATCCAACTCTGCCCTGTACCGGATCGGAGCGGCCCTCAGCATCTCTACCTCATCCTCGTCGCGCACTCGAGCAACGGCATCTTCGCGTCCTTCCACCTCCCGCCTTGGCATCCACGCCCCACCAACGATCGTCCGTCGGTCCCCTTTCAGCCTTGTGCGTCCCGTCCGTCCATTTCTCGCGGGTTGATGCGCCCCCGACCCGACGCCGCGATACGACCAAAGGCGTGGATTGCGCTGTGCTCCACCTCCCTCATCCAGCAACGTTCCTTCGCCGTAGCCCGTCGCAGCTTCTACTTCCATCACAAGAGATGCTTTGACCAGAGGTTACAAGCTTACCCAACTCTCGCCTTCCCTCTTCCTGCCTGCCATCTACCTGCGGCTCCCGCCAGCATATCTACATCTCACCGATATATCACGCCCGGACGTGCATCATACAAAAAGGAACGCCCCGGATCCGCTGCCGACGCATCTACGACATACATATCGGTGCAAAAATATTGTGGTCAGCCCGGCGACATCATGTCTAGCCCACGTGCGTACCCATCACTTTCACATCGCTTGGGTATCAGTCGGGTCCCCCTCGCTAACATCCTTTTCTACAGTCAGCGCAGAGGAGGAGTCTCGCTACACCTCCATCGTCGACGGCATCCTTGCGACAGCAGACCTCACCACCGTCACCCGGAAAAAGATTCGCCAAGGTCTGGAGACGGCCCTTGGCGGAAAGGATCTCAGTGCTCAGAAGGTAGGCACACATACCACGTTTGGGCGATTCGCGTGAACAACACCGTCGGGCACAGGCTGACTTTTCCTTCTCCAGGATGCTATCAAGGCGCTGATCGAGGAGCGCTTCGACGCCATCTCCGGCTCACCAGACGGCAACGATCAATCCGCAAGCCCTCCCCATAAACGTGAGGCCAACGGTTACGATGACGACGAGGTCGACGGCGATGGCGAAATACAGGTGTCCGTGTCTCCCGTCCGCAAGAAGCAAAAGCGCGAGGATTCGTCAGAGGACGCAGATGCCAAGCTTGCCGCCGAGCTGCAGGCGCAGGAGAACCGCATGGCCAGAGGGCGGACCACCCGCGGCGGCAACGGGGCGACCAACAAGTCAAACACCAAGAAGAAGAGGACTGCTCCCAAGAAGAAGAGCGCGACCAAGGTTCGCGATGGGGACGACAGTGACATCGAGGGAGGCGAGGCGCCTAAGCGCAAGGCCGGTGGTGGTTTCCAAAAGCCGTTCAACTTGAGCTCTCCCCTGGCGGAGCTGGTTGGCGAGCAACAGGTATGTCCCGCTGACCGCACTTGGCCACTTGTATAGGCTCTAACATGTTCCGCAGCTGTCCCGTCCGCAAGTGGTCAAGAAGCTTTGGGAGCACATCAAGGGGAACGACCTGCAGGACCCTGAAAACAAGCGGCAGATTCTTTGCGACGACAAAATGCAAGCCATATTCAAGGTGCCCAAGGTGGACATGTTCCAGATGAACAAGATGATCGGCAGCCATCTCTACCCAGTCGAAGCAGAGTAAGGCCGAGACTGCAACAGAGTGGGGTGGCGGTGGTGGATGTAAATACAGGCGTCTTTCTGGTTTGGGCTCAGCAGATTTTAAGGGTTCTTTGGTCGGGCATGGGGGAAACGGCAGCAATTGAACAGGTTCGCGATGGTTCCAGTAGAAGAGTTTGTGGATGGCACCGTCATAAGACATGGTTCGCCCCATATGGGCAACACCGGGAAACGCTGCTGCGTTTGAACTCGCAGCTATGCGCAGGGGAGCGTCTGACCTGCTCGGCCTTGAGATACTAGGCCGACACTAGTCTTAGTCTCCAATCTGTCTAAACTTGATCGGCATTGGTGAGGCTCGGTGACAGTGATGCAATCTAGCCAATGCCAAAGACCACCATACACGAGAACAATTAAGCAGCTCCAAGGTGAGTCACCTTGCATACATGCCAGAGTTCCTGGATGTTCAAAACTCAATGAGATATTCATACCTTCAATACCATAAGCACTGTCACTTAAACATCAACGCCACACACACTGTCAGCTTTGGCCGGTGACTCGATGCGTTACGAGGACTGATTCCAAGCAACGTCTTATGTAATCATAGCACCCCACCCGAAGCTTCCACCAGCTGTCAACCGGACGCAGCGCGTTGCAGGGGTGAATGACGCACACCGAGAAGCGAGAACCGGAGAATCCCCGGCAGGCCTTTTTTTTCTCTTTTCGCTCCCCGGCAGGGGACCTTTTGCTGGACCCCGCCATCCTCTCTGCTGGCATCCACCAATGCAAGTTCCTTTGGGAGCCACACATAATCATTAATTTGGACGTCCCTCGTCTCGCGGCACCCGAATAAAACCGTCCGCGCCGTCTGTCTCTTGTTTCCCTTGATCTGCCTTACCGTCATTTTCAATCAACTGCTGTTCACTTCCCCGAATACTGCCGCGCGCACCGGAAGCCAGCTTCATATCCCTCGATAAGCATCTCGGCTCCACCAGCGACACTTTTCGCGCAACGGCAAACGGAGCAATCGTCAGCCTTGACCGAGCCCCCACCCGACAAGGCGCATTCGATACCATCCATACCTCTACTCAGAACAAGTCACCAAACAACGACGATCTCCATGGCGGACGCCCAAGTATCTACTGAATCCTCGAACCCCTCGCGGGGCAATCGCAACCGTGGCAGAGGCCGCGGAGGCGGAGGTGGTGGCGGAGGTAATGCTGGATCTCGCGGCCGAGGCGGACAGAGGAGCGGTCGTGGTCGAGGCGGCAACAATGCTGGTGCCGCTGCCCAGTCCAAGGATGCAAGCTCGCCGCAAGCTGCCCCGAAGCCTGAGTCCAAGCCGGTTGCCCGCGCCGCAGCAGATGCCGACGATGCTGCTAGCACCGACGGCGAGGTGTGCTTCATCTGCGCAGAGCCCATCAAGTTCCACTCCATTGCGCCATGCAATCACAAGACGTGCCATATCTGCGGTCTGCGTATGAGAGCGTTGTACAAGACCAAAGACTGCCCTCACTGCAGAGTAAGTTCTCTCTGTGTCCAGCGGAACTACGGAAGCTGACTTGAGCCAAGACACCCTCTCCCTTTGTAATCTTCACCGAAGACGCAAACAAGCGATACGAAGAATATTCCGACGCCGACATCACGAGTTTCGACAGTAACATCGGTATCCGATATGCAAACGAAGAAATCGTTGGCGATACTGTAGTGCTGCTCCGATATAACTGCCCAGCCGACGATTGTGTCTTCGCCGGCCTGGGCTGGCCAGACTTGCACCGACATGTGCGGTCGACTCACCAACGGAAGATGTGCGATCTGTGTACCCGCAACAAGAAGCTTTTCACCCACGAGCACGAGCTCTTCGCCGATAAGGAGCTTGAGAAGCACATGAGGCATGGTGACGACAAGCCTGGCGCAATCGACCAGACTGGTTTCAAAGGTCATCCCCTCTGCGGGTTCTGCGGATCGCGCTTCTACGATGACGACAAGCTCTTTGACCATTGCCGCGAGAAGCATGAGAGATGTTTCCTCTGCGACCGAAGAGACTCGAGACACCCTCACTACTTTGTGAACTACCCTGCGTTGGAGAAGCACTTTGAGAAGGACCACTTCCCATGTCTCGACAGGGAGTGTTTGGAAAAGAAGTTCGTGGTGTTCGAGTCTGAGATGGACCTGAAGGCGCACCAGCTGGCTGAACATGCCGACTCTCTTTCCAAGGACGTCCGCAGAGATGCACGCGTCGTTAACATGTCCGGCTTCGACTTCAGACCCAGTTACGAGAATGAGAGGCGAGGCGGAGGTGGTGGTGGAGGAGGAGGATCAGGTAGCGGTCGACAAGGACGTGGCCGTGGCCGAGATCCTAATGCGGACCCCATCCCTCAGAGCTCAGCTCAGCCGCTTCGTCGTGATGAGCTTGCTTTCCAGAGGCAAATGGCCATTCACTCAGCACAATCAGTTTCCAACCGAACATTTGGCGGTCAGCTTTCTTCATCCTCAACGCCATCACAGCCTACCTCATCACGCCAAGGCAACGCCCCTGCTCCTTCAGCAGCTTCCCGTCAGACGCCTGCTCCAGCACTGCCGACGACAGCGATGGAGCAACTAAGTGTCACTGATATCTCGTCACTGCCTCCTCAAGAGCGAGCGATGATGTTGCGCCATCAGTCCGTCATTGAACGTGCTGAAACCCTGCTCAAGAAGGATGAAGCGAAAATGAACACCTTCCGCGAGCACATTTCGTCCTTTAGGAGAGGAAAGTTCACGGCGCCTCAGCTTGTCGACGCCTTCTTCTCCCTCTTTGCAGACACGTCGTCAAACGCTTTAGGAACGTTGCTTCGCGAAGTTGCCGATCTCTTCGAAGACAAGAAGAAGGCTGAGGCCCTGCAAAAGGCATGGCAGGATTGGCGGGCCATCAACGAGGATTATCCATCTCTTCCCGGTCTGGGTGGTATGCACGGAGCTACCACATCGTCCAGCGGCTGGGCCAGTGCCGCGACCGCCTCTCCCGCCACACCTGGCGCTGCGCCCTCTTCGAAGCAGTCTAGCCGTGTCCTGCGGCTCAAGAATAGCACGCGCGCAGGTGCTGCTGGTCCCAAGCCAGTCACACCAGCTGCCACGACCAACTGGGTGCCTGGCTCCTCGCAGCCCCGTCCCCCGCCGCCCAACGCCTTCCCCGCTCTCCCGGCAGCCTCGTCGTCTTCGTCAGCAGCAGCAGCCCCGAGACCGTCCTGGATCGGCCCGAACAACCCGTCCGCGAGCAACGGTAGCAGATCATCGGGACCCGCACCAAGACAGGTCCGACCGGCTACTGGCGGCGATAACTTCCCTGCCCTACCTCCGGCTCAAAAGCCTCTTACCACTATCTTTGGTTATGGCGGTGGCAGAGGTGTTCGCCGAGACCTGGGAGGCGCCTCGAGCAACTTCAGCTGGGGGTCGGCCCCTGGAAGCGGCGCGGCGAGCGAGAACGCTTCAGAGAGGGAGGAGGAGGAAGCTCCCACTGGAGGCAAGAAGAAGAAGGGCAAGAAGGTGCTTGTGCAGTGGGGTTAGATCTGCTGCCTGGATATCGAGAGCGAGACGAGGGCTCGCCAAATGACATTGGGAGCATTGTTACGTGTCTGATGGAATCGGCCGTACTGGGCCCAGGAGTTTTGAGAAGGGAAAAGTACAGAGAAGCTGAACAAAGCAAAGAAGATCAGACATGGAATGAGGTAGCGAGCAACTTAAGATTGTTGCGCCTGGTGGACTGCCTACGGAGTAAATGAGAACCCTGATAGACACCCGATTTTCATTAGCGACCCGCACAGTCCAAGGCGATAGAATGTCTTGCAACTCGCTCGACTACTATGCAGGTGAAGACTATGGACAAAGCGAGCAGAGACCTGACATTATGTGCCCCAGAAACGACGCTGACCAAAGTTGGCTGATTCGATATCCAACGATCGTGTGGACTTCATCAAGCCTTGAATCGGCTGTAGGACCATCAAAGTTTCTGACTTTAAAAACTTGTAGACAGTCTTTGGGCTGTTGTGTTCGCTGTGCTGCTAGGCTAGAAAATTCACACGCAGTCTCATTGTTTCTCCTCGTTCACAGTATGCTGCGAAGACTTGGACACCCTCAGGCTCCAGCAAAACATGATGAGGGAGAAGAACAGTCTGCAAATGCGCGAGAGCTTGACTTCATCTCTCTACAGTGCTGGCTGAGCAGTTTACTTTCGTACAAAGCAAACCTGGAAGGTTTGTGTTATCATCACTGCTACTGCCGCGCCAGTCGGCACATCTCTTCAATGATTCCGAACGGGACTCTTGCAGGTTGCAGCGATAAACTTGTTTGGATCGCCTGGTTCACGCAACTCCGATAGGGCAGCGTGACTTCGTTCAAGCAGATAACCCGTTCACCCTGGTTCAGGTGGTATCGAGGTTTCCTCAACTGGTGATGCGGTGACGGTTATCGCAACTTGATTGATCACACGTGCCCCATGATGTGCCGATGCCCTGGACTTGTCAAAAGAGGCAGGTGAGATTTCAAGGTGAACATAAATAAGTCAGAAGCGACCGACAGGTTCAATTGCTGTCTCCCATCGGCCCAAGTATTGCATCAAGTGGGGATCTATCTCAACCATGCATCGCAACCTCTTTCTTCTATCGGTCTTCCTGCTAGCCAATCCGGTGTCGGCAGTGACATGGTACTTCCTCCGGTACTACCCCGCCTCCGGGCAGAAGTTCACCTCCTTCTCGGGGGACATGGTGATCCCGACCCTGCAGCAGGCCGGGGTGTACTACCTCTGGCCCGGGCTGCAGCCCACCGACAACTCGGGCGTCTACCAGAACGTGCTCGACGGCCGCTCCGGCACGTGGTGGTTCGGGTCCGGGTGGTGCTGCTCGAACCCGAGCCTGCCCTGGGGCGGCGGGTTCAACACGTACGGCGGGGAGACGGTTTCGTTCGCGAATGCGCTTAAGGCGGATGGTTCTGCGTGGACGACGACTGTCATGAGGCAGAGCAATGGTCAGAGTGTGAATAACGATTTTGCGTTGGGTAAGTTTCAGTCATGGAGAGTGAGAGCCTTCGCCTGACATGATGATATTAGCCGACAAATCGTTCAATCAAGTTCTCTTCGCTATTGAATTGTAAGTAGGTCTAAGATCTCCAGTTGGCATTTCTCTGATGGTGATTTAGGTATGACGTCTCCTGGGACTTTGGCCCGTTGGAGTTCAAAAACATTGTTATTGTAAGTAGAGTCGACTGTCCTTCATTGGCATGCCCTCACGCTGTGTGCAGACATCCGAGGGAGGTTCGGACTCCAGCTGGTGCAACAGCTCGCCTCAAAACTACAACTCGGCCACGACTTACACCATGTCTGGGGTCAGCGCAAGCGTCAGTGGCACCACGGTCACTTGCACAATCCAGTCGGTCACTCTTCAGAGTCCGGCATGAGGAGTGGTATTCAGTGATTGCTATTATCGTGCTGTTGAAAGAGGGGAAAACCTCCAATGACAAACATATGGGGAATCAAGAATCAGCATTGTTTTGTGAAATCGCCTCCATTGCCTCATCTAGTCGTGAAACGTAAAAGTAAATCAGTGAGCGCGGTGTGAATGTAACAAAACGATGATCCGGTAGTGCAAGCAAGCCTGCAGAAGTCCATACATCCCGCGAACAATATCACTTCATGCCCAACAAAAGCGGGTGAGCCCAGTGAGACAAGCAGCGATGAAGCAGCTTAGGGAGCAGGGACCTGGGAGGGGTTCCACCAGGGGTAGAAGCGTTCGCCCTCGGCGAGGGTCTTGAGGGTACACGCGGAACCCTCGCATCCAGCGCCGATCTGTTCGTTACCCCACCAGGGAACCTCGGCGCCGAACCACTGGACGGTGAAGAGCATGATGATGCCGGCGATGGCGATGCCGGCGGAGAAGGAGGCCGAAAGCACAAAGTTGTACTAGGAAGGTGTGTTAGCTAAGTTCGTCAGAGCAAGATTGGGGCTTGGAGCAGACGTACCTTAGACCAGAAGGCGAGGTACCGGCTGCGGACGTAGATCCACGACAGCCACGCGATGGGGACCGCGGGCCACGCGTACGAGAAGCTGTAGGGGGCCCAGTTGATGCCTCCGTAGAAGAGGGCGACGGGGTGGAACTGGCGGAGGTAGCGGTTCTTGGGGAAGAACTTGACGCAGTAGTAGAAGATGATGGGCAGGGCGATGCCGACGGGGAAGCCGAGCAGCAGGTAGTTGTACTGGCCCTGGTGACCAAAGACCTTGATCGGGCCGATGGTGCCCCAGAGGACGGCGGCGGTGAAGAAGGTGTTGGGGCCGGGGCAGAAGAGACGCATCGGCGCCTGCGGGGTGCAGATGTTGGGGATGCTGATTTGGAAGTTGATGACGGCGGTGCAGATGAAGGTCGAGATGAGGGTGGCGATCATCTGGCAGGCAAAGGTTTGTCTGGGAGGGATCTTGAGGTAGTGCGCGACCTTCAAGTCGTTGGCGAAGTGGACGGCGTGAGCGCATGTGACGTATCTGTGCTAGTGTCAGCCATCAAGATGTCGATGAGGATGTGTTTGCACACGTACCCGAAGGACTTGAAGAAGTTCATGGCCAGAGCGTTACCCTCAACCCACATGCCACCGATAAACTCGGCCAAGACATTCAACGTAACCTCGATACCAGTCATGGCCTTGATAATACCGATGGGGATGACGAAGACTACGGCCAAGAAGACACCATAGGGAACTACACCAGGGGTCGTGTAAGTAGGCCAGCCAGCGACACCAGCAAAGCCGAACGCCGCAGCAACCAGAAGGGTGCCAAGATACCACCATTCGGAAACTGTGGTTCGGTTAGCCAATGTATAGAATGGAACTAGGGCAAGTTGCGATGCTTACCTTCAGCATAGTTGGCCATCAGGCGGTTGTGGATATCCTTGTACTCTCCGTCGTTCTCGCCCTCCTTGGTAGTCTTGCGACGGCGAATGGTGTTCCACATGTTCTTGAAACCCATCATGATTTCGTAGCGGTGGAAAATGCAAACGTGGGTGATGGCGGCGCTGTACAGGGCGAAGAAGGAGCCATAGACCAAGGTATTGGCAGCACCAAGGTACGCAGCTGAGTAGTCCATGTACTTCTCATGGTCGTACATTCCACGGTCGTCGAGCGCTCTCGATACATTGTAGAGCTCACCAAAGTGGTCGAAGACGCGGTTGGAATTGATGGGGATGTAGGCCGTGTTCCAGGCGTTGGTGTAGTAGATACCCATAATCACAAATCCGAGCAGCCACATGCCCAGCGTACGGTTGAAGGTCGAGAAGGCGGGCACCATGAGGGGGTCAACGCTGTCGAAGAGCATCACGTTCCAGTCAAAGGTGGGCCAGAAGTTGAACATTCCCAAGCCGTTGCGGAAGCCGGTCGTGATCTCGAGGTTGTGGTTGTTGGGTGCGATCCATGTCATCCAGCTGAAGAAGGTCAGGACCTCGAAGAGGTAGTTGGGGAACCAGAAGTAAATAAACATGGCGCCGAAGGACCAGAGGAAGAACTTGTAGCGGGTCATTGAGTACAGCTTTTTGAACGGGCCCGGTACGGAGGTGTTTGTCTCGTTGTGGAGTGCGGAGTTGAGAGCAATCGTGACGAGGGAGGCGGGCCATACGCAGTAGGAGGGGTAAACGATGAATCGGCGAGTGAGGCCTTTGGGATGTCAACAGCTGATCTTCATTCGTAGACGTTCTCGGTCACTTACCAGCAAGACCGTATCCAATAAAGTTGGTGGATAGCGCGATCAGGATCTGATAGGCAAAGCTCTTGGCGTACGGCTGATTGAAGTACTGGGGAAGAACCTGGGTCCAGACAATGTACTGAGTGTAAGGCAAGGACTTGGCTGTGTTGGCCATGATTGCGATGAGCATGTGCTCCTTCTTGTTGAAGCGGCCTGGGTTGAGCGGCAGCTTGATGCCGAAGCCGAGGGGGATCATGGCGTTTGGCATCCACTTTTCCCACGCCTTGCCGATGGGGAAGGCCAAGAGCTGGGCGACGTTGGATTCGATAGAGATCAGCGGTTGGCGCACACTGAAGAGCTGTGATGGCTGTCAGCTTGTGCTTTGGTCACTGCATGATGCGCAAATGAGGTTACCTGGTTGATGAAAGCAAGGAAGACGGAGAAGAAGACGCCAATGGTCCAGGCCCGAATCGTGCCACAGGGCATGGACGGATCGTCCTTGTTGTCGACGACGGCTCGCACCTCGGCGTACGGGCTGTTGTTGGTGATCAAGGCAGCCTCCAGCTTCATCTCCCAAATGATCTCCTCATGCTTCTCAGGGTTCTCGATAACATCATCATTGTCTGTTACAGTTAGCGTTGCGCAGAGACACTAGTGAGTCGGACCAGGGACTGACCGAGAAACTCGTGAATCTTGATGAGAACGCTGTGAGGGAAGTTTGGGTCACGGTCGTGGATCTTGAGCACATTCTGCATCATCTTGCGCACGCCCTCCAGAGAGAGGGTGGCGGCGATGGCCTTTGCCTCGACGAGATCATCCTCGGTGACATTGAGTTGACTTCCTTGGTGTAAGCTAGGGTTTCGAGCATTAGAGGTTTTATTCATGGTGACTTACGACTCGAAGGCATGCTCCTCGGAGTCCAAGCGATGCAGCTCTTGTGCTTGGTAGTCCTAAAGTATAAACGTCGGTGACTCTTCGTGTCTATCGCAACCTTGATGGTACTCACGGTTGGAATCTTCTCATCAGTCAACACGCCCTGTGTCTTCCCAATCTCAATTGGGGTAACGGGCGATTCGGTCTTCTCGTTCGCCATGGCGTTTTTCGACGACAACGTCGTGTGTGTCGGGGCTAGAGAAGAACAGACTGCAGGCGAGGACGAAGCTGGCTCCCCGGGACGGACCCGATAATTAAAGTATTTCCAATTACGAGGAAGACGGTAACGCTTATCAGCGGTGCCACCCCGCCGGCGCCCAGATGCCAACCGGGTGCTCTGCATATTTTGGACTGCTCGTTCTGGGTAGACGAAAGGTGGCAAGGTTCTGTGGTGATTCTCAGGAGCATACCCAGTCTAGGCCGCCTGGGCAGCATCTTGGCTCGCTCTCGAAAAGATCGACCTTCTCGGACAGGTATGCTGCCGATATCAAGGGTGGTGGACAGCAGATACGCAGGACAGAGAAGATTGGTTCGCAATAGCAGGGTCACTCGCCCCCAACTTGAGCATAAGGCTCGGCGCCGTGCGACCCAGTCTGGTCGCAGGGTCTCGAGGGAAACGATTGCATTGGCCAATTATTTATTTGGTCACTTGAGGTCAGAGGAAGAGAGGCGGGGAAGACTTGACAGGGTCGCAGAGCTGAGAGGGAGGGACGCCCCAGAGATTTGGAGTTGAACACGGCCATCCCTGTCGCGTGGTACATCGGCTACGTGGGGGAGGGCCACTGCCAGTCAACTGGAGACACGGCGTGTCCATGAGTTTAGTTCCCGCGCTTTTTGCAGCGCTTGTTGTGAGGAGTTGATGAATCTCAGCTCAGATCTACAGCCATGACATGTTTGCGAAAATCATGTTCCACAGGGGGCGACAGACACCGTCAGTGCTTTCTTTTTAGTATCAGAGATTGAGGGTGTGGCTTGCAGGATGACGATACCCTGGGAGATCAATGTCTCCTTTGCGGTATTAGCAAGTCCCTCCAATGAATTAGGTAAGATGAATATGGGAACCACTCAAGAGGTGACAAACGTGATGAATGAGGCAAGTCGCGTAGCTCTAGCAGCAAGCCTCTCCTGTAGAGAGGCACGAGTGGCTTCCCGAAGAGAATATTGCGATGTCGCCAGAGACTTTGAAAACGCCGAGGCTTACAAAAGACCCTCATGGTACTTTTGCTTCTCTTATGGTCCTGGTTGACTGCATCAAGGCTAGCTACACTTGTGGAAGGAGGAATCAAGAGGGCTTCAGCTGACGGATGTTTCCCTGTTGGAGGTCCAGCCTGTATGCATGCATGTCCCGGAGAGACGGTTCAGTCAGCTTGTGGCCTTGAACCGGGATGCTGCGAAGAGCAAACAAAGCAAAGGGCGGTTCCATCGGCCAGCAGTCGCTCAATGCAGAGATGAGAGGGATGATGAAGAAAGGCCGAACGACGGGAACCAAGTGTCACTGGGGATGAAGAGAGACGGATCACGTGTACCATGCAAGGGCATTTAAGGTTAAAATTGGCGCCAACACGGGCCAGCTTGTACATCGCCAGCTGGCAATAAGCTCTCTATGGCCTCTGCCAGCTGACCACAGTTTCCTCTCTTCTTGCATCTTTCTCTCTTCCTACGTCCTCTTCATCCAACTTCACATCATCCTCAGAGCTGAAGTCTTTCGCAGTCGTTGCCGCCGCTACATCTCACACGCCATATCCTGCAGCTCTGAATCATGTCTCATGCCGGGAACTTTTGTGCGTCAAACATGGCGTCAAAAAGAGAATTGTTCCCGCGACATGGAGCTGGGAGTAAAGACGAAGGCTGGCGGAATATGTCGCCAACCAACTGCGCTTGATTTGATAGGTTGTCCCGTGAGACCAGCCCGCAACTGACTGTCTCTGCTCCCGAATGAGATTGATTGCGTGGCAGGTCTGTGCCGCTCACTAGCCATCGTTCAATATCCCCCCCCCCAGCATCCATATTGGTCTTCGTCTCGGTGGATTTCCTTCAAGCGGCCGTTCAGGGCCCCTGCAATGATACCCCTCTTTACCAACGACCCTCGATATCTCGAATTGGTCGGGTATCGGCATGCACAGTTCTCGTCAAGGACCAGTCGAATCATGTCTACGCGTCGGCAGGTTTCAATCCTCCTCCAGCGTCCCGTTCGGGCAGGAGGATAAGGCTCGCGCTATATAAAAGTCGGCACGACCACTTCCTTGGCTTTTCTTGGTTTTCTCTTGGAATTTTCTTGGGCCTTCAACCATCCCTTTACGCTCACATTTTGGCTTTATCCTATCAAACGTCCTCCAATCATTTGCACCTTCTCCGCGTTTGAGTCCCTTGGCGTTTCTGGCCTATCTCTGCCAAACTTGCTCTTCCCACAGAGGCCACCCTTCACGAGCCGACTTATCTCATTCCGTCAAACACCACTTACGGCAACGGCGCCATCATCTCAGTGCCAACGGGCTAACCGTTGTGCTGTTCGATAGCATCGATCGATTCGCAGTGGCTGGCTTGGCCCGTCTTGTCGTGCCGCAGGTGGCGCTCAATGGAAGTCTGATCGAAATGGAAGGTATTCTGGAATAAACCCAGAAAAGGGGACGTCCAGTTGATGGCCACTGTCGAATGCGATTCGTCAACCAACCCTGGGCTTATCGCCATATCTCGCCAAGCAGCCAAGCCTTTTGGTCCAGCAGGCCTCCATCGTCAACTCTTTCAGTTTCAACGCTGCTGGCAACAAGTCGGCAGATGCCGCTTGATATTCGGCTATCCGCGCAAAGGTGCTTGTAAGAGCTGCCGTCTGGAGATTGGGCATGCAGCCACGCCTGCCACAAAGAAGTGCTGTTGCACAGTTCCACGAACCTACACCCACAATCCCGGCTGCAATTGTTCGGTCGCGGAGGCCGCTCGAGTCTGGATGAGAGACCCTTAGCATGCAAGCGCATCCAACCTGCACATGTGTGGTGGGTTCAGAGGACGCCACGCGCATTGCAACACTGGGCCCAGTCTTCTCCCACGAACTTCGTTAGTACCGGATGATCACCTGCTTTCCAACGTTCTGGATGAAATGAATCTGGTGTTTCGCCACTGAAGAAGTGTTTCGTCATTTACACCTGCAGGCCGTGTGTGGCTGCGCGCATTATCAGTGGCATCGCCACAGGATCGACGACTACCTGCAACATCGCGAACGGTAGATGGAACTCCTCAGTACTGGCTATTCATCGCGGGGTTGAGCAACAGAGACCAGACATCTCAAGCGGGATGATTGCCACCCATCTACGGTCGCCGTATTCTTCTCATCCTCTATCACGGGCTGGTGATACGACGTCTCTGAAGGGGCGGAGGAAGTCCTCGTTTGGGTAGCCAAGACCTCGCATTCCGATACCTGCAGCAGCAGACAGGGCTCAGGTGCAGGTGTTCCCTTTGTCCCATGCGTAAACGATGCTCCTATCACTATTGGCGCAACCGCCGGCATCGATGCAGCTTTGGGAACACCAGCACCATCACGACATCCCGAGAAAGCTTTCGCGAGCATCGAGGCTTCGCTTTTACACCGAGCCCTTCTTGATCATCTGCTATTCCCGTTTGTTAGGCAACCGTACGATTCACGCGTTTACATGCGCAACGCCTTTGCTTCTGATGATTCGCGAGGAACTTTTTGGTGCTCCTAGGGAAGTGATGGCATGCTTTTGGATATCTCCGTTGGCTCACGCACCGCCGCAACTGGTTTGCGGGCTACGAGAGCCTTTGGTCGGATGATCTGAATCGGGAAGAGGTTGGCGACATATCTAGCTTGCGCAATCATGTCAGCCTGCTGTGCCGAGCTCCTTCTCCTTTGGTGCAGCCATCGTACGTCAGAGCAAGATCTTCTCAGTACCAACGAGTCGGTACTGGAGTGACATTGTCTGGGTAAGTGTGTACATAAACCATGTCATCTCAACCAGCTGGATGCCGGCTCGGGCTCACCACGATAAGGGCTACGAAGTTCCAACCTGAACTGAACGGATGATAGCAGTCTAGATTGACCAACACCTTTACTGACCCATATCAGCGATCCTAGCCGGTGCATGAGTCTCGTGCGGCCGCAGTTCGGTTCCTTCCAGGAAGAGTGTGGCGACATCACATTGTTCTGCGTTGCCTTCTCAGCAGATATGCTATGCAATGTACCATGCTGCCAGCCGGTCGATTGTCACTTCATGTCAGAGGATTGACGTCCAGGCACATGTCAGTATGGCTGCACGTATATCCTCGTGTATCATTACCGTCCACGTTCGGGACCGAGCCGAGCAGCATGTACGCAGCTGAGGGTTTAGGCTTCATCATGGAATAGACGAACAGTAGAAGACCGAAGTTTGCTTTGGTTCTAAAATATCAATCTCGAAAGTGGATACAACCGACGATGAATAACAATGGACACGGCTCGGATCCCATTCCGAGCCCCTCCGGTTCTGAAAGATATTTTTTTTCTCGATGCCTTTCATACTGTTATTCTGACATGAGGCCGATGATATGCCTTGCTATGGCCGAGCGTAACGCCGGCTTCCTCAAATTTTCGACGGGATGATGTCTAACCACCATCCTTCTTAATCCTCTTGACGAACCTATCAACTTCAATTTAACCAAAAGCAGTGAAAGACTAGGTATGATAATTACACTATATGCTTGCTTGATAACTAAGCTCCCGCTTACTCACTCCGCACGCTTCGGATAGGCTGAGCAGCTGCAGCTCCTCTATCAAGCTTCCAACAAACGTGAGCATGTGGTTCAACTGCTCACAATTCAACCTCGCATCACGATCAACAGCCGCGGTACTTTGAATATCCCCCGCCGAGGTTCTGGCTCAGAAGAAGCTCCTCTAAGATAAGCGAGCTCTTGCTTCTCCCCTATCAGCATTCGGGTTTCAATTCAGGGTTCTCGGCACCCGCGGCGCCACCGGAAAGGTTCGAGCATCTAGACGAACACAGTGTACGCTGTTGGAAATCGGGCACCCCGCCTTGGAGATCGTGTGTTCTATGGTTTCCAAGACTATAGTGTCTCGAAGTAAGCCTCGTGGACGCAGGTGACGTCTTCCCTAGGCAGAATAGCCTCTAATCCTCTGTCTCATCAGGAGTCTGTTCTCCAAGGAGTTCGTAGACGGCCGTGCGTTGGTTTATTGTCTTCTTTTAGAAGTCGGCTACGAGTAGATTAGTCAGTGATGTCATGGCAAACGTGCATCTTATCTATACATGTATCGTCCGATCTTAAACGTGGTTTGAGAGGTGTCAAACGATTACCGAAATAGTACAGCATATGTTTCCGGTCCGGGAAATCCGACTGATCTAAGCGTCCCTTATCCGGCTTCTTTTCCACAATGCCGGGGGGAAACAATTGTGTTGATGTCAAGGTTTTTCTAATCGCTGTACGTGCCTTGTAAAACTCATCGCAACCCAAGCTTTAGGATCCGACATGCGGAACTCTTTTACTTGAGGAGGTTTATGAAACAACCTTCTGCAGAGGTATATTGACGTTACATCAGACGGAATTTCGATCCCACCCACGACTCGATTCGCAGGCTCGTCCCTTCTCAACCCCTTCCGGAAACGACACCATACCTTCCCAACCCCATCGCCGCGCCAAGCAGGATCGCAAAAGGCGCGGCTACACCATAGTACCTCCCCCCAACATACGCCGTGGCCGCGACCACGATCCACCACGGGTCGTCCCCCAGACTCCTCCCCGCCTGGAACCCCTCGTCCAGAAACCCAACTTGTCAGATCCTGTACACTGCCGTGTAAATCAGCCCAACAGCCGCGGCATTCACGCCCCTGGCGGCCGCTTTGACCCACGGTCTGCTCCGCAACACGCCCCAGACGCCCATCGTGCCGTGAACCAGCACAATGCCCGGGGTGAAGATGCCGACGAACGCAACCACCGCGCCGGCCAGGGGCGAGCACCCCGCGTTAGCCGCGGTGAGCCCGCCCAGGAACACGGCGAAGTTGAAGTTGGGCCCCGGAAAGGACTGGGCGATGGCGAGGCCGATGAGGAAGTCGCGCGGGGAGACCCAGGTTTCGGCGACGACGTACTCGCGCAGCAGGGGGATGACGACGGGCCCGCCACCGAAGATGATTGTGCCGGCGAGGTAGAGGTTGGAGAAGAGCCTGTAGAGGATGGGCAGGTCGGCGACCACGCCGCGGACGGTCATCGTTGTGAGGAAGGTGGCGAAGAAGGTGAGGATGAGGGTGGTGCCGGATTTCCAGGAGAAATCGAGGCGGAACTCCTTCGGGATGACGCGGGGCTCTGGGGCCGTATTTGCGCCGGACAAGACGGGCTCGTCGCGGGTCGGTGCCGATATGCGGGTTGCGGGAGACGGGCCGGCCAAGTCGTGCCCGTGAGCACCGTCGTCCCGTGACCTTTCTCTCCTCCTCCCGCCCAGAGCCCTCAACACCCCGATAATTCTCCTCGCTGGGCGGTGAACCCAGCGGTAATCATGCACAACGGCCGCAACACCCGCCGTGGCCATCAACACGGGAAAGTACCAGAGCGCATTGTACATCATACCTGCCGCCGCGGCCAGGAACACGAGCGTGCGGGTGAGTCTATCAGTCACGGCTTTGTGCGAGAGCTCGACGGCGGCGAGGGCAATTATGCCCACCGTCGCGGCGTTGAGGCCGGAGAGAAGGGCATAGACTGCACAGGGGAGCGAGGAGCCGATGCTGGAGACACCGATGGAGAGGGCATACAGGCCCACTGATCCCGGAAGGCTTTTTATGGGAAAAGAGGGTTAGACAGAGGCTGCGAATAGGGATTGGTCTTTCTACCACTCGTGGACGTTTCATCCTTACCTCCAGATGAAGAAAGCCAAGATGGCACCCGGGGCTCCATGTCGGATCAGGTTGATGCAGTATACCATCTTCGTGCTCGCCGGGCCGGAGAGAGCCTGGGAGATGCTGAAGAGTTCTTGGTACTATTCTTCGAATCAGAGGGGGCTTGAAGTCATCATCGGGATCGCGAGGGTTGTAACCATTTGCTCGTCGATCCATTGCAGGCGTTTCACGAATCGGTCATGCAGCTGCGGTTGTTAGTCAACGTGTACGACTGTGCAACTTCTCGACGAGGATCGTTGAACAGACAATTTTGAAGTGCACTGGTGGTCCCCCGAACGCCGTGAGGCCGAGGTGCCAATTATGCTTCAAGATGTTGGCTGCATATTCTGCCGTTTTTCGCAAACGGGTTTCCATGGATGGGGAAAGCATGCTGCAAGGGCGCTCTAGATTCAAGGCTACATCAACGACATTCGATGTTCCCATTTGCAACCTCTACTGGTCGCCTGTGCGAGACTTCCATTTCCAAATGAACCCTGGATGCGTTGTTGTCGGTCAATTAGGTTACCGCGCACGCCATTTCCCGTGACTGCCAAGACCGAACCATCCCTCTTCGGCAGGTAAAGCAGAAAATAGCCAGCATGTGCCCAAGTTTTCCGGCAGCATGGACTCGGATCGAGATGTGAAACTTTCTTTTGAAAAGAAAGGCCTTTAATGCGTTCGACAGAGCTTGAATCTGTTTGTTTGTCTCGCTCGGCTCAGTTGCCGTGCAGATCGTCATCAATGATAGGGGACCGAGGACAGGGCGGACATGTGAGACCAGACAGAATTCTTCAGGGCCAGATCTTGATCCGAAATTCCAAAGCGCCGCGAGCTATTTTGGGGATTCTAAGACGGATCGGCAGGGTGGAATTCCTTTTGCACAGAATCGGGAATGGGCTATTGGGCATTAGACATTATGATGTACGATTAAAGACAGCAAGCGGGGGGCTGTTGCTGAAGAAACGCAACTGTATCAGACATCATCTGCTTTCATCCGAGACTCTCATGGAATGCTTCTTTTCATGATCTCGGACCTGCGCCTGCGTTTGACGGCCCAGAGCCGCAACAAAAAGACGCGTGCGATGCTGAGCGCCAAGGCCAACAGTTCGGCAATGACGCCAGACCACGCAACGACCAAGAAGCGCAGCCCAATCGCGGCGTCTGCGGGGACGTCCGGGAATCGATTGAGGTAGCGCACGAGGAAGCTGGCGTTGGACGTCAAAATTGAGGCCGAGATGACGTGGAAAGCCACGGGCAGCGCCAGCACACCAGTCCTGAGCCACGGATAACGCTGCTCGACGCCACCGTCGGAGAAGAAGGCGAGACAGCTGAACAGAGCAGGAGACACGACGTCGGCCACGAGTGCGAGCACGTATAGAACGAATGCCGGGGCATTATCCAGGCGCAGCGGCTCCGCGGCATCGAAGGCTGCGAAGAAGGGCTGGCTCGCGCGAATGCAGGATTCGGTGGCCGATGCATTTAAATGTGTAGATTGGCAGGTGTCCATCATGTGGCCGGCGCGGTACAGCGAATCAGCGACGTCATGCAGCACAGCTGGCATCTGCAGCGGGCGGAGGGGCTGGATGAAGACGTAATTGGCGGCGTCGCGGTGCGCGGTGTTGTTCGCAAGCCATTCCCATGCGAAGGAGTCGAGGAACCAATGCATTCTGGCTAGGTAAGGAGGCGCATCGCCGGCGGCTGCGGCGGCGACGCCTCGGAACTTTGATGGCGGTTAATGGTGTGCTGGTTCTCCAACGGTCTGCCCCCTTTTGGGGAACCTTTTGAAGGGTCCGGGCGGCTAGTGGCAGCGCTTACCGAGACCATTGAGAAGGGCTTCCCGCGCAGGTCGGTGGTTTCTGGGTGGCTGCCTCTGAGGAGGCTGGTGCCGGATATCATGAGCATCAAGACGCAGGCGATGGCGGCGAGCTTGGCCGTGATGAAGGCGCATTTGGCGGCGGAGAGTGGGGCCGTGCTTGGGGACTTGTACGGGGCCATCGCGGACGGGATGACGGCCGGTGTTGCGCTTGACGCGATAGAAGATGAAAAGCTTGGCCGGAGCCATGATGGTGTTTCCTCGAACGCTCTTTATAGGAGGGTACTTGCAACAACGACGATTTGTCAATCGTACTGGCGGTGACTGTTGTATGCGGGTGCAAGACAAGATGCAAGAATTGTCGTGATGTGATTCCTCACCGTGAGGTCTCTAAGGTAGGTTAGTGGGTGATGGCGATAGGGCTTACTGAGGGGCATGTGAATACGGCTTCGTATCGCACAGCGACCTCACCAACTGGGCGTAGGCTGCATCGTGTTGGTGCTGATAAGCTTCATAGCGGCTCCACGTCCCCTCCCCAAACACTTGCTTGAGGCACCCGAAGAGGCGGTGTCAGCCAAAACGAGGGAGCAGAGACAAGCATCTTCGCGGGACAGGCTCAGATGCGGATGGCAGGTCCTCGTGGATGATTGGAAACAGCGGGCTCGTTTCAACAGAGAGGCTGAGAGTGCTTGACCATTGTCTAAGGATGTCTTAGGTAAGCATGAAGCATCTGAGATAGTGCTGAACTGGACGGGAGGCAGGACCTGACGGAACAAGAGCCGGAGTATGGTTAGTCCGGATCTGGTTCGCACTTGATGTGTAGGTCATCACGTGGCCCCGACCGGACTTCCCTGAGTGCAGTGGAGTGATGTGGAGGGAAGGCAGTGCCCGGTTCAGTGGGGTGACCATCGTTGCTTCCCTGGGTGAGCAGTGGAGTGCGCGGGCAGTGAGTACGTACCTCCCCTAGCCAAAGGTACGGATAAGCGAAAATGAAGCCTGCGGGCAAGTGGGCGGTTTCCAGAGTTTCGACACGTCTGGCCGCTCTCTCCTTTTTTCTCTTGATTTTTCTTTTTCCTTCGCTGATTTCCGCAATGTCCGAGTGGATCCCTCAGTTGTCATCACCAACCGGCAACAATAAGAGACAGAGTCAAGTGAATCAATCCTGTTTGTGACAGTTGTGTGCCTGTTGGCTGTGCATGTTTCGCTCAGGTTTCTGCAGCCAGCGCCTGTTTATTCCGCGGACCAACACCTGGGCTGCATGTTCTTGCCTTGCCCTGCCCTTCCAGGCTCTCCTGAGTCCTGAGAGGAGTCCAGCGGCAGGCCTTCACACCCTCAGCGAAAGGGAGGGTGCCATTTCCAGCATCGCCTGCATTTCGTCCAATCTACCGCTCGACATGAACAGCATTGATCCCAGTGATCCCCCGACATTCGACAATCGTCATCTTTTTGCAAACTCTGGTTCAGTGGTTCTCGGTGTCGCTCCTCATGAGCATGTGCACAGTGCACACACACGCAGTACTATTTCTACGAATACCTTATTCAGTTGCCTGCTTTATTAGTGTACCTACTAAGTAAAGTGTAAGGTGTAAGGTATTGCACCATCAATCAGCGGAACAGGCCACCACCACCAAGTCATCGCTGCTCGTCGCTCATCGATCGTCGCCCGTCGCCCATCACCGCATCGGAGTCGTCGTCGCTAGTCGGCGAGCTAACGCAGGCACAAATTGTAATTTTACAACTCATCACTGATAGCCTCACCACCTGAGCTGACTGCTGAACAGAGTACGTACCCAGATGACAGTACCGCCGTCCCGCCCCCAATGATGGTCCAGACCTGCAAACCCAGGAAATTGAGGGCAGCAAAGACGCAGCGAATCTTGCAGTGCTGATGAGTGGATGAGTCCACGACTCCAGAGTAATAAAAAATTAGCATCTGCGCAGCATCCGTCGCTGCCCGTCTCCACGTCAGGTCCGGCCGCCCGCTTGAACCGCTGTCCGCATCGTCTCTCATCTTCCTCTCTGGGCCTTAGCAGCGCCTCTCTCCCGTGTCTATCAGCACTCTCATCGCTGATGATGGTCTTTCCGTCCAGGAGGATCATCCTGACTTTGACTGCCCTGACCTGACTGCGTCTCCAATTTTTGCATGTCCAGCATCCCAACCCAACCCAACCTATCCATCACCCATCCATCCATCCATCTCATCCCGTCCGCATCGGATCCTGTTTTCCCCTCCTTCCCTTCCCCCCCTCCACCCCTTTCTGCATTCTGCCCCGTTTCTTGGTTTCTTCCCTGGTTTTCCTTGACGACACCGCCGGCACGTTGTTCGTCCTGTCTCGTCCCTGCTTTCCTGGTCCTTGTTGGTGCACTTGCTGTCGTTGATTGTCCCTCATTTGCTGCTGCTTGCTTAGCATCCATCAATCTGCCGTCATTTCGCCTCTGCCCAATTGCCGTCAACCTCTGGACCCTCTCATCTCCCAGAGTCTCCAGTCACCCAGACTTCCGGCTTCAGACTTCACATCCAACCTGTGCTTTGGTTTGGAGTCTGCAGATAGCCACCAGCTGGAATCCTACCTTGCCAATTGCCTATCAGCTCGTCAATCGACCATCGGCGACGGCATCCTCACACTTTGACACTCTTCGTCCGACCTCCGGCTCCTCCAATCCTCCTCTACCTCTACTGCGTACCTTACCTCATTCTTACGCTTATTCTTCCCTCTTCAACCACCCCTCTTACAGCCCTATCCTGTCCGTGCTAGAGGCCGCCTGTTTTGTTTGTAGCATTGGATTTCTTCTCCAACCAACTCCGGTCCTTCTTCACAGCCTACCTGCTACTCGGACCTGGGACAGACTTTTTCTGGTCTCACCTCTTCTCCGGACATTGACGGCACAGTCGCTCGCTACCTACGTTTCTCTTCCCTTTGCCGCTCACGGACGTCCCTCCTTTTTCGCTGTTTCTGTACATTCACCACCACCCAAAACAAAAGTCATCAACATTCTTCGCCAATCCCTCCTCCCCTACGGTCTTACCTGCTACCCCTAATCCGAATTGAACAACACTCTGAACCCGTCCACCGACCGCGGGATCGTCAGCAGGGCCCAGGCACACACGCACCGCGCTCCCTCAACTCAGTTCAACTCAAACTCACCCCGCCGTTCGTTTCTATACTACCCTGAGCCCTCCAATCCTGAGACGAGGCGCTCTCGAACGACAGAAGGAAACCTCTCAAACATCTCTCCAAAAGCGCACGAAAGGCCAGCCAACCCGACCTATTTCCAGCAGTCTCCTGTTCGACACAGACAGCAACTCAAACCTTGTGACCTTTGACACCGGCCACCCCGCTACCCGCATCCCAGCCAATTCGAGACAGTTGACCTGGGCTTCGCGCACACTGAGCATCAAGGGGTTTGTACCCACAGACGCTGCCTTCGTCTCGTCTCATCATCCCTCGTCGAAAAGACAAGACGACCAAGCACCGGCCAAGCCTGCGCCAGGGATCTGCCCGCAATCCCCCCCGTCAGAAGCCAGGCTCTACCCTTTCGCATAATTGCCTTCTGCGAGTGAACTGAACCGGACCCCAGCACCCAGACCAGGCCAACACCCAGGATCCCAGGGAAACCATCAATCAACATTACCTACTCCATACTGTACGGCACACACAACGGGAGCACAATACACTTCGACAAGCATACAGCATTAGCATAGCCCGTCCCCCTGCTCCACGCCAGACTTCTACTCCAGTCCGCGCAATACCACCTGGTATCCATCACCCTGAATATCCACATCTTCTTCACGCCTGTCTGCTGGTGTTGCCCCGTCCTCCCCCAGGCCCAGGCGAGCGAGCGAAGCAACCAAGGAGGTCTCGGCATACCGTCCTGCCCAAACTATTGTTACCACCAAACAAGCTTTTTTTTCTTTTCTTGTTCTTGTTTCCCTCTTCCCAACCTCTTAGCCCGACGATGCAATGATGATATACGGGCATCAAGACGTTGATCTTAGCGGTCCCAGTCCAGGTTCGCCGCCAGGCATGACGTCCTCCAAATCGTCAAAGTCCTCTTCCTTCAAGTCTTTCCATTCCGACGACAACAGCGTCCTGGATGACGTTAGCCATTTTGAAGATATCGGTCTCGACGACGATGCAAACAATTACGAAGCCGCCCGTGTCCGCGACCCTCACGCTGTCAAGAACCCCCATGGCCAGCCGTACGCGAGATCCTACTCGACGAGTTCCACCGAGTTCCGCCCGACATCATGGAAGCGACCTCCCTCTCGCTCTCCGCCCGTGACGAGAGACCTGGCCAAGCCGAGGAGTGCGACCAACGCCGCCGCTGACCTTGCCCCGAACTCCCGCTCTTCACGACCCCCTTTCCTTTCTCTCAAGACCGACGGCCACGCCCTCAGCAATGGCCGCAGCCCGAGCGCTGGTCGCCTTCCCGACCGTCACAGGAGTCCGGTGAACCCGAGCCAACGAGGCTTCGCGAGCCACTCGACGACCTCCCTCCCCTTCTCTCGCCGAAACCGCAGCCCGAGCCCCAACTTCTCATTACTTCCGAGAGACCCCAACATGCCCATGAAGCTTCGCCGCGGCAGCTGGCAGTCGAATCAGGACCGAAAGTCAATTTTTGAGCTGGAAAAGGAGTGTGACGAGGACGACACCGACGACATCCCCGATGGCCTCATCCTCGACAACGTGCCCATCTCCCCCCGCCCGCGATCAGAGCGCACACCGAGCAGGCCGACCTCGTCAGGAGCGTCAAAGTCGAGATCGCCAAACAGACCACACCAGAAAGAGCGCGTTCGCAGTGTCGGGAACGGAACACCCCCTGTCCCTGTTGACTCAGGATGTCTGCGATCCCCCTCCTGGAAGTCCGACACAGCCCTCTCCTCCATTGGGGAAAATGGCCACGCGCCGCCGCCGGAGCCGCTCAAAACCCGTGCAAAAAGCTGGAACCTCGCACTGGAGCACCTCAGCTCCGAGGCCAAGGCCCTCACCGAGAAGCTCGAGGAGCACTCCGACTACGTCCGCGAACGCGCCGCAGAGAACGCGAACCCCTCGGGGCGTCCCAACACGTGGAGCGGCAAGCAGCTCGAGCAGCAGCAGCATGTGCAGAAGCCCAGGGTCAAGTCTGCGCTGCCCGAGCTCCCGCCGATCCGGCACCAGACGAACATCATGATCGACCCACTTCCAATTTCCAAGGAGAAGGAGGCCGTCCTGAGTCGTACGCGCCCCTCCTGGCTCCCACCCAAGGACCCGGCCGAGGAGAGGCGCCACCTGCGCGAGTACAAGAAGATGATGGCGCGCAGCGCCGAGGCGGATCGTCGCCGCGAGGTTTCGCGGCAGGCGAAGACGGCGACACGCGACTCTACGGCGGACACCCTGCAGCGGATCTGGGAGGACGACATCATCCCCCGATGGAAGGACGCTGTCCGCGAGCGCCGCACGCGCGAGCTTTGGTGGAAGGGCATCGCCCCGCGCAGCAGAGGCACCGTCTGGGCGAGGGCCATCGGCAACGAACTCGGCCTCTCGGAAACGTCGTACAACGCCGCCCTGGGCCGGGCTCAGGAGCTCGAGGAGCGCGTCAACGGCGGCAGAGGCGACTCGGAGGACATCAGGAAATCAGCGTGGATCTCGAGCATCCGCAAAGACGTGGCCGAGCACACCTGGCAGGATCTGCGTATCTTCCAGGTCGGCGGACCGCTCCACCAGAGCCTTGTCGACGTGCTGTCTGCATATGCTCTGTA
Source organism: Colletotrichum chrysophilum (assembly GCF_026319265.1). Lineage (NCBI taxonomy): Eukaryota > Fungi > Ascomycota > Sordariomycetes > Glomerellales > Glomerellaceae > Colletotrichum > Colletotrichum chrysophilum. The sequence continues at coordinate 76,926 of NW_026517322.1, read as the reverse complement.
CCGCAGCGACATCGGCTACGTCAAGGGGTGTAACGTAAGTGACCTATCCTCTTTTTGAAACACCCGCGTCACACCACATCGTCGGACTTTATACTAACGTCTTCCCAGACCGTCGCCGCACTCCTACTGCTGAACCTGCCCACGCCAGCATCGGCCTTCATCGCCCTCGCCAACGTCCTCAACCGCCCTCTCCCCCTCAGCTTCTACTCCGACGACCCGGGCGCCAAGGCGTCGGCCTACAACCTCGTCATGCAGACACTCGGCGCAAAGTCGGCCCAGCTGCACGAGCACCTGACCAAGGACATCTCCCAGGGTGACGCCGACTTCTACCTCGGCAACTTCTTCATGGGCCTTGGCACCAGCCATCTGCCCATGGACGAGGCCGCGCGCCTGTGGGACGTGTACGTCTTCGAGGGCGACACCGTCCTCGTCCGCGCCGCCGTCGCCATGCTCATGCGCCACGAGATGGCGCTGCTCGGCATCAAGTCGCCCGGCGAGGCCAAGAAGTACATTGAAGGCGGTGCCAACAACAAGGACGCCCGCAAAGCCGTTGTCGGCGACGACGGAGCGGAGGACCGATGGATGAAGCTGGTCCGGGAGGCGGGCAAGGCTTGAGAATCCCTCGCCTCCGCCTCTCATACCCGTTGCTTTTAACGCTTGAATGAATTACACTCGGACTTTTGGAACATACGACATGATCCTAACTGTTTATATCTAATCTCCTGGGCCGCGGGCGGGAAGCAGTCACCCCCCGGGCCCCCATCGGAGGCGAATCACATACACACAAACGACGAATATCAATACACACCGAGCCCCTGGAACAGCGAGAAAGGGGCTTGAATGTGGAGGAGGTCGTGTATAAAGAAACACCGGCGTCAGTGGCGCGATGGACAAGCATTTTGTGGGAGCTGGTTTCTGTGTGGCATTTTTTGTCTCTTCTATTCTTCTCTTCTGGATCTTGGGGGCGGGAGTTGTTCTTTTTATTCCAAAAATCATCACACGTCGTACCAGGGGATGTTTCGCAGCGCGCGAGCATCGCCCGTGTCTCGGTCGACGTAAAGACTTATACGGGCCAAATGGGGGAATTGTAGATATATATACAACACCGCCTTCACACGCGGGAATACCTTTGTGGATAAAACCAAATGTCTTTTTTTTTTCTTTTTGTGGTGTGTCCTCTTCTGGATACCTACGGGGATTATTTACACATTACCTGTATAGAAAGAAGATTTCCCTGCATCTTTGGCGTTTTCTTACCTTTTATAACCTACGTTCTTGGGCGTCGCTTGCGATCCACATCTTGTTGGTTCCTGGCCAATCCAGGTGGGAGTTCTGTGTTGAACTTTGGAGCAGGTGTTGATCACTTTTCTGTGCTGGGGGGTGTTTGGGGAATATCCTATTCGTCATCAAAGTCGTATTGTAGAAGAAATCCATGGAGAGTGTTGTGTATTTGTGCCTCCGGGGTGATTGTCCGCATGATGCGTGAATGTCTCCAGGATACCGAATGAGATGTAGAATGAAAGGGGTATGACATTGGGAACGCATGCTTCGGCTTGGGCAGGCTGCTGCCGAAATGCATCTTGTGGGGGTCCCTGAGAGACGATGTTGAAGCCCCTACTTCACGCTAGGATAACGCACCGAATATGGCATCGCAAAAAACTTCTGGAGAACCAGGCGTTTTCACTCGCTTCATCATTAAGCTGAGGGGCAAAAGGCCGTTAAGAAACCTACTCCAACAAATACCCTCATGTAAATCATCATCATACACATTGGTGATGCGAAAGGTGTGGTGTCTTTCAAATCCATAATGAATTAGCCGTCCTTTACCACCCCAGCCTCCACCTGACCGCCCAAATGGAACAAACAACTGGGAATGGAGGCTTTGATCCCTATACTTTTCAACTCTCTTCTCCTCCTCCACTGCCTTTTTTGCGCAATGATACTTCCCGTCGCGGCTGATGATCTAAACCAGGAAAAGCAAAGGAAAACACCCCCTCTCTCTAGGCAACAACCTCCTCGGACTCCTCGAGCACCTCTTCCACAATCTCCTCGATGATCTGCTCCTCGCCCTCGGGCACCGCGGCCTTCTTGGAGAGGAGGTGGGCGACAATGTCGCTGGGCAGGCCGAGGTCTTCGCGCTCCATGGAGACCTCCTCCTCGAGGGACTCGCGCCAGGCGTGCCACTCGGCCAACTGGCGGCGGCGGCCCTCGACGACCTCGCGGTCGGCGGAGGCGCCACGGTCCTGGTCCTCCTGCTCGAAGACGCGGGAGTACTCGCGGAGGTTCTTGCGGATCTGCTTCTGCTCCTCCTTGCTAAGGAGAGTCGCGGGGCGGGGCCGCCACGCCAGCTGCTTGAACTTCTCGATGGGCTCCTCACGGAGGCACTCACCCTTGAAGTCGTAGATGTGGTAGCCGTTTTCCATCTGTACGCAAAAGTTAGCGGTGAGTCGAATGAGTCAAGGGGTGTGAGTCAGTGGAGTAAGACATACGGGTGACTTCCAGGCAGAAGCCCAGGAGGCGACGAAACGTCCTGAGGAGTCCCACTCAATGTCGGTGACACCGTAGTGGTCGCCAGTGTTCATGAGCTGGAGGTTTGCGGTCAGATCCTTGTCGGACTCGGGCTTCTCACCCTCGAAGTCGAGGTCGAAGAAGTCCAGGTCGGAGCTCTGCTGGTTGTGGACGGTGGCGATGACGACGAAACGTCCGCGAGGAGACCAGTAAATGGCGTTGCTGTTCTTCTTGTCCAACGTGCGGAGGTGCTTGAAGTTGCCGACGGCGTTGCCCTTGGCCTTCTCGGGGCAGAAGAAGGCAACGGACGTCTTGGGGGCGACGGCCGTGGGGCCGACGGGCTCCGTTGTTGTGATGATGACGAATCTGTCGCCCTTGGGTTCCCACGCAAAGTTGATGACAGTGTCCTTGATGGTGTCGACAACCTCGACGGGGACGCCCTTCTCCTTGATGCGGAAGATCTCGAGGGTTGTGGCCTGCGACTTCTTGGACTTGGAGTGACGGTCGACCTTGACGCAGAGGTAGGCGGCCTCGGATTGCCAGTGGAGCTTGGCGTCGGAGACAGAGAAGAGGGGCAGTTGTCTGACGACTTCCTTGTTGGGGATGCTCATGAGGCCGACCTTGGCGGGGTTGCTGCCGATTTCAGGGGTCCAGTAGGTAAGGAGCTGCTCGTATGTCTTGACGCCCTCTCTTTGCACGGTGGCGGGGGCCCAGTCGAAGTCCATAATACCCTCGATCTTGATGGAGGTCTTGTCGAGGAGGTTCATGCGGGGGAGTTCGTAGATAGAGATACCGGTCTGGTAGTTGAGACGGGCAACGTACTTCTCGTCGGCGGACCACTTGAACGCGGGCCAGAGGAGCTTGCGCTGCTTGGCCTCGTCCAGGCCAGTCATGTCCAGGTTGGCGAAGGAACGCAGAGGCTTGCCGCTCTCGACGCTCCAGACGATGTAGTTCTTGCCATCCTCGTCGATGGACAGCGCGGGGTGGCCCTCCTCGGGGATGGAGATGGGGCGGGCAGACCAGGTAACAAGGTAGTTCTCGTTGGGGGACCAGTCAACAAAGGTAACGTTGGGGTGGGCGAAACGCTGCTGCCGTGTCCATGAGGCACCGCCCCAGATCTGAACACCCTGGTTGTGGACCGAGGTGAGGTAGGTGCCCTGGGGCGACCAGCGGACGAAGCTGTCGGTCCAGTTCTGACGGTCGACGATGTTCTCGGGCACGTCCTTCTCGTTGTTCCAGAAAACGCCAACAGTCTCGCCACGGTACATGGCGAACTGATCTCTGCCGCGACCACTGGGGTCCTTCAGGAATGATCTCAAGTGCTCCTTCTCGGTAAACTCCTCAATCTGAGGCGGCGTGTACTCCTCCTGAACCTTGCCCTCCTTTCCATAGCGCTCAATATCGGTAAGCTTGTTAACGCGAAGGGTGTGCTTCTTGTCGAGAGGGACCTGGTCAAGTCCGCGGACAGCGGCGGCGGCCTCACCGGGGGAGGAGAACTCGACGAAGGCAAATCTGTTCTGGGTGTCAGCATCCCATCGTGCTTCTTTCTTTGCGCAACCTGACCCCCCGCAGCGCGGGAGCAGGTGCAGCAGATCCACTGGGCGAGACGTACCTCAGCGACTTGCCGTTGTCGCCCATGGGCATGTAAATCAGATCCTCCCTCGTCTTTCCAACAGAGTTCAACTTTTTCAACAAGAACTTGACAAGCTTGGGCTTCTGTTCCTCGGTAACCTCGGGGAGGCCGTCGACGACGACGAAAGCGTCGTAACCCTGCTCCAACTGAACCTCGTACTTCTCGCGCAGGTCGGAAATGTCAATCTCCTCCTCATCGTACTCCTCCTCGTCGAGGTTCGCGTCCTGCAGCTGGGCGAACGCCATGATTGCGACTTTGGGACACAGCAACAACGGTCGGGGTTCGCAGTAGTTTTTCGTTGGTGGCAAGGAATGGGAGGGGGTGTGTCTCGGTGAAGGGCGCGATTTGCGGTGCGATGCTGTTTGATGTGGTGGGAAAAAAAGAGGTGCCCAGTTGTGAGATGTGGGGTGGTGTCCTGGCCTTTCTTTGGACGAAAAAGTGCCCCGCGATTTTTTTCGGTTTGTGAGGGTTTCCGAGCTGCGGACCGCTTCGGCTGGCTGAAGATACAGGCTTCAAAGGCCGAAGTTTGGCGCAAAATACACTGATAGGCTGAAGTGTCAGATGCTGGTGACTTTGACAGCGTTGATGAGCTTCGAAAAGAATAATACCAGGGGGTCAACAGCTACCTCGCACACAATTTGGGCTTCTTCTGTGAAGTTTTCGGCGGTAGGTCTGGCATTCGTGTGGGCTGGAATAGCTGGTTCTTCCGGCTCCGGATAGAGCCCCTCGCTACCTGATTTCAGTCACGTGTGATTCTGCCGGTCCCCTATCGCTGTCACTGCGAAGCTCTCTACCTACTCTTCACCGCCCTTGACCTGCCCCTCCCGCCCGTTGATGCCCTGCGGTGTAAGGTACCTGCCGTGCACTGGCCACATACAGCGGCTTCAGTGGAGGATGGACGTCTGTAGAAACAGTCCAGCAGCTCTGCTTCGCTAATCACAGCGCGCCTGGAAGCTGCTGCCCAGACCACCCCACTTCGCCAGGCTGAACCCCCCCAAATTTTCGAGGTCGATTTTCTCAGTGAAGCTCCCAAGGCTGAAGGAACCCGTACAAACCACGACCTTGATTCCCTCCCCCGCCACATCAGTCACCGTCTCGATCCGAAACAGAGTGTCTGGATAATATATTCACAATGGTTCGTCGCCCTCGTGGACCTGCCACGCCTTGTCTGAGCCTCCTGTACTGATTTGGACCCCTCTAGTCGTCCTTCAGCCCGACACAAATCTTCGAGGACGGAACCACCGAGGAGAAGGGAGAGAATGCCCGTCTCTCCGCATTCGTGGGCGCCATCGCAGTTGGCGACCTCGTGAAGAGCACCCTCGGCCCCAAGGGTATGGACAAGATTCTGCAGTCTGCGTAGGTTGAACCCTCGTGAATCCCGCCATGAGCATCATCAAGGGTCCACCGCCTTGGCTGACAAACAACCATCCAGCTCGACCGGCGAGATTATGGTCACGAACGACGGTGCCACCATCCTCAAGTCTATTGCCCTCGACAACGCGGCCGCGAAGGTCCTCGTCAACATCTCCAAGGTTCAGGATGACGAAGTCGGTGACGGCACCACCTCCGTCGCTGTCCTCGCCGCGGAGCTCCTCCGTGAAGCTGAGAAGCTCGTCGACAAGAAGATCCACCCCCAGACCATCATTGAGGGTTACAGAATAGCCAGCCAGGCTGCCCTAAAGGCCCTGAACGAGCTTGCCGTCGACCGCAGCAACAACCCCGAGGCCTTCAGAAAAGACATGCAGGCCATCGCCCGTACCACCCTTAGCTCCAAGGTCCTCGCCCAGGACCGCGACCACTTCTCCAAGCTCGCCACCGACGCCGTGCTCCGACTCAAGAACTCATCCGACTTGAGCCACATCCAGATTATCAAGAAGGCCGGCGGCAAGCTGAGCGACTCCTACCTCGACGAGGGGTTTATTCTCGATAAGAAGATTGGTGTCAACCAGCCCAAGCGTTTGGAGAAGGCCAAGATTCTCGTTGCCAACACATCGATGGACACGGACAAGATCAAGATCTTTGGCGCTCGTGTCAAGGTCGGATCCACCAGCAAGCTGGCTGATCTCGAGAAGGCGGAGAAGGAGAAGATGAAGGCCAAGGTCGAGAAGATCAAGGCGCACGGTATCAACTGCTTCATCAACAGACAACTCATCTACAACTGGCCCGAGCAGCTCTTCACGGACGCGGGCATCATGTCAATCGAGCACGCCGACTTTGACGGTATTGAGAGACTGGCTTTGGTCACGGGCGGTGAGATTGCTTCTACTTTCGACCACCCCGAGCAGGTCAAGTTGGGATCGTGTGATGTGATCGAGGAGGTCATTATTGGCGAGGACACTCTGATCAAGTTCTCCGGTGTCGCTGCGGGCGAGGCTTGCACGATTGTGCTGCGTGGTGCTACGGATCAGCTCCTGGACGAGGCTGAGCGCAGTCTGCACGATGCGCTGGCCGTCCTGTCACAGACGGTGAAGGAGCCCTGGACCACTCTTGGCGGTGGATGTGCTGAGATGAACATGGCCAAGGCCGTCGAGGGCGCCGCTACCCGCGTTGAGGGCAAGAAGCAGATGGCCGTCAGCAGCTTCGCTGTTGCTCTGCGCCAGCTTCCCACCATCCTGGCTGACAACGCCGGTCTTGACTCTGGCGAGCTTGTCGCCCGTTTGAGGAAGGCTATCTATGACGGCATGACGAATTACGGACTCGACCTGCTGACGCCCAGCGGTGGTATTGCCGACATGCGCGACCTGGGTGTCGTCGAGAGCTACAAGCTGAAGAGAGCGGTTGTTTCTTCTGCCAGCGAAGCAGCAGAGGTATGTTGATCCAAGTTCTTTATGATGGCGGTACAAGTATCTAACTTCCAACAGCTTCTTCTCCGTGTAGACGATATTATTCGCGCTGCCCCTAGACAAAGGCAGCGGGCTTAATCGAGACAACAGTGATGGCATCACGCAGGAGTTCTCGGCAGGGTTGGGAGGGCAAAAGACCAAAAAAGAGAGTCATGTTCGCATGTTGACGACTGAGAGAAGACAAAAGCCAATACCATAGACGTAGGGATCAACCTCGGAGGCTGATGAATCAATGCTAGTGTCATGAAAGAGCCTGATTGCCACCTTGTCTGTCTATCTGATGGAAACTTACCACTGGGATCAGCCTGCTGGTGTTTCATTCTGTCGCAACTATGAGTTGAGGAAGTTCGCATTTCTCGCAGATAGAAATCGGCGCCGCCGTTCTCTTGGAGAACTACAAACAAAAAAAAGGACGCAGCCGGGACTATCCGACAGGTCAATATAAGAGATACGGAGGGCATATTTGAAGCCAAAACTCAGAAGGCAACACCGAAAAGCTTCTCCGGCCCCCGGCCCCGGCCTCCCGCCGGTTGCTGCTCGCAAGTCGGAGGTTTCGCACACGATGGCCGGGCTAGAAGCCTGCCAAAAATGCGCCATTAGCTGCCCTATCGGGTCGTCGGCATGGTCATGGGTGATCAAAAGAAGCTTCTTGGATATTAAGTGATACCGGCCAGCGCCCTGTCCTCCTAGGCAGACGCCAAGAAAAGGGTCCAAAGTGCCGGATCGACGAGGAACACAGCGCCAGCTAGGTTCTCCGCACGCCACGCTGAAACTTTGGGAAAATGCCCTGCAGCCAGCTGAGCACAATGCATCTGAAGATGCAGCCAGACGGCCCCTCCCCCCCTGAACTAAAACTCCCGGTGCTTGGAGAACTACGAGACGATGATGTTCATCTCAACATTCGTCGACTGTCGTTCTTCATCTCCTGCTGCCTTCCGCACTCTCTGTTCGTCTGTCTCTCCGTATCCATGTCCTATGTCATCCGAATCAAGTTAGATCCACCGGCCCGCAGATCGGAATGTCGAGGGATGGATCCGAAGCGAAGAGCATTGTCCATGGGCGCTGAGTCGCATTGCGCCAGCGTCCCTTTCTTTCTTCTCCACACGAAAACACCGCCTCTTGATGTATACGGGGGACACATAAGCCTGTACCGCAATAGTTCCATGTTATTGTACGTATGTACAGAGAAGCACGCTCGGGGCATTGTCTGCCCAATGGCAGTCATCTCTTTGCCTTGGAAGACCTGTCCAGACCGACGACACGAATGCCGAGGTGATGCTGGGGAAGCCCACCAGGAGTGACCCCGGTCCAGTATGCATGTGTACCGCCGCAAGAGCAAGCATAGCCATATGACGCCAGCCACCGTCCGGGAATAGCAGTACTCGAAACCCCCCAGCTTTCGCAGTCTGGGGCGGTCCCGTACTCGGTAAACAGAAAAGACAGGAGAAGCAGAACATGGCAAGGGAACTGGACTGCGTTCCTTGGTTAACGTCAATACTACGTTCGGGAAGAAGACACTGCAAACAGGGAATGGGCAGCTCCATACCTTATTCTTATGTGGATCGGTATTGCGGCACAACTACGTGTCTGCAGCCCATGCCATTGGGTCTGGACGCAGTCAGAGGTAGACAGAGAGGTTCCAACGAAGTCGTTGGTCCCGTTACCCATGTGTCTTGCCGTATTATGGATGCACCACCACCACCACCATGCCCTCGAGCCAGAGCCATGGATGACGGGCAGTCCAGTATGTGACCTGCCTGGCAGCCAACACGATGGCCGTCCGTCGGGCGTGCGCTAGTAATGGCGCCGTCTCGCATCCTTCTTTCTTTCCCCTTCTCCTCATTCTCCTCAGACACGGGGGCTTTGGATCTGCTCTGACCTTTTTTCTTCTCTCATCTTTCCTCACCTCCTGATTTCTTACCTTTTTCTCAGTAGGAAAGCGAGGCAATGGTCGTCTACTTGAGGATGCGATAATCTTGCGACGTTGACTTTTCTCTTCCTGTTTCCCGCTCCTCCTACGTCACTCCGCGTGCCAAGCCGGCGCTGGGTAAGGCGACCTTTGGTGGCCGATGGCGGCCCCGCTGAAGAGACACGGCAGCTTGGCGGCTAGGTGAGTGACACCTTCAATTCCTAGGTCTCAGTTCGTGTCGGACGCTCAAGTCGCTATTTGGGCACCTCAGTCTTATTCGTCTGAGACTTTCTTGTTACTTCCAATTGCCCCTTCTCTCGATCCTGGCCTATTGCGCCAAGTCAAAATTCGAAATGATTCGCCGTACTGACAGAGCTGCAGCATTGTATTATTTGTTTGCACCGCCTGGATAACATCACGATATAATAGCAGTGCCGCCTTTGGTAAGTCAACCCCCCTTGTGCAATACTGTATTTTGCAACTTCTGTTAACATTATCTTTCTCCTAAATAGAGAGACCGATCCATTTCTCAATCCTGACCCTCCTCGAATCCGGTCTTGCTATCACAGCATGGGCAAAGTGGCAGTCTCCAGACCAAGGCTCCCACGATCAAGGCTACCAGCTCGCGACCTTTTCCTCATCAAGCCCTCACTGGAAACGACGCATCCAGGCCAGCATAGATTTTGTACGGAATCGACATCTTCTTTCGTCGCCGTGGATACCACTCGGAATCGCCATCGTCCTGCGCACTCTTCTCTTCTGGCGCACGATTCGCACGATCCACTGTTCCTGGGAAAGCTTCGAGGTATGAAACTGATGATCGTCAACTCTTAATGCGCACCGAGTCCACAGCACTAACAACTACGTCACCCAGACCTTTCTCCCGGTCTTTATTACTCTGTATTTGGTCGCATCGCCCACTGCCATCAGCCTTCAACAGCCACTCGGCGACCAGACCCGCTCCCGACGCTGCTTCAGCGCGGCTCACATTCGCTACCTGTTCATCGCTGTCGTCTGGGCCTGCGCAGCGAGGTCCACGCTCGCTCTATCAACACAGTCTGCTGGCGCAATCTGCCCGCCGGGTCCCCTCCGCTGGGAACGACAGATACCGCTGGCTCAGATCGTGACCGTCGCGCTCGATGCCTTCCTGCTGGTCCGCTTCTCGAGATGGCGACAAGAGACGGCAGAGGATGCGCCGCAGGCATGGGCATTTGCCTCGCGTTTGTTCCTGGGGTCAGCGGGCATGTTAGCCATCCTCGCTTGCTTCTCATTTTATAACCTGCGCAACATCAGATGGGCGTTCGTACTACACTACGTTGCCGTTAGAGATTTGGTGGTGGATAGCACTGTGGCCTTCGTCGCGATCCTCTCGGGGTTCTACATTATGAAGGATCTTCACCCCAGTACATTGGCCATGGTCACAACGGCTTCTGGCGTCTACGCGCATCAGATCTTCCGCATGCTTCAGAAGTCTGCGCCAGTGGACGACTCCCTTCTTTACATGGTTTTCGGTGGCGTCACCATTGCAGGAGTCGGGCTTCTGCTTCGCTACGACAAGGATATCTCGGACATGTCAGGGACTGGCGCCGACCACCGCCTGGTGAGGTTTTTGACAGGTTGGTACGTTGTTCTTGTTGGGTTTCTGTGCGGCACATATCTCGTGTTCTACCCCGACTTCGCCTCCATCGACACCCTTTCTCTCCCGGATCTGTTGTCCGTCGAACACGCCAAGTCGGACAACTGGATGTTGCAGGCAAATCAGAGCAGAACATTAGATGAAGCAGTCCGAAACTACCGTGTTCGATACGGCATGCCGCCCCCGCCAAACTTTGACAAATGGTTCGAGTACGCCATGGAAAACGGTTCCCCGATCATCGACGACTTTACTCAAATTAATGACGACCTGTTGCCGTTCTGGGGCGTACAGCCAGAGGTTCTCAGACAGAGGACGAGCCACGCTCTCGCGCTGCCATGGCTCGGCATGGGAGGTCTTCGCATCCGTGGAGGCAAGATAGACATCTCCCCCGGCACCCCTGGATCACACATGTGGATGATGGAGTCGATGCAGGAAATGATTGAGCCGTTTGCGCAACATCTCCCCGACATGGACTTTGCAATCAATCTCAACGACGAGTGCCGCGTCGCCATCCCGTTCGAAGACATTCAGGCCCTACAAAACGACGGCCTCGACTCAAGAGCCAGATTGCTTAGCAACCCAGCACTCAAGCCATTCGACGCCTCGAAACAACTCTGGCCCAACAACGACACCGTTTTCGGCCCCAAGGTCAAGTCGCCTTACTTTGCAGACCACATCCGCGACGAGATCTACTACGACTTCGTCGCCCCGGCCTGTCCCCCAGACTCGCCCGCGCGCAACACCCGCTGGTGGTCCCGCCGCGAATCCTGCCGCGACTGTCTCCTCCCGCACGCCGTCCGCGTCTACGAAAACGGGCTGGAGAACTACCCCGTGGTGTCCAACTGGACCGCGGCCACCGACCTCTGCCACCAGCCCGACCTGGCCTATCTCCACGGATTCCTGCTGTCGCCCGCCGCGGCGATATTCACGAAGGCGCCGTTTCCGGTGTTCAGCCAGAGCAAGACGTCCGGGTTCGCGGACATCCTGATACCCTCGCCGTGGAACTTTGACGATAAGGCGGGATACGACGAGGAGTCGGACGTCGCGTTCGAGAACAAGGAGAATGTCATGTTTTGGAGGGGGAGTGCCACGGACGGCTACGCTGCCAGGGGTTCGTGGCAGAGCTTCCTGAGGGCGAGGTTCGTCGCGGCTGCAAATATGTGGGAGAACACATGGACGATGTCGTCCGCTACCGCCGGCGAGGGAGAGGTTGTGAGATCAGACGCCGGGCCACGTTTCGACGTCGGCTTTGTTGGGGACTGGAGGAAATGCCACGAAGGCGACTGCGACGCCGAGAGGGACACCTTCTGGGACGGCCATGACGAGCCGACGAAGAACAAGGTCAAGTTCCAGGAGCACTGGAAGTACACCCACCTCATGGACCTCGACGGCGCGGGATTCAGCGGGCGATTCATACCTTTCCTGCGGAGCAAGAGCGTCGTCTACCGGAGCGGCATCTTCCGCACCTGGCTCGCGGAGCGGGTGCACGCGTGGCGGCACTACGTCCCCGTGGACGTGCGGCTCCACGAGCTGAAGGGACTGCTGTGGTTTTTCGGTGTCGACTACGAGGGCAAGATCCGGGCGGCGCAGATTGCGGAGGAGGGCAGGGTCTGGGCTGCGCAGGCGTTGCGCAAGGAGGATATGAGGATTTACATGTTTCGGTTGCTGCTGGAATGGGGACGCTTGGTGGACGACGGGAGGGAGGAGCTTGGGTTTGCGTGATTTGATACCCCCTTCTCCGTTTGTGCGGTAGCGTTTTCATGGTTTTGGATAGCATTGGACATGGCGTTGGGTTATGGATGGGAAGGACGGTTCATGAAAAGAACCCCATTGACGATGGGATACGACTTGTGTAGGCACTTTAGATAATATGACATGATAAGTTCAGCATCTTGGCTATTCCTATACACGAGGCACCCTCGACGATATGACACTCCTCTCACACAACGACTGTCACATTCACTGGTATGTATCGTGATGGCCACCCCTAGACCATTGGTTTGCCTACTTCTCTTATCGCACTTCGCCACGGCCTCACCGTTCGGCTGATCACGACACTGAAACTTTCATGCAGTTAAGGAAGGCAAACATGGCGATAGGCAACTTCTTCAGTACAGGGCGGAGATCATCGCACCGGTTTTGGATGACTCGGATCACCAACCGAAATCAGTCTTCCCTTGCCTCGGGGCTGCCTGAAGGGGCGGGGTTGCTGAGACATGATGTCTCTCTTCCCGCAGTGGCCGCGGCCGCTGGAGCAGACGGCGACGGAATGACAATGCAGGCAACAGCTTCGAGCCATCAAGTACTTGTAGCGAGGGAAAGAGGAAGGATTGATGATTCTTTGATGAGTTTCTTGTAAGCTAACCCGGCCCATTGGATGAAATCTGATGTCTTCCTACGGCGATGGTGAGGCCCAGAACTCTTCGTCGTGTATGGTGCTTGCGTTGAGAAAGCTCTCGTCAAGGTGACCAGCCACGGTCCATAGCAGGTTTGTCATTTTCTTGAAGTTGTTATCACGCCTCGGCAGGAAGTAAATGTTGGCGATCATTCTGGGCATCTTCAATACCAAAGCAGGGAAACCTCTACTGACCACGACTGTGCGCTTATAGGGCTGGAGTGAAATACATAAGAAACACGAAAGTGATCACGGACAAGGGAAACCGGTGGGTCTGGCTGACCCCCAGGGCTGTAATCTGATGATGCCTACAGCTATATCATCAAATCATTGACTGTAAGACATGGATGTTGTTGCTGATGCTGTCAGCGTAACCTTGGGATCACGGTATCAAGTCACATCATCTCGGTGGGCGATAAGTCCATCTCAATGGTTTGTAACCTCTATAATTGCGGGTCACTTCCAAATGCAGAAAGAAGACAGTCTTTCATTTCTCATCGACTTGTGCAAGAGAACGAGGCGAGGAACGTGGTCCCACGACACAGCAAGGCATGGTTGACGGACATTGAAGAAGGTATCGAATTGGGGATGGGGCCTTCTGGCCCAGCAAAACCGTTTCATTCTCCACATAGGTTGGGCAAGATTCTGTTTGATGCCGTTGGCGAATGAACATAGTCAACAGTATGAGAATGTCTCTGTTCGGTGTTGAGAACGACACGTACACCGAGGCCAATCACCGATGAGATACCGAGTCTCGTCTGCCTACTCACGAGAGCCACGGCGTCTATTAAACCTTCGAGACGCACAATCGATGAATGGAAGGACGCGAGATGGTCAGCCATTTCATGCATGCGAGGCGGTCAACGCTACGTCGTCCCGTCTTGTAGCTGCCGCTGGAGTGCAGCACGCCAGGCGGTCAATTAATAGGGGCGCGCCTGAAGGCGCACACATTAGACGAAAACCAACTAATGCCAAAAAACCATAGCGGCGTTTGTTTGCTCGGTTTTCGTTCGGTGTGAGAACCGAGCTGCTTCCTGCAAAGCCCTGATCGTGGCGAACAAAAGACGGCTAACGAGTAGGGTCATTGAGGCCCAATGCTGGTGTCTTGTCGAGGCGCCCCTCAGCAACGTCTTACTGTGCGAAGCCTCAGCATGTGCTTACCATGCAGTCTCGCAAGTTCTGCCTCCAACCGTGCAGAGCGGCGCAGGTCACAAGCTGGTAAAACCTGCCAGAGCGAGCGATCAACGATCGACTGTCTGATGCGTCAACCATAGGCGACTTGCCGAGACGGGGACGTATCAGCGGCATGCCAATGTTCCCCTTCCCTGATTTCGTGGAGAAGAACATGAAGCCAAGTGCTAGCAGGGGACGACCGGTAGTGTTGTAACCGTGAGGCGAGGCGGTTTGGTAGTGTGTTCCGTGTGTCTGTCACTAACATTGCCCCTCCAACAAAGGCCCTAAATCACATGTAAGTGAGCCTCTCGTGGGTGAGAGGGGCGCGGCCTCGGAAACAGCAGGAAGTATCAGCGAACCACATTGGTCCAAGTGGGCTATAGATGTGCGTGATTGTCATTGAAGAGGAGGGCAGCAGTGATTTCAGGTTTGCTGCCCTCATCGGTCGTGGCATCGGGGATCCCAAAATCCTACAGGCGTAGTCGCTCTAGGCGCCTCTCGTGCCGCTCACATTACGGATGTTTGCCCAGGCTGGGACAACGGAGTCAAGGTCGACGAAATCCCATGTGAAAGTTGCAAGCTGGGGGGCCAAACGCAGGACCTTCGTAAAGCTGGCCTGTGTTCTTCGCTGGCCTCCTCGTCCCCTGTTCGTGGAATTGAGTGCGTTGGGATTGGCCGTCGAGGTGGTGGTCTCAGCTTCTGGGTCAGCAGTACGAATGCCGAAGAACCCCACGATGAACTGACTGCATTGTTCAAAAGTCGTATCTATGGAGCTTTGATGGGTTTTGATGTGGGAAAAAAAAAAAAAAAAAAAAAAAGCAACCGTGATGAGAAGACGAATGGCCTGTCCTGAGCTTCCCGAAGAACATATCCTTGGTGGGCAGCGCAAGTGGGATCCGGTTGGCACAGACCAGGTACTCGTCCTTCAGATGTTCGGAGTGGGGGAGGGAGAGATACGTATCTGCGAGGCCCTGGTGGTGACAAGGCCGGCCCTGGCCAGCAACCATCTCAACAAAATTCGAACCCCCAACAGAAAATTTCGAGAGGCAGGAAAGGGTCGAAAATAAGGAGACTGAACAATCACCACGCTGTAGAAGCGAGGTAGGCAAAACTGGATCCCAAGAATGCCGCAAGCTTCCAGAAGACAGCGTCCCACAGTGTTTCAGGGTCTCTGCTGTCTTTTGGTCTTGTTCTTCTTGGTGCCTCCAAATCGACTCGACCCGAAGACCGTTTCATCCAGTGTCTTGCGGTTTCGCCCGAGTGGAATGCATTCGCCCCTTCTCCTTCTCTTGCCTAACTTTGCCCTCTGCTTTTTTTTCCAGTCAGATGTGAGGGTGTGAAAATTCGTCGTGAATGCAGTCCAGTGCACACTTTGACATCTGACAACTGGGCCGTTGTTGAATGTTGGCGAAGGGCGGGCGTCAATTCAAGATTCACCTTTCCCCAGCGGGGCACCCCTGATTGGTCCATCGTGTCAGCCGTATGTTCCTCTCCCGATTGGCTGCTGTGTTTCTGGGAATACAGGTGGGCTCTCTGTCCAATTGAAGCGCTCGAGTCTGTCGTGTCTGTCCTGATTCCGCTGGTTCGTGGGGTTGAGACAGAGCGTGAGCCACTGGCGTTGCGTGCAGCGAGATACGTAACCGCCTTGTCTTTTCCCCTCCAGCCCCTGTCACCTGTGTGCTCCTCTCCCCCCCTCTTCGACTGGGAGCGTGGGGAACCCGGGTACGTACTCGTCATCCTGTACTGCGTACCGCGACTTGGAGGCAGTATCGATCTTTTCCCCAATGATCCTGAATGCTGCCAACGCGATGGAATCCAACGCTGTTGCCCATGTCGGATGCGGCGCAGAGGGCCTTCTCCGCCATATACATATCGAGCCTCACCCCAGAGGCAGGCCACATTGCTCTGAAATCTCCTGACGTCAGGTTGTTCGGAGAGAATCGGCGGGACGACTAATGGCAGTGAGTGCGAACAAGCCAGGCCCTGGAAATGAACACCATCGAGTACGGCGTGAGCTAGTACCGACTGACAAGCGTCGCGCCGATCTGACTCGCTTTCGACAACGCTACAGCAGCGACGGCGGCGCCTGGAGATCTGGATCTCGCCTCAAGCAAGCAAGCGCCATCTTCACATGCACAGACACTGACAGCGAGGACGAGCTGCGCGTGGTGCGGCGGTGGTTGATACGACGCGGGTTGGACACTTGGGTGACGGATGACCCGTCCACTGTCGTGGCTGTTGCACTGCTAGAAACAGAGCCAATCGATTGACTTGAGCAGATTGCCCTGCCTGCCCAGAGACACGACGTCAGCAAGCGCTGTCCTGACACGGCAGATAGCACAACTGTACGGGAGCGGCGATATCTCGTGCAGCGGGGACGGCACGGCAGTAACAGGTCATGCTTGGGCTGGTAATGTCTTGAAGACATCGCCAAGATGCAAGTCCTCTGGAATGGGTGCAGTAGGCCCGGGTTGCCGATGTCTCTTGAGAGATGGTGCCTGCCATTGACGAGCTCGGATCGACAAAGCTTGGGAATGGAGGCGAGATGGTCGTCGTCGTCGTCGCCCAGACCATCAAGTGTTCAGACATTGAAAGTATCGACGAATAAGCCCACGAAGGGAATGTCTCGACAGACGGGCGAATCAAGTCATGCCACCGCTGGCAGTACTGTTGGGTCCGGGAGGCAAGGTGGAGGCTCAGGCAGAGTGTCTGAAAGGCGGTGAAGTTGAACCATGGCTCCTGTGGATCAGACGAAAGGTGAGAGTACCTATGCATTAGGGCGACATTAGCGGTCGAAGCAAATGCATTTTACGTTGTCAGTGTGTTTTTCTGAGGATCTGGAGCTGCGTTTTCCAGGGAAGTCACAGCCGATGGCCGCTTCGCAGGAAGGCAGGCAAGATGCAGGTGTAGGTGCAGGTGCAGGTGCAGGTGGATGTACTTCCTTCCGTTCGAACATCAAAGTACAAATACAAGTACCGGTGCCAATGGTGGGGTGGTAGGGAAGGAACCTTCAGTGTTAGTTTAGCGAGGGGAGGCTCCCTGGGCTGGTTGCCATGTTCCTTCCCGCCGGAGCGACCCCTCACCACCACCAATTTGCCTGGCTTGGAGGCTTGCAGGCAGGCTGGCAAGCCGCAAGACAAGCAGCAGGTTGGGTTCCCTGCACCACCGCGTGTCCTGCGTGTCCTGCGTGTCCTGTGCCTGTCTCGAGTTGCAGTGGTTTCAATGGCCACCTGCTAATTTGCCTCCCAAGGCCGGGGGTCGGTGTGCTGGAACTTGACCCTGATGTGAGAACTTAGCGGTGGCCACAGCGGAGCTCGTTAGCGATGATCGAGACCTGGCTGATAAGAAGATCCCTTTCTCAGACGTCTCGGTGTGCCCTGCGATGAATCGAAGTCGCCATGGCCGTGTCTGTGCAGCAATGCAGAAGGAGTCTGGAATGGCGGAAGAACAAGCAGGGGCGGCCGAGCACATCTGGCAGTGGCAGTGGCAGCAGCAGTGGCAGGGACGAACTGAGCAGCACCTGCTTCCTTCACTCCTGCCTTGACGTACCTTACCTCAGTTTTCCCCAAAAGGTACTTCGTGCTTCGTAGATGCGACGCTAGAAGCAGGTACGTATCCAACCAAGACCCTTCAGACCGCCGACTTCGTCCCAAAAATATTTTTGAGCCGATCTCTCTTTTTGCCTACCTTATCCTTCGGCGCCTTCACAGTGTTTTTTTTCCCTTCTTTCTTGCAGGCGCCAACAACACCTCTAACTTGGATCCTGGCCCAGTCCGGCGTCTGCTGGGCAGCTCGCAAGCCTCTACCCCGCGGGCACAAGTACGACGAGATTTGGCTTGTGAATCTTCAGACTAACACCAGCTCCTTGAACAGCGGTTACCTTGGTTGACGGTTACCTTGCCCCAGGGCAGCACGAAACCACCGCACCTCATGGGCCGAGGATGTTTGCGCTTTAAGGTAAGGTAGTTATGGATGGATACCTGGACACGTTGCCCATATCTTTAGAAGTTGCAAAGACGGGCCCTGCAACAAAAAGGACGGGGGCTTTCCCAATGCCTACAGCTTTGCAAATGGCATTTGGAAATTAACATCAAAGCCCGTGGCCTGACCTGAACCAGCTCAGCTCCGATTCCAGCTCCCAGCTCCAGTTCCAGTGCCCCCAAGCGCGTCCCTTCTGTCCGACCTCCAAGGCGTACGGCATCGTCTTAGTAACAGACACGAATCAGAAGATACCTCGCCTCACGCCTGGTCTTTGCCATCCGGCGTTGTACCTCTGGATTCTTGCCTCCCACCGGTGGATAACATTGCTAACTCGACAAACGGCGAGGCCCATCAAAAAAAAAAAAAAAAAAATCCAACTGCAGTCACATCGGGCACACCCCTGCCACGCGATTGCATTTGCATCTGTCCCTCCTCCTCTCCTGGGCCCTCCAAATCCCCTTGCACCGTGCCCTGCTGCCCTGCAAACCCCCGCGACGACCATCAGCGGCCTCTCCAGTTCGTCCCCAACAAAAACGGAGGCGTGGGAACCGAGGGACAACTCCAGCAGCTGTGATTCTGTATCCGTACGCAGGTGGCAGCCACCCAGCCAGCACACGCAACGTTGGATACCTTATCACAACACCTATCCGTACAGCAGGCACACAGCGCAGCATAAGGTACCTAGCATTGCACAGCTTAGGTTGCCTACCTTACCTCAGGTCACTACGGGCAGAGTACAGATACCTCTCTGTCAGGGAAGGAGAAGCCAAACACCCAAGTACCTACCTTACATACCTTCCCGCTCCACGCAATACCCGTTGCGGTACCTGACCGGCCCTTGTTGGTCTTGGCACTTGCACCAGCAGCACAAGAACGAGAGACGAGACACACAGACAGCCAGACGCACACCAAGCACTTGACAACGGGTCCCGTCCCGAGCCATCGTTTGCTAACTATTTTGTCTTTTTCGCCTCCGCTGTAACCCGATACCGACACATCTTTCTTTCCCCCGTCCCTTTTCTCCACGGGCAGTGTGTGCTTCATTTATTAGTCCCCTCCCCTTCACTCCCCTCCCACCTTTGCTCCCCTTCCTTCGATTCTCAATTGGCATCCCTTTTACCTTCAAGGGCCATTGGAACTCTGCTCCCCCGTTCCTCTCAACCGGCCATCAACACCAAGGCCCCATACCAACCAGTTGTTGCTGCGTCCCCTTCAGCAACACACCACCCCAACAACCAGCCATGGCTACCACCACCTCGACGCCGGCGGCCAAGAACCCCGTCCTTCGCCGCACCGTCACTTCCACCACCACCGAAACCGACGCCTCGGTCCCTTCGACTGCCGTGGGCTCTCCTGCCGACTCTCCTCGCCCCTCGGCCTCCTCGACCTCCCTCTCTTCCCTGGCGTCCGAGGAGCCCGTCAAGAAGGCCAACTACTCCAAGCTGTACGACACCTACGGCAACGAGTTTACCCCTCCCGATTTCACCATCAAGGACATCCACAATGCCATCCCGAAGCACTGCTTCGAGCGCTCTGCCCTCAAGGGCTTTGCCTACATCGGCAGAGACATCCTCTGCCTCGCCACCACCTTCTACATCTTCCACAACTACGTGACCCCCGAGTACATTCCCTCCAAGGCCGCTCGCGTCGGTCTCTGGGGCTTGTACACCGTTCTCCAGGGTCTCTTCGGCACTGGCCTTTGGGTTATCGCCCACGAGTGCGGTCACCAGGCCTTCTCTCCCTCCAAGACGCTGAACCACTCCGTCGGCTGGGTTCTCCACTCGGCTCTTCTGGTCCCCTACTTCAGCTGGCAGATTTCCCACAGCAAGCACCACAAGGCCACTGGCCACATGGAGCGCGACATGGTCTTCGTTCCCCGCACTCGCGAGCAGCACGCTTCTCGCGCCGGTCGTATGGCTCACGAGCTTGCTGAGCTGACCGAGGAGACCCCCATCTTCACCTTCCTCATGCTCATCGCTCAGCAGCTCGTCGGCTGGCCCAACTACCTCATGACCAACGTCACTGGCCACAACTACCACGAGCGTCAGCGTGAGGGCCGCGGCAAGGGCAAGCACAACGGCTACGGCGGTGGCGTTAACCACTTCGACCCCGCTAGCCCCATCTTCGAGGCCAAGGATGCCAAGCTCATTATTATGTCCGACATTGGCCTTGCCATTACCATCAGCGCCCTCGTTTTCCTCGGCAACAAGTTCGGATGGTCCAACCTCTTGGTCTGGTACTTCATCCCCTACCTCTGGGTCAACCACTGGCTCGGTAAGTTTTGACACCGACTTCGATGCTCCTGTACTCATTGCTGACAATGCGCTTCGCAGTTGCCATCACCTTCCTCCAGCACACCGACCCCACCCTCCCCCACTACACCGGCGAGCAGTGGAACTTCGTTCGTGGAGCTGCTGCCACCATTGACCGCGAGATGGGATTCATCGGCCGCCACCTTCTCCACGGCATTATCGAGACCCACGTCCTCCACCACTACATCAGCACCATCCCCTTCTACAACGCCGATGAGGCTTCCGAGGCCATCAAGCCCGTCATGGGCAAGCACTACCGCTCCGACGTCAAGGACGGCCCGGTCGGTTTCATCAAGGCTCTGTACAAGTCCGCTCGCATGTGCCAGTGGGTCGAGCCCAGCGCTGAGGCTCAGGGCGAGGGCAAGGGCGTTCTGTTCTTCCGCAACCACAACGGCCTTGGCACTCCCCCCATCAAGGGCGAGGTTTCTTGAATGCAGGCGCTGGAGAGGTAAAAGATGATGATCGTGTCATTCCAAGAGCCGGTCCCGGGTGGCCCCCTCTTCTCATAGTCCTTTTCGGGCGGGAGCGATCCTGATCGCTACCTCGCCGGGCCCCGGGCCCGACAGTCACGTCTCGTTAAGGCGCGATCTTCCCAGTCGCCGTGGTAATGTTGAGACCGGGACGTCGTCGACAGACGTGGTCAGGCAAAAACGGTGCAGAAGCGATGATTTTGAACTTCGCAAGGCGTTAGCATGGTTATACCGGTCCAAATGGATAGACCCTAGAGACAGAGAGATCTAGTAGTAGAAGAAGCATAGAAAGGCTGCATCCGGGCATTCCGGCAAAGTATTCGTGCAAGACAACGTGACGTGATATCACGGCGCTCCATACTGACCAACAAATGGTACACGATTCGCTGGTGCGTTCCTTGTCATCCTTCGACTTTCCGGCGGGACTCGGTAGGGACTGCACCGCTGTTCGCCCCGTGGTTGCGAGAGATGTGGTAGAGGTCACGCGAGATGAAGCTTGGACAAGAATGCGGGCTTCTTGATACTGATCCTGATCGTGGAGAACAAGATGCGGGGGGAAACAAGCGAGCCCATGGACCAATGGCTGTTCACCTGATGCTAACCCGCTGGTTGGTCTTGGGTACAGGGTGTTAGTGCCACGGCTTGGGCCTCTGGGTTCTGCTAACCGAAATGACCTTGGTCCGGGAGACAGCTCCCGTCCGAGGCGGCCGGGGTATGCTCCGGCCGGGGGCTACCTTGATGTAAGCTCAGTCCGTACGGAGGAGAGAGACGATATAGGGAGAAAACTTGAATGGTGTTGACTCTTGACAGATTTTGTCATTTGGAGCAAGACAAGTTCTCTCCTTCGGCCGTTTCCTGGAGTGTAGAGACTGGACGGCGAATAGCGTGCAAGATGACTGGTTACGAGGTACAGACTGACGAAGACGGTGCTGACAGACGCCTGGGCAAGACCACAGATTGGCCAAGCAGATAAAATCGTTCGATTTGTACGAGTTCAGAAGAGACATATTTGGTGGTTGTGGAATAGTCGTGACCGTTTTGGTGGAGAGCGTTCTGGACCGACGCGTGAGACGGGCGAGCCGCTTGCGGACGTGGTGTTCTGGGCCGTGATGTTTTCGGAGCCGCGGGCCACGTTGGCACGGTCGAGATTGCGACGAGAGCGTGGTCTGGGCAACGGTCAGGCGCAACGGCTTCGTGGTTGCGCAAGACACGTTTTCGACACGAATTGTGGATGGGTTGGTTGGTGATGGATTCGGGAGAGGATGGATGCGGGCTGTGGCTGGGACCCTTGGTGATTCTGTCAGCTGGATGCTGGGGTAGGGGGGGTTGTAGCCTCATTGGGACGAGCTGGAGGCCAGAATTGGGTTCGAGGGCTGGCGGAGGGGACTCGTGATGCCTGGATTCGGACGTGGTTTTGCTCTGTTTCGTACGAGGCCCAATGACCGGGTTACCACGCTCACCGGCCCGAGGGGTGGGTGTGTCTCTCATCAGGTATCTGTCTCTCATCAGAGTCAATCTGATCGGGTGGTGTTGTGGAGTGTCTGCTGGGGTAGAGTGGCATCTGGGCTTGATGTTGTCGATGGCACTTGTCTCGATGTCGATTCTTTTGGGGTTCTGGCGTCGGGCCGACGATGAGAGCTGTTTGCTGCAGAGCTCGGCATACCTCTGACAGGTTATCGTCAAGTGAAGATGCTTGCTTTCCAACAGATCACACAGAACATTGCAGTGGCAATCCGAGTCAGGTCCCTAGATGGTGGGCATTGGAGCCGTCTGCGACGAGAAGAAGGATTCAAACTCCTGACCATCGAAGTCGATAGGGTCTTCCGGCCGAAGTAGCCCACAACGCGCGTCGACACTCGCATCCATGTCGTCGACTACCGCGGCCGTATGCCAGTATTTGGAACAGAAGTCTAGGAGGCCTGTAAGGTTTTGCCTAGATCTCTGGCTACCCGAGACAAACATCCTTCGTTCGACAGAGACAACATCGAAAACATTGCAGTGTGTCGTGTGATTTCAATAACGAAGTAGACCAGTCTCAGTGCAGAGAGAAGAATTTTCTAGGCCATGGGTCTCGCGAGAGGGTTGCCGGGCTAAGCGGAGTGGTCTCCGGACGGCAGGCCAAGGTTTGAATAGCAATGTGATATCACCTCTAGCGGCGGACGTGGCCCGTTGGTCGGAGGGCTTTTCCATCACGGCAGTTGCGAAAAGGCCCGAGAGGAGCAGAGTCGTCAAGTCGTTCGTCAAGTCGTAACGATCTGGAGGCCTAGTAGCACATGGGCATCGCGCGGCAACTTCCTGAGAATATCGATGAATGCGGAAGTACCAATTGTAAAGAACGCATGGTATTTGAGGTGTTGGTGAGTTTTCTGAAGGATGCGCTTTCTTTGCGAAGGAAGCAAGCTACGGTTGAGATGCCGACGTTCCATATGGGTCTTTGAACGAGAGAGTCAGGTTCTCGGAGGACTTGAAAGAATGCCATGCGGTTTGTTGCAAAGAACCATGGGATATCGACTTCCGCATGCAGGAGTTTCGTCTGCCAGTCCCACTGGAAATCTCATGCGCAACTAAGGTAGTCCACGCGAGATGACCGGACCCTCGACCGGCTCGCCTTTGGAGGGACGAAGGGGCTCCACGTGTATCTGGGCGATCCTAGTTTTGTGCAAGTTTCGAGAGAAAGAGTGAAAGCGTGCCGTCGGCGTGGTGGCAAGTTGCGACGCACGTCGAGGGACCCAGGTCTTTGGGCCCCGGTGCTAAGGGCCGTCTAGTGTGTGCCCGTGGTGCCTTCTGTCCGGAAAGATGGTGTGCTTCCGGGCGCTTGGGTTGGTCCCAGATTGTCGGTAGTTATGGCTCGGCTCACGGATCTTGAGGCGCGTGTTATGCCATGATTTGGTTTAGCTCTGTCAAGGTCGTGGGTTAGCCTACCTGCCGAGCAGAACGAGGTTGGACTCGGCTTCGGCTCTCGGCCTCCAGATCTCGAGAACAATACACTAGAGCTGTTGAATACAATCTTGGTTGATGATTACGTGGATCGTTGTGCCGGGGGACATTATGGGGTGCGTCAACAAAGAGGGGTGCGAGTCCGTCTTGGACGGGTTAGACTGGGCCTTGTCAAGAGTTCTCAGTCAAAGACGTCTCAGTGAATGAGCCCCCGAATGTCTCTGCCTTGTCCAAAGAGACTCGTCCAGACCGAAGCCTACGTCATTTTCTGCTTTGGGTCAACCACGCCGAAAACACGTTTTTGACGCAAACCACACATGCAACGAACGTCTGTGTCGAAAGGGGGATCTTCAGGAACATCTCGTGAGTGTGGTTACACAGCCGTGCATACCGGGTTGCTGGGATATGTAGGTGTCATAGGTAGTATGCCATATTGATTCAGTAAAAAGTTGTCTAATTACGCAACGGTAACCCCAATAGCTTCCGTCTCAAACTCGCCCGAGAGAACGCCATCACCGAACTGTAGCTTCATGAGAGTATCCTTGCTAAGTTTATCCGCCGTCGTGGGCCACACAGTCTGCCACGTCCCCTTAGCCGCCACCCGCGGCGTCTTGCCGAGCCTGTCAAACGGCAGCACGGTTTCGCGCAGGATGACTTCGTTCTCCGTGGTGTCGCCCGGTTGGAGGGTGACCATGTCCTCGTCGCGGGGTGGCATGACCCGCTTCAGCGCGATGGTGTCGATTTCGAGCGGGGCGTCTGCGCCGTCCGGTGTGACGGAGAGGACTCCGAGCTGGAGGGCGAGGGGGTCGAGGGGCGTGGCCCAGCGCAGGATCGTGAGGGGTGCGGTGTGGTCGTTGGTGACAGAGAAGGTGACCGTGGGAGGGGAGGTTGAGGATTGACGGATGCGGATGCTGAGCTTGGATAGCGCGTTGTTCTTGGTTTCCTCGGACATGTTGGATTGTGTGTCTCGGGAGGATCCGTGGTTGTAGGTGAGGACGAGGAAGAGAACGATCAGAATGAAGACTACGGGGCGGAAGAAGGATCGTGCTGATGAGATGATGCTCATTGAGCTTGGTCTGTGATGAGTGGAAGAGTGTTGAAGTTGAGAGGGTGAGAATTGTGTTTTCCGGCGGAGGGGTTGGGTGGTTCACGATAATGCGGTAGACCGCGCCTGCAGATATTGGCAGGTAGGAGGAACACAGCCAGGCAGAAGGTGCTAGACGGAACGGCTGTCCAAGACGGCAAGCGCAATGGAAGATGCCGGATGACGTCAAGCGATTGGATGCGGTCTTTGTACGGCTGGGAAATGTCGGTTTGCCGTGAGGGCATCCAACGTGGTGGGCAGAGACGAACCGGCGAAGCAGGCCGGGCGCACTAACCTGGAAGAAGCAGGCGGCCGTGGTTGTGGAATGCTGCGCGGACTGAGCCACGCGATGCTAGCCCACGATTGCGACGGGTTCGATCCAAACTGCTGGGATGTTTGGGAAACGAGACGATGTTTGTGATTTGATGGAGTTGTAAGTGGCGCGTCGTACGTACGGAGTTGGAGATGTCGACCGATGTGCGCTACGTTGGCGCGTGGGAAACGATCACAAGTTGGATATCAAACAACTTCGGCATCTGCTGCTCTGCCGCCGCTTGACTCGGATTGCGTGTCGACGGGAAACCCCGCACTCTGCAGCGTCGGACGAGCGTACATGCATCCAATGCCGTCAGGCTGCTTGCTGTATGCTGATTGAAGAAGTTGGAATTGAGCAGACGGCCCGGGCTGCAGACCCGATACGGCGCTAGAATGCAGCCACCATCCAAGGTGCTTCGATGGCCCGCTGGTCCTGCATAAACACCAGCGCGGCGCGTGCACCAAAGAGGAAGGTCGACTAAGGTAGTGGCCGTCCGCGATCGTGACTGGTGGATTTCTGGCCCGGAGCCTCGGCGCCGGACCTGACCCACATGGCTCCGGTCTCCTCCCGGGCCTCATCGGAGAAGGACCGAGACACGTTCCGTGTCTTACCAACTGGTACCGATAAAAAATATCGTATGAGTTTGCCAAGCCAGTGAGGCGGCTAGACCAAATTGCAGACGAAAGTCGTCACTCCCGAAAACCGGTATCCTGGAACCCCGAGAGAAAGGACTGTTCGAGTGCTCCGTTCCAGGCGACATGTTTCAATAATGCGTGGCCGTTCATTGTCGCCGTGTACAGAACCATGTCTCGCGCCCGCCCAGAACAAACTCACCCCTACGCCTGTCTCATAGACAGCCCTTGTTCTTGAGACTTCGCGGCAGGGCTTGGTGGTATTGGCGTAGCGGAAGGGGCTACCAGGCCCCGCGCCTCTGGGGCCCGTTTCTTTATGGCCTGTATGTTCGGATACCGCATGCGGTCAGAGTGGGTCCTTGAGGGACCCCCGACGGGGCCTACGGCGGCTGTTCGGCGGAGCAACTGGCTCTGCAGATCTTCCTCTCTTGCGGAGGACGGCAGTTTCTGAAGCTCGTGGCTCTCTCATGGACCGCACCCACCAGCCAGGTACGAATGCCTGTGATCTTCAGGGACAACAATGTCTGTTGACATGATCATCGCTCTCCAAGCGCATTGTCTGCGACGGCCGCTGAAGACAGAGGCCAAGCAGAATCTGGGTCTAGTGGCTTTTCTGAGAGGCGTTCGCCTTCTCAATGAAGCATCCGCATCTGTTGTTTGTGGCTTACCTGTGCTGTCTTTCCCTTCCGCTGGAACCGTAGTCTTTTGGCTTGGAAGCCAGAGCTGGTGGGCGCCTTTGCCGACTTTTGGACCCTGTTGCATCGTTTACGGTATCCTCTACGACGGTTTGCGTCGCTCTCTTCCCTACTTCCCAAGTACACTACACACCACCAACGGGATCTTCCTTCCAGTCCCCTGTAGATCTCAGTTTACACCCCATGTCAAGTTCTAGCTCGCCCATGGCAGACGCCTTCCGTCTCCACGTACTCGTCTCCGGCTGCCGGGCTGGCCAGAGCGCCTTTTTCCGACGCCTTCTCTGTCTAGCCGCTTGAGCACTCACTTGAGCCTCCAGACTGAGTCCCTTGACCAGTTTCTGGTGGCTTGAGTCCCGATGTGCTCCATCTTTGTCGTCCGCATTGAGCGGCAGTTCCTCACGCTCAGCTGTAGTATCTGAAGTGCGAAGATGCGTTGGATCAATTCGATATAAGAACAAGATGCATTCCAGCCTCTCGACAACTTCTTTTTTGGATCATCACACTCAACTCCAACAACACTCTCAACTCTTCGACTCTCGACGCCTCAACAACCGCCGATTTCAACAGTCAAGATGAAGTCCTTCGCCGCTCTTGCCCTCTTCGGTGCTCTGGTCGCCGCCGGCTCTGTCGACAACCAAAACAACATCACGACCACCCTTGCCCACGAGCCCGATACCACCACCGCCCAACTGAGTATCACCAACACTGGCAATGAGACTTTGAGGTGCTTTGTCCCCGGAAGTATCCTGGACGACGCCCCGGTTGAAAAGGTGGTCGTCTCCACCAACGGTGAGTTTCCTCTCTCATGCTATACATGATTTGAGACTAAGACATAAACAGGCGAGCGAGTTCCTTTCGAGGGTGTCCGCCTCCGCATCGCGCCTCCCAGCATGATCACCAACGAGTCCTACATGGTTATTGAGCCCCAGCAAACTGTCGACCGCACTATCGACATCGCCGAGTTGCACGATCTGAGCTCGGGCGGTGACTTCAACGTCACCGCCAAGGGCGGCATGCGATGCACAACGGGCGACTCCACCAACCTCACCAGCTGGGTGCCCTTCAAGTCCAACACCCTCCACATCAAGGACGTCAACGGCACTCAGGCCGCCATCACCCGCCGCGACTTCCACGCCGAGGCCAAGCGCGTCGCCGTCCAGGCCGGCTGCACCGCCGCGCAGAACACCGCCGTCACCAACGCCCTCATCCACTGCACCAACCTCGCCAAGGACGCCGCCCGCGCCGTGATGCTCGACGACAAGAAGACGATGGAGTTCTTCAAGACCACCGACGCAGCCACCAGACGCAACATCAGCATCGCCTTCAGCAAGGTCTCCAACGAGTGCGGCACGCGCCTCGCGGCTAACCAGGGCACTGCGCTTGCCGTTGCCAACCCGGTCTCCAAGCTTTACTGCACCGACGTCTACAACTCGTGCAGGACCGGCGTCCTGGCCTACACCCTCCCCTCGCAGAACTACATGGTCAACTGCCCGTTGTACTTCAGCGCTCTGCCCTCGCTCACTTCCACCTGCCACGCTCAGGATCAGGTATGTGCCTCTCTAACACACACTCTCTCTAAGCAATGTCACTAACAGCCTCGCCAGTCTACCACTACTCTTCACGAGATGACTCACCTGACCTTCATCAAGGGCACTCTTGACTGGGGCGTCTACGGCTACACCGGCATCCGCGGACTCACTGCCGCGCAGAACTACAACCACGCCGACACCTACTGCCTCTTTGCCAACTCTGTCAACATTGGCAAGACTTGCTAAGTGCAAAACGCATCTGGCGACGAGGGGTCTGATCGAGTGTTGAGAGGGTTGCTTGGAGTTTTCCTTTGTACAAAAAGACGATCGTTCAACTGTCTATATTGACATTGCCGGCTACGCCAGGGGCACAATACTTGCTCTGTACATAGGCGGGCGGATCTAATCAGTAATATTTAGTTAGACTTGATGGGGGCCGAGAACTTTTCTCTTGGCACGCCCGATAGACATTTCACCTTTAGAGATAGAAGAACATAAAAATCATCTACCCTGACACGGTCCGAGTCTTTTTGGTGCACCCGGTGACTTGCACTTGAACATTTCAACCGCAATTAAGCGATTCAGCCCTCAAAAGCTCATCCGAACGGATATGGTTGCCGATCAAGGGGGCGGCAATTGTGAATCGAAGCTTGTGACGAACAAGAGCAATATGCTCTAACAATGTCTGTGGCGCTTGCTGGAGGTTGAAGCATGCATGGCTGGCTGCATGCAAGCCATCAGCCGTAATGTTCAAGGGCGGAGCAAAACCGCCGCCGTTGGAGCTTTCTCAGTATCAATGTTTCCACGATGGCGCGCTGCGGCATTCGGGGGGCATTCTCTGTAACCGGAAAGCTCTCATTTATTGCGAGCAAGATACCTTTCAACGGGGACCCATCGCGCAATGAATTTTTGATATTCGAGCGGGCCGGAGCTACGGGGACTTGCTCGGCGGAAATCACTTCACGTGCGCGCGGGCTGCGGGCACCGCGACGAGAGAGGTCTGAAATAACGTCGTATCGATCCCGGTCCTGGCGACATGGGGGGGGGGGTTTGGGAGGCCGGGTCGGAAGATGGCCCTGAACCTGAGATGGATCACAGTCTTTTCTGGTGAGGGAGGTGGTGAATCAATCACACACTGTTGCCCCGCTGGCTTTTGGTGGACCAGGTTGTTCCGGCGACCTCGCTCTCGGGCCCAGCGGCGGAGAACGGCAGACGAGGGTTGATTGAAGTGGGCTGGTGAATGCCGCGTACCCCATTGCGTGCTTCAACTCGAAGTGGTCGTACAAGCTCACATTACCTCTTTGTGGGTGATGATGCAAACCGTCAAGCCACAGGCAAGAGCGTTACGAGATGGCGGCGAGCGAGAGCAGATATTCTGATTAAATGAGGCGCCAGACATGTCGTCGACTGGTGCATCTGCATGATACATTGGAGGCTGCAGGAGCCAAAGTCTACCGAGTCACGCGCGAGAGGGTTTGCACTTGCACCGCGTCTGCGTCGTCTGTGGTTTGCGTGTGGCCGCGGGCGCAGACGAACAGGCGTGGGAAAGTTTGCTGGAAGGTTCCGGGTGGGAGGCGGCTTGCGGAACACACAGACTTTTGTTGACGGGGACAGGAGAGTTTGGGCATCGTGCGACGATCTCGCAGTCAATCTGAGGGGGGAGCGGTCCGAAGTACACTATGGCTACCGCAACATGGCTGGCTTTGCTGTTGTTGTTGATAAAGTCCCAAAAAAAGGTTGCGCGACAGGGTGGGATGTAAGGGATATCAGACGAGCGGACGAGAGGGAGGGAATGAATATCCGTCACCGTCCGAATGCGTGAAAGAGGATGACGGGAAGAAGCCAAGAAGAGTTGTGGTAGCATTGCACCACTTGGAAGTAGGGAGAAGGCAATGCGTCATGTCTGGGATGTCTCGTCTTGTCACTTGTCAGGTTCCAGAAGAAAGGGAAGATTGGGAGACTCGGACAGTGGATCGAATGTTGTGCTTGCACCCGTTGAACGGTACCTTGCTTGAGATCAAACGCTAGAAGAAAGGTTTGGTTTGGCCGGGGTCCAGTTGTGATGCCGTGTCTTGCGTGTTTGCGTGCCTGAGTGAGGCGCTGTATCCGTACTCGTGAGGCGAGTCTGGGTCTGAGTCTGAGTGTCTTTGGAGATGGAAGCCGAGGAAAGGCTGGGGACGTGAATGTGATGTGAGGTGATGTACGGATACATAGCCCGTACAGGCAAACAGGTATCAGGGGGTGGCGAGAGCTGGTGAACTCGAAATCGAGCTCGGGGTAGATGACTAAGGCGGATGACACAGTATGATAGGCGGCTTCCCGCTGCCGCTCCCCCCCTCCATCTTGATCCCGTCCGTCGAGTTCAACCTGGCGGCTGCGGGTTAGGCTAATGTCGCGGACCAGTGACGAACGAGCTGCAGGAACAGCCGACATGACGACCAATCTAGGGACTAGGGACTAGGCGACAGAGTCCGTCATCTTCCTAGCTGAGGCCACTGTGTCTGATCATCTCACGCAATTGACGCAATCGCGGCTCGATCAGCGATGCGGTTGACGAGGGCGAGGGATAGTCGGGATGGGCGTTGGCACTGACAGAGTTGGCCAAAGATCCGCTGCAGGATCGAGGATGCCGAGCCGAGTACTCTGTAGATGCTGGAGAGCAGACAGAAGATGATGCAGCTGCCCAGGTTGTGGATGGCCTCCGATTTGCCGGGCTAGCGTCCACACGCGTGTGGATGAAGAACCCACTTGCTCCCTCAACCCAGACAGATACAGGTTGAACTCAGACTGCCAGTCTCGGGGTCGGGGAGGCCAGTTGGGACTGAGTTCCAGGATGGATCATGTTTGCCGTCGGGTGGATCATTCTTGACCGACAAAGTAGCGGATAGCACCTCTGAGAGAGAGGGAGAGAGAGAGAGTCGAACGCGTTGAACATTCTCTGGCTCTGGAACACTGGACCTTGCGACACCGGCCGCTAGGTAACTCGGAGTCTCTGCTCAGCCAGTGGTCTGGGACATTCCAGCCAAGCCCAGAGAAGGATAGGTAGGGGGGGCTGGCTTTCAGGGTTCGGGAGCCGGAGCCCTAACAAGACCCTGAATCTGGAAATTTTGAACTTGTCGACCTTTCTTCATGTGTGTGACTGTTTGGTCGCGAGGTGTTGTCGAGTCTGTTGATGTCGTTGAATGTGTGTGCATGATGACCGATATCATGCTTGACGTCTCCATATCCGCACATCACCCCATCTCCAGTGTTCAAGTGGTGGACTTTTTTGGTTTTTGGGGTCAGTCGTCAGCAGCAGCAGCAGCATCAGCAGCTGGAGGGAGGGTGATGGGCAAAAAAACCCCGCGATTTTTAGTTTGCCACAGTTTGAGGATCCCAAGGGGCGTCCCAGAATGCGATGGGCTGTCCGGTGGGTGTCCTGTGCCTGTGGCCGTAGGTACCTAGTGTCTCCTCCCTTTCGAAACTGGGGGAGCAACGCCTCGCTCTGACTGGCTGGCTGGCCGACAGCGGGTGGGGTTCGCTTGACGGGAATGGTGGGGCTAGACGGTGTCGCTCCGTAAAAAGAACTGTACGTGAATGCACCGTAACTAGCAGTTTACGTACTGTACGGTCAGGCCCCTGCGCCTTCCAGTGTGTTTCCTCTTCCCCTGAGGTGCCCACAGTTCCCTTCGGCCCCCCCTTCCAGACCTGATCCCCGTCAGCCCGTGCAGCCGTGGACCGTGGTGTGGTACGAGTCCCGCCAGTGCTAACTGCTTCCCTTGCCTTCCACCACACGGCACACCACACGCCAGAGCAAAGCCACGCCTCCAGCAGCGGCAGCAGCAGCAACTGCCCAGCTGCAGACCCAGCCCAGCCGTGCCGTCCAGTCCAGTCCAGTCGCTTATTGGGGTGCCACCAAGGTATCTTTCCGCCTTTTTCACCGCCAAAAGCTACTTGCCCACAACAACCAAGAAACCACCCGGTCGACAGCAACCACCCTGTGGCACCTCACCTGCTCTGCTCACTCAGTGCGTGCTGAGGTAGGTAGGTACCTTACCTAGGTACCTACCTACCTACCATCCAGCTTGGGGCTGGCTGACTGACTGTTGAACAGTGAACTGACTGTGGGCGGCTTGTGCTTCAGCCAAAAAAAGGCGAAAAAACCACAGAGCTGACAAGGCCCGGCGCAAAAAAAAAAGAAGAGGCAGTAACCCAGCAAGTAGCATTCAAACCCTCCCTCTTTCCGAGGAAACCACCACTTCCACCCAGACTCAGACTCAGGTCCTTCCCGCCCTCCCGCACTCTCTTCTGCAACCTTCAACCTCCCCTCCCCGACACTTCAAGGTGCATTTCTTTCATCGCCAGCATCACCTTTTGATCCATCCGAATACATATCCCACCCCACAGCGGCCCATCTGCGTCTGCTGTCTGTATTCGCCGTACCTGTGCCTGGGCCCGATTTAGTTCGCTAGCCCAACCAACCCACCTTCACATGGTCCACGGCCTCCGCTGCCCTCGAACCATCATCGCCAGCGTCACCTCCACGACGACCATAGCCACCGCTCCCACCGCCTATACCACTGCTCCTATGTCTCGCCTGCATCTCGACAACGACTGGGAAGCGTTGATGTAAATCCCTCCCGCATCACGACAAATCGACCATGCTGCGACGCCCGCCTCGTGAAGGGAGGCGCGGCGCCAACCAGCGGACCTACCTGCTTGCTCTAGCAGTCCTCGTCATCTCCTGCATCCCCCTCGCCGATGCCCAACAACAGCCCATCGACGCCCTCCCGAGAGTCCAACAGCCTGCCCCCGGGAGCAGTCAACATGAGGGCATACACGACATAAACCCCGAAGCAGCCCGCAACTGGGCTGCCACTCTTGAGGCCGACAATGCTGCCGTGTCTCAACGACGCAAGAAGACCGTCACGTCTTCCAAAGAACAACTCAACAACCGTCGGAACACCCCCGAATCTATAATCATTCCTAACGATGCGAGCGCCGTCGCAACTTTGGCTCCGGCTCAGTCCGTGAGAGCACCATCTCCTTCTGGACATCGACCCATTGTGTCCCGTGTTGCCGGGGCCAACGGGATCTCTACGCAGCACCATGCGCGGAGTCTGAAGGACTGGGAAGTAGAAGACTTTGTCCTCTTGGCGACCGTCGATGGACACCTCTATGCCAGCGACCGCTTCACTGCCCGCGAGCGTTGGCACCTCGAGGTCGACCAGTCCATGGTCGAAACAAAACACTTCCGCCTCAACGCGTCCGAACTCGACGACGACTACAACTTCATCGACCACTACGTCTGGGCCATTGAGCCAAACCGCGACGGAGATATTTACTACTGGGTCCCCGGTGCCAGCGAGCCCAGGCTGTTGTCCACCGGCTTGACCATGAAGCAGATGGTCGACGAGGGCGCATCTGCCCTCGACAACCCGCCCATCGTCTACACCGGCACAAAGAAGACGACAATGATAACCCTCGACGCCGCCACCGGTAGAGTACTCAAGTGGTTCGGATCGGGCGGCTCGCACGTTAACGAGGCCGAGAGCTGCCTGCGACCTAACGCGTTGTACGACCAAAACAACGAGGAGTGTAGCTCCACAGGCACAATCACGCTCGGCCGCACCGAGTACGAGGTCGGCATCGCTCGGAAAGACGGCCGTCAGATTGCGTCTCTCAAGTACTTCGACTGGACCCCCAACACAAACGACTGGGACCTATTGAATCAATACCATCAGTCTATCGACAATCGTTATCATACCACCAGACACGATGGCCGAGTTTACGGTCTCGACTACAGCCGAGACAATTTTGAACATGACCGACCCGAGGAGGGATTGTTCTGCAGCGAGAAATTCCCCGCCCCGGTGGTCAAGGTCTTTGATGTCTGTCGGCCGTGGGGAGTTCTTCCCGAGAGCAACCCCGACCTGATCGTCCTCCCACAGCCCGTTCCACCGGCTAAAGACGAGTCCATCGCTCGCGTCAGAAACCAGCGAATTTTTGTAAACCAGACCGAAACAGGAAACTGGTATGCCCTTTCAGGCCGTTCATATCCTCTCATGGTGCTGGCTCCCACAGCCAAGACTTCGGAGCCCGACTGGCTCCAGCTCGGCCACCCATGGGAGAAGATGAACGAGACCCAGCGAATCAGGGCCATGATTGGAACCCACAACATGGATGCCGTCCACAAAGGCAAGATCTACCAAACCCCCAGTCTGCCCGGTCGGCAGGATGTCATCGACGTGGACCCCGAGAACGACTCGGCGCTGCCTGTGCCAACGCCTCAGCCAGACGAAGAGTATGAACCTGTTGAAACGACGATCGTGAACAAGGTCAAGCAAATCCCGCAGCAGGTGTCCAACAGCTTCATCGACTTCTTCTCCAACCCCATCTTCATCCTTCTCGTCGCCTCTCTTTTGTTCCTCTACCAGAAGGACTTGCGTCGCTGGTACAAGGCCAAGACAACGAAATGGTACAAGTGGGAGGAGACGACAGACACCGAGGACAACGGTGACACCGTGACGCCAGAGCCCACGGTTCATGACCAGGTCGTACCGCCCGCGACTGCGGAGAACATACCCAAGATCGAGGAGCCTGCCCCTGAACCCAAGGCTGAAGAGGCCCCTATTGACAAGGCCGAGGCCGAGGCACCCGCCGCGGCCCGTGAGGCACCACCCCCACAACCTGACAGGTCGGGGGCGTCGACCCCCAAGCCAGCCGTCGCCCCCAGCGACCAATCGTTGACACCGCCCGAGCCTGGAACCCCTGAAGTCAAGAAGAAGAAGCCGGCTCACCGCGGTCGACGCGGTGGCACTAAGCACCGCAAGGGCAAAAAGCGGGAAGAAGCATCACAGTCCCGCGATGATGACCCACCACAGTCTGTGGAAGACGCCGTCAACAAGGCCAAGAAGCTGGGAGGCCAGGTGACCCAATTGGAGCCCGATGTTGTCACAGTCACCAACGACATGCAAGCGGTTTCCGGCCCGATCATTCGTATGGGAAATATCGAGGTCGACACCGACAATCAGCTTGGCACTGGCAGCAACGGTACTCTTGTCTTCGCTGGCAAGTTTGACGGACGTGAGGTTGCTGTGAAGCGCATGTTGATTCAGTTCTACGATATCGCCTCCCAGGAAACCAGGCTGCTGAGGGAAAGTGACGACCATCCCAATGTCATTCGTTACTACGCTCAGCAAGTCAGAGACGGTTTCTTGTACATTGCCCTTGAGCGATGCGCTGCATCCCTCGCTGATGTCGTCGAGAAGCCCCATCACTTTGGAAAGCTGGCACAAGCTGGCAAGGCCGACATTCCCGGTGTTTTGTACCAAATCACAAACGGAATCAACCACTTGCACCAGCTTCGCATCGTTCACCGCGACCTGAAGCCCCAGAACATTTTGGTCAACGTCGACAAGCACGGCAAGCCCCGCCTTCTGGTTTCCGACTTTGGTCTGTGCAAGAAGTTGGAAGGTGGGCAGTCGTCGTTTGGCGCAACCACCGGTCGCGCTGCTGGTACCTCTGGTTGGCGAGCCCCGGAATTGTTGCTGGATGACGATGCGAACCACACCGCCATGGTTGACAGCATCAATAGTGGCTCCGGTTCGATTCTCGTCGGCTCCGACATGGTTTCTGGACGCCGCGCCACCCGCTCCATCGACATCTTCAGCTTGGGCTTGGTTTTCTTCTACGTCCTGACTAACGGTCTGCATCCCTTTGACTGCGGCGACCGTTACATGAGAGAGGTCAATATTCGCAAGGGCAACTTCAACCTCTCGCCGTTGGATTCGCTCGGTGATGTTGCTCCCGAAGCCAAGCATCTCATAGGCTGGATGTTGAATGCGGAGCCCAAAGAACGCCCAACGGCCCGCGAAGTCTTGGCTCATCCCTTCTTCTGGCCCGCCAAGAAACGTCTTGCATTTCTCTGCGATGTATCCGACTCTTTTGAGAAGGAGCCCAGAGACCCCCCGAGCGGACCGTTGCAGAAGATGGAGGAATATGCGCCAGAAATCACTAAGGGTGATTTCCTCCGCCAGTTACCGCGTGAGTTTGTCGACTCTCTGGGCAAACAACGTAAATACACGGGTTCGAAGATGCTTGATCTGTTGCGCGCCCTGCGCAACAAGAAGAACCATTACGAGGACATGTCGGATTCGTTGAAAAAGGCGGTTGGCCCATTGCCGGATGGGTATCTTTCGTTTTGGGGCGTAAGGTTTCCTCGACTGCTTATTGACTGTTGGGAGCTTATCTGGACCGTTGAATGGGACCAATCTGATAGGTTTAAGGAGTATTATGAGCCACAGGGTCTCTAAAGTCTTTTAAAATTGAAGCGTTCTGTTGTTTCTCTTTGACCTCATCTTCTGCTGCCGCCTTTGCATGTGCCTTTGTCTTGCCCGTAATGTCTTCGTCGGTTTCATGGCATCAGTGAAGACATATTTGATGTGCACACTTTACTAGTCCGCCCATGCCACACCTCTTACACATAGAGACGCTTAGCCAAAGCCAGGAGCTGTAGCATCAGCAAGCAAAGCACAATCGCTAGATCTTGAAGTTGGTGCAAGCTTGCTTTTAGAGTACTAATATATCTGCCGTTTGATTCGTTTCTAAACAAAAGAGATTATGAGTCCTGTATCCAGAACTCGACATGCCTGCCAGAGGCACTAGGTCGTATTGTTGCCGCGTATATTTCCCGTAGTCAATCTGATGAGGGTGAGGTCAAAAGCTAATGTCATTGCATCATTTACATCAAGTGAGCCTTGGTTCCGCCGCCGAATCGGTTGGTAGCGAGGACACGTCCGCAGCGCATGCAGTTGTGGCGGACGTTCTTGAAGGGCTTCATGGAGTAGGGGATGAACACGCCAACGCCGGTGGTGCAGAAGAACATGACGGCCATCCAGCTGGTTATATGTTAGCCAACATGATGTTATCAGCTGTAGAGACAGCTAGAGAAAAAGATACTTACTGAGTTCCCTTTCCAATGGTGTGCTCGGTGGTGGTGGGAGCGACGCCCTTGCAGCCGGGACATTCGACGAGAGCCGGGAATCGGCCCAACATGGGCAGAGGTACCATGTTAGACCGGGAGCCTTCGCCGACGGACTCTCCGTGGTGGCAGGGCTGGACATAGGTCGTCTGGCAGTGGGTGCCGTTGCAGCCGCCGGTATGGTGGGTGATTGTCGAGGGGGGAGTGCGGATGGGTTGGTAGAGAGGCAAGGGAGACCGGATGCCGGTTTGGTCCTCGGGGTTCTGGGTGTCGGCCATGATGTCTACGAAAATGGTGTTAGTGTGAAGATGGAATATACAGGGAGATTGAGAACGCACCGGTCTTGTGCATGGGTGCTTCCAACTAGAGTTTGTTTGGGTGTGTGTAAACGAATGTGATGTCGAGGGCGAGTAGCGATTGTTGATGGTCTGAAGAGGCTTCGACAACGCGGGAAACAGAGCATTCAAATAGACTCTTGAGTCGCGAGGCTTGTTATCTCAACAACCAACCGAACGGCATCTCCGTCCCTCCAATCACGTCTGATCCAGAGTTGTTGTTCCCACGGTGAAACATGGGGTAGGTGAACGCGTGTCGCTGCATCGTTGTTAAGGCACTACTCACGAACTCCCCTGCCAACCAATCAAGTTTCGCGAACGAGGCAGTTGGAATGCTCGACGATGCTGTACAGCCCGCTGCTTCTTTGGTGGTTCGAGGGCGTTTTGGTTGCCCGTTCCGGCAGTCGAATCCTTCCGGCGGGAAAGGTAGTGCCTTAAATGCTGCTGCCTAGATGGCCTCAAAATAGCATACCAGCACCTCGTGTTCCCTGTCGATCCCCTTCCTGCCCCCCACCACCGCTTTTGCTGGATGGGAAAAGGCCAAGAGCTGCACGAGGTTAAGTGGGTTTAATCGACCTGATTCGGAAGAGGATTCGAACCCCTCTGGGATGAGAGCCTTGTTATCCACAGATAGGGTCTCGTGATGGGTTTCGTTTGGTATGCTGGCTCCTTTTGAGATCATCAGATTGACGCAAGGCTGTGCGAAGGGAACGGCAAGTTTGAATGTCAACTTGTCTGCTTTATTGATACGGAGATTCAACGAGAGGAAAGAATTGCAATTCTGATTGCTCTTCTGTCGCTCGAAGCTGGTAGTGCGCAAAGCGTCCCTCAACTTGAATATAACAGAAGGGCTTCTCGTGCCTGAAACCAAACTGTATTCCACAGCGACAGCTGCCATTCAACTGGAGCATTAAAGCTACGCATGCCAACCTCAAAACGGGGTAGGGGTGGTTGGCGCCAGGGGAAAACACACACATGCAGCCAAGACTTCCGATGCTCGTATCGTTCGAGTTAACACGTCCGGCATCTCCAAGGCAAACCCTCGAAAGATAACGTTCTATTGGAACGCAAGGCTCTTGAGGATGTCATCATGCATTGCATCCGTACTACCACAAGGCACAAGGGCCACGGGGCTCAGACCGCTGCAATCATTGGCGTACTGAGGCACGCGTACACATAAACTCGCAGGACCGAAATCTGGAGCAGGAGTTATCAATGCTTTCAGGGCTTGGTGATGTAGCCCTTGTAGTTCTGCTGGGTAGCTGCTGTTGTGCCCAACGCTCTAGGCCAATGCCGTTTGCCACGGCGGATAAAGTGACTGCGCATAACCCTCACAAGTGGATTGTTGACCCATGGTACACTACGATACTATGTTTGTATGAACTTATATTTAGCGCAGGATTACATCAACTGGCTGCGAAGGGTTCACAATCTGTGCTATGTGCTGTCTGAACAATGGCGTTTAGGTGCGTAGGAACATAGAACCCAGGCACGTGTGCGTGTATTTCCACAATCGACCCAGAACGGCAACAGAGACAGTAATAATAAGAAGAAGGACAAGATTAAAAAGGTTAGAGATTGAAATAGTGACATACCAAAGCTACAAAAACGGAATAATAGGTACCTCAAAACACCCCGCCCGGCTAGCTAGAAGTATCCGCCCTAATGGCCAAAGTCTATGTATAAAGAAGAACATGAGGACAGGTGCTACATTCTCGAATGAAACGATCCTCTCTTCTTACTGACACCCTCGGGCTAGCTCAAGTCTGTGTTGTCAGTTAAGACTTGGTTGAATACCGCCCAGGATCTGGGCAATCCATCGCCGATGCACCGCCGTCGATCATCCACCGTGGTCCTCAATCGGGGATGCCACGCAATCCGGCAAACATGGCCCGGATAAACAGCTATAAGGCGACGATAAGAGAGAAGTAAAATGCGTGAACCGGGTCCAGCGTCGCCTGTGGCTTGGGGATAAATGTTTCCGTCAGGCCGTAGGGAATCGGGGATTGATGTATCTTATGCCTGATTGTAACTTCGATAAGTATAAGAAAAACCAAAATTGTGAAGCAAATCTTGCTACAACATGTTTCCCGACAGATGAGTATGTGCATCAATGCACTGAATAAGAAAAGTAGAAACCGGAGGGGTTCATCGTCTTTTAGACGTCTCCCGAAGGGTGTTTCACAGTTTTCATGCTCCTAGAAGTAATCCGCATTACTTCTTCATTCGACGACGGAAAGGAACAAAACAAAAGCGACGACCTGTCAGACCAGCTAACCTGACCCAACCAATTGCAGTGTTATAGCGAGGATGTGTCTTTGGATGAAGGCAGGTTTTTGGCACACTCGGCGGCAATAAAACACTGACAAGGCCAAGGGATAAGTACGGATGACGTCAGCGACACTCATGGTTTGTAAGTGGAAGAAAATGTGCTATTTTTTGCGACGAAGTTCTCAGCATAACAAATTGAGTCGACACACAACAAGACAGTCGAGTATTTATTGTACAAGATATGTAGAAATGCAGCTATGTTATAACACACAAAAGAGACCCTTGATCCAAGTCTGAGGACATCAACCTCTTGTATCTCCGAAGACGCTATGATTCGGATGCCGAGGAACCTCCGACGTGGAAAGGGCCTTCGTCATCTTGTAGGATCTCACTCCACCAATCTTCATGACCTTCTTTGATGCACAAGCCATCCCAATCGGATTCCGGTAGCCCTTCATCCTTCAACTTTTCTTTGTCAAAGATGCGCGTATTTCGCTTCGTAGCATCCGATGCTGGGGCCCAGAACGAGAGATCCTTAGCACCGTTCTGCCCGGAGACCTTGAAGAGCGGTTCTAGAGACTTGGGTTGAGAGTGCAATTCCAGTAGACGCCGGAGATGCGGAAAGAACCATGTCTCTTTCCACCACCCAGAAAGCCTCTGACCCTTGAGACCATTGCGATGTGCGTTGTGATGCACAATGGCTGGGACAGAAGTGCTCCAAAAGTCGGTATACAGAGGCAGGTCTGCCCAGTCCGCTTGAGTGTCTATTCCTGCCTCGGACAAAGGCGTGCGAATCCCCAGCATATCCTCGGGCACGCCGTACACTCGAGGAGGAATGATCACTCGATCTTCAGCCGCTTTTTGAAGTGCGGTGGTATTACTCAAAATGACGTATTCGCCATCGTCCTCTTCAAAGACGGTCGGAGTGAATAGATCTTGGATGTAGTCAAGGCCGATACCGTAGTCGAAATGATCGGCTTCAATCTCAAGTTCGGCATCTTGGATGATCTTCCCGGAAGCGTGGTATCTCCGTTTGGAAGCCCGCCACATCTCTTGCTCGCCAAACATCTCAGCAAAGATGCCTTGGTCACTAAAGATGTTGATGCCTGCAGCGCGCTTCTCCTCAACCTTCTCCTGAGCACGACGAAGCAAGCGACGCATGTCTCCAACAGGACCCATGAAGCTGCCACTGTTGACGTATCGCGGGCGAACATCATGAAATTGCTCAGGATCCTCGTCGGTGTGCGGGCCATACAGATCTTCGCGCGCAGGCGACTCCGGTAGCTCATCACAGTGAGGATCGGAACCAAGGTCAGACTTGGGCCAGCACTTCTTCTGAGTAGAGATGATGATTGACTGCTTGGGGACGAATTCCGTCTTGTTGGACGAGAACCAGGGAGCCGAGATGCCCCACTCCTTGCGGATGCGCTCCTCTGCGGCGAAGTTCTGTGCCATGTACCTGCGGATGAGCAAGGAGGGTGGCAGCTGAAACCAAAGGTCGTAAGCGTCGACCACGAGGATCAGGTCATTTGGGCCAAGACGTTCGTCCTTAGGTGCCCGGTCTGATGTGATGGCATCGAGGAACTCAAGTGTGCCGTCGATCTTGCCCAAGTGAGAGCCTCCAAACCACCCAGGCGACTTGTGAAAGTCTCTTCCCCAGTTGACGATTACAGGGCTAGGATATCCAGACACAAGTGCCGACATGAGCATCTTGCAGAGGTCTGGCCCCGGCCCATCTGCTGGAACTATAACACGGAGACGTCTGGGCCCACCCTTTTGGACGGCTGGTATAGGTGCTACACCAGTGTGGTTCGACGGAGGCTGTGAGGCAGATATGTTCTCATGACTCTGTTGCGTGCGTTGTCAGCTAAGATTAAGGTTGATAGAACCGGAGCATTGACTCACAGCTGTGACCACAAGACAAGAGAATATGAAAACAGAAGCTACGAGCCCAAGCATGGCTTTTGGCGACAAACGATGAAGCCATCTCGACGACTTTCTCGTCCGAAACCCCGGAGAGGGAGGTGCCTCAAGGTCATCTGCGTAGATCTTGCTGTACACGGGCGAGCGCGGCTTTGTAGCCCAAGGAGTGAACCCTACCGCCATTCCCTTAGCAGCAGATGTTGGACAAAAGAATGATAATGAGAGGACGCCTAAGATCTGTGGAATTTCTTAGGCTTGGCATAAATCCATTGGGGAAAGAACGAAGGAGGAGCGCTGCGCAGGATTCAATCCAGGTGACTGGCGCGCGGGCGGAACCAGCTCAACTTTATTGATCCAAGAGCCGTCCCTATCGTCTTAGAGAAAGATCTGGAGCTTACGGCCACATCTCGCCATGTGTCGTCGCTTACACGAACCCGCTCCTTCGACAAGGTCATCATCGACTTGGTGGTCATGAGCGCCCAGCCGACTTATTCCCCTGCAGTTGGGCGTAAGACAGCTAAGCCGGGCGAAGACATTGCCTTTGCGATTGGGATCTCGCCTCTGATAGGGCGGTGATACTTGCCCAAGCCAAATCCTTCGTCCCGGACTGGACTTGCAAGTGACTACTAATTGACGATGGGGATGGGGCGGAAACAGTAAAGCAAAGACTTCCACCCCCTGTCTCCGGGCGCAATGGCGGATACCGGCAACGCGGAACTTGGCGGAATAGCTCGCGTGAGGACATGGGAAGATCGGTGCTAATATGAAGATCTTGGCTTTACTTGGCTGAGGTGGAATGTAACACAGCTCTGGAACAAGCGCTACCGAAATGCCCAACTGGATCTGTCGATCCAAGCTTTAGACTTCACACCTAACGTCCTAGCTTTGCTACTGTTGTTTATCTTGTTCATGATTGCTATTAGATTTTGTCTATATATCATTATGTTCACTTGCTTTTTTTGTACGGAGGTACCCCGCAATTTTCTTGGGCTGTCTGTGTAGCCCAGGCCGACTTTGCCGCAGAGGAGCGTGGCACACATCCACCGCACACCCAAATGAAGCTCACTCCAGCTTGGCTCATTTCCTATTCGACATCAGGCAGCCCTCATTTGGAACAGCTCAGTTCGACTCATCCCCTTGCGTGGAACAGCGCTAATGCTGCAGGAATGTCTCAGCGCCGAAGAGCGGCTGCCTCCCTCGCGGACGAACCTGTAAATTGCCTCCATTTTCCGAGGCAGAATAACGTTGACTCCTAAGCCCATTTGATGCCCTTCGAATATTCCTTCAATTATGTCGTTCATTTCAAGACCAATTAGCTGTCGGGTCGTTGCCAGCTTGCCCTTGCCCAAAGCCGAAGCCGTACGTCTCCGGCTGTAGCGGCTGAGACCCAAGCGGGCTGCCTGGCTTGCCTCCTTCAAAGGGAGTTCCGAGCAGGTGAGCCAGTCTTACAGTAAGACTCTGGTCTCGGTTTGGTAGATTTCCCATGAGTCCTTGCACCAGATACATCGGGTGGGTTGTTGCACCGAGTAGCGACTGTAAAGCCTGAAACAGAATCAGATAGTGCTCGGTATTCACTGCAGGGCGATGTCTTACCTGCGCGTCTTCGCTCAACGCAAACCCCGGTATCAATGAGATACCGCCACCAGTGCCGCCCACCAGATTTTGGGCACGCATGGTGTTCTGAGCATCATCCACTGCGTATTGCACTGTCCTTTGCAGCATGGCACACGCGGTCAGCACGCGCTTCAAGTCGCACCCCTCTGTCTTCTCAAATCTCTGTAGGAAGCCAGCGAATGATCTTGTGGCCCCGAGATCGCTGCGCGCGCGAGAGGAACCAGGGTTCTCCAGTACATCCGTGAGAAGAGTCATGCTTGCGCAAAGAGGATAGCACAGGATTCGCCTAAGAGATTGATGTCAGAGATTTGTCCCCCTTGAGTAACATTCGGAGTCCTACCAGAGATCTGAGTATTGCGGTGTTGAGATCGTTCTGAACAGGCCCAAGGTCGCGTGGGCAGCTGTACGGCACCGTTTCTGGGAGAACGAAAGCTGAATGTAGGGCATCTCGAAACCTGCTGGTGTTCCCAAGAGAACGGCCACAGTCTTGAACTGGCTGTGTCGCCTCGCTGCCCAGTGCACCATAAGTGTGCAGCGGTAAAAGGCCAGATGTAAGTTCAAAACGTCCGGAGCAAAGTCTTGACCGGATTTAGGGGAGTCGTAGGTTGGCTGAAGATCTGCTGGCAGACTGGACCTCCACTCTTCGAGCAGAGCATCAAGATCTATGATGGCCTTGACCACATCATCGTCGTTAAGTCGTAGTCCTTTCGCAGTGTAAAGCCGCCGTCTAATGGAGGATTCAACCATGGCGAGTTTGGCACGCAAGTTGAGAATGTCTACACCCTCTCCCAAACCTGTCGGTAATTCCGTCTCAATGTCATCATCATCCTGGATCGAGTCCAGACCGTGATTGAGACCCATTTCCTTGTCAAGAATATATGCGGCCCAGAATACTCGACTGCGTGCTTCCACATCTTGCATACACATCGACATCATGGTGCAGGGCTGCCTATGAAGTCCAATGTTCTGCGATAATCTTACCGCATCAGATGAAAGTAGAGCTGCCGTCCTTGAGCACGTCGTCCCCTGCATAAAAACAGCCATTGCCACAACGGCTTGAACCGACAGAAGATCGTCGCCTTTGACCATTAGTTCCGTGAGGACTGAGAAAGCATTCTTCAAAAATGGCCATGCCAGTTGGCATACTTCCTGGAACGCGCTATTGATCGTCTTCCACCGGGTCCCAACGGCAATGACCGCGTTCATATACGCCCAGCCTGAAGTACTGTTGAACGAATCCTCTGAATTTGGAACAGTTTCAAATCGGTTCACAAAATAGTGAAAGTTGAGAAGTGGGTAGTTGCTGATCACGTCGTCATAAAGGGGCATCAGCATCGTGATAGCCTCTTCTCGATCGAGACGTGGAGTAAAAACCTGTCTGTTG
Source organism: Colletotrichum chrysophilum (assembly GCF_026319265.1). Taxonomy (NCBI): domain Eukaryota; kingdom Fungi; phylum Ascomycota; class Sordariomycetes; order Glomerellales; family Glomerellaceae; genus Colletotrichum; species Colletotrichum chrysophilum. Next base: position 32,384 of record NW_026517322.1, on the reverse strand, counting down.
AACGTGGAGCAATACGACGCGGAGTTAACTTCCTTAATTCTGCTCGCAATGACTGCGAAGACTGGCATTTTTGGTCCCAACGGGTTCGGTGGGTCGGGAACATGTTGAGTTGCAGCTGGTTTTGGCGTAGGTTGATCGGATGAATCATTTGGGTCGGTTCCGTCAATCATCGCATGGTCCGTTGACATTTGATTGAAGGAAGTTTGCAAAGCATCTACTCGCGATGTGCCTGCTTGACTAGGCGCCGCAGTTGCGCTTGGGAAACCAGGTGGCGCGGGAGCCACCGAGACGGAGGCAGCATCAGTCTCGGATGGCGATACTCTGGTGGGCGGTGCGCCAGGCCGAGGCAATCCAGCTTGATTGAGGACTGCTTCCATCTTGGAAAGACGCTCCTCAAGAGCCTGGATGTACATTTTGCTAATAACACAGTCAGCATCTTACTCGAGGTAGGCGAATTCGAAACTCCGAAGCAACGCTGCAACGTACCTTCGGCCGGGGCCACGCCGCCTTTGCACCTGCTGATACTGGCAATCATGACTGCGATTTGTGCATGGAGTACATGATGGTTGTTTTCCATCGCACTTGATCTTCTTTGACTGGCATCTTAGACAGGCCTTATATCAGGTGGTCAGCCGATATGAACAAATAACATAAGACGCCTGCCTGTCATCACAAAGAGTGGCGCATACCTGTCCAATGCGTGCAGCCTTGTCTCGTGCCCGGCTTTCCAGGACAGATGCAGTGTCCATGACGGCCGAAAACTACTAGCGCCACTGCCTGAAGCCGTTCTCCGAGTTTCGAAAGCTGTTACGGGAACGCGTCCGATGTGCCGGATGATAGGGACCCACTTTCCCGGCCCGTCGGCGATGTGCTGAGTCCGTTGTGCTTTCGGACGCGGAAAGATGCCGGAAGCCCGCTACGCGAATTGGAAATCTCAACAAGTCGGCGGAAGCAGAACTGGACAAAATTCGAGGGCTCTCCTAACGGAGGTTAGCATTCGAGGGACGTTGAGAGGAAGTAGTTTCATGATTGGCCCGGTCACGTAAGAACCGGAAGCAATTTGGATCCGAGTCATGACCACCTTAGGTAAGTTAGCAACGGCGCCGCTGAAGGAACTTCCCGAAATCAATCTATCCCACGTGGAATGGCGCTCCTTTCCTGCCCTGTCTGCTCCGCCCGCCGGCTTGAGCATTGGCGGAAGCATTTTGTTACCGAACGCATTGCTGGCGGACTTTCACCATGTTGTTAGTTGCCAAGACAGTCGCATTGCGATAGCGCGTTCAATACTACGGATTAGGTGATGGCATTGAAGCAAAAGACTCCGCCCGACCAGCGGAATCAATTGCATTGAGTTTGAAGCTGCACCTGTGTGACTATTTAGACAACAGACCCCTCAGACGAGGCCTGAATGAACACAGTTGATTAAACACAGCAAAAAGCATCTAGAATAGCGGTCGATTCATTCTCTTTTGTGCCAATCCACAATTTCTCGAAATTCATCCCAGAACGTCAAAATGGCTGTTATCGCAGTTGCCGGTGGAACAGGAAATGTTGGACGAACTATCGTCGAGGCCATTGTTGCTGCTGGTAAACATGAAGTTAAAATCCTGGCCAGAAAGGTAAGCATGCAGAAACATCTTTGAGTGTTTCAATCTCTTTGTTGCGAATTAGATGTTGACAAAAGCCAAGGCCAACCCCGACTTGGAGAAGGAAGTCGGAGCTTCCATAATCGTTGTTGATTACGCAAATGTCGAAGCCACCACTAAAAGTCTCGAAGACAACAATGTGCATACCGTCATCTCGGCAATCAACATGATGCCTCCGCCGGGACAAGTGCCGCAGGAAATTGAGCTCATTCGTGCCGCGGATGCTTCGAAAACGACTAAGAGAATAATTTCCAGCGGCTGGGGCATTCCCCACAACGAAAGGTCTGGATTCAACCCCTCATAGTTACCAACGACAGCTGCTAACATTTAGAAAGTCAAACCAAAGAGTTGGGATCAGTCCCTAACAAACTCAAGGCTCGGGCCTTTTTGGAGAACGAGACGAAGGACCTGGAGTATGCTGTCGTTCATAACGGTTTCTTCCTCGATTACTGGGCTCCTCAAGCAGAGAAGTCGAACATGACACCGTTCACTCTTTTTATCGATATTCCCAATGACTCTGCAGCCATTCCCGGATCAGGAAATGTTCCTTCGGCGTTCACTCACACGAGAGACGTCGCCAAATTTGTGGCGGCTGCTCTGGACTTGAAGAAGTGGGACAACGATCTTTATATCGTAGGAGACAAGGTAACTTGGAATGAGTTCCTGAAGCTTGCTGAAGACGCCAAGGGTAAGTGTTTCAATCGTAAAGGATTGCTGCAGAGTTCACTGACAGATCAAAACACAGGCACAAAGTTCAACGTCGCTTACGACAGTGCCGAAAAGCTCAAGGCTGGCCAGACGACAGAGCTTCCTGGACAGATCCCAGCTTACCCCTTCTTTCCCAAGGAGGCGTATCAGGCGCTCGCTGGAACATTCGGATGGTGGTTTGAGAATGGCACCTTTGATATTCCCCCGTCCGGAAAGAAGACTCTGAATGAGCTCTTCCCAGAGATCAAGGCATGGAAGGTGAAGGAGATCCTTGACAAAGCCTGGAAGAAGGCCTGAGTAGAAACGACGAGAAGGGAGCGTTCTTAGTATTGGACATCGATTGGTCCACAGAACAAATTCTATGATTATCAGCCGGGATATGAGTAAAACATTCTCATGCAGATCCATGTTTATTCAGAAGCTCGCCCCCGTGAACTGGCGTGACAGAATTATGAACATTTCACGGAGTCAACTGCTACATCAACTCTCCTCGTACAGATCAATAGCTGACCTGCCATGCCTGAAACCCTGCCGCTGCAATCATCACGCAGATATTGATCTCTACGGGTTCGAACTCTACCTTCCGTGACACTGGGAAACAGTGCGTATATTCAAGCGATCGAGTTGCGCGTCCTTTTGAGTACTCTGACTCGCTGGCGACGTAACTCGCTTGCCTATTTAGGTTGTATTGCAGAAGCGAGTCTCCCCAGCCACTCACAGGCTCCGCGAAACATCCGCGAACGAGCCTACGCGGCGCATTGTGTAAAAGAATGGCCGTGATAGGCCTTGCAAACACCCTGAAAACTCTATTCAAATTGGTTCAAGACTTTGGAAGCAAAGCACTCGGGGTTTGGTAAGAATATGGAAATTCGTGGGGTCGCTGTCGCGCTATGTGAGCTAGGTGCAAGGTAGTTCCAATGGCATTTAAGCTTTCTTCGTGGGCACACACGTCTCTGGCGATAACAAACGCAGCCACACTGAAGACGCCTTCTGAGAGGCAAGGAGCCTCGCAGTGATACTCCTCGGTGTCTGTTTGTCAGAATACGATCAGACATCGTCGCTGTGGCCTGCACAATACTACCTCCAACCCGACGCTTTGGAAAGTTCTGTCAGTTTCCGCTACAAGCTTTCCTGACAGCCTGCGAATCCATGGATCCGTCCAAAGATTGCAGTCTGGACGATGGATTGGCGGGGGTACCCCGTGCGGGGTGGGAAACTAACGAGCATCTCCCTGCAAGAGGGGACCTTGCAATCTCGGAAAATGCACTCTACGAGAATCAACATCTGATACGTTCTAGCTGCTTTCTGTCTGGCTCTGACCCCGGTAATAGTCGCCTCAAAGATGGAGGAGGCCAGACTTCATAAAGCCCAAAAACCCCCTCTGCATTTGTATAGAGGAGAGAGGAAAGAGAAACATTTTCAAATTCCCTCGTTTGCTCGCCAAACATCCTATCAACTAGTTTCAACAAGATGCTTGAGACTTTGATCATCTCGCCGAGCTTTGGCTCGTTATATGCTTTGCTGGCATGCCTCGCCTTTTTCATCTTGCTGGAAGCTGGCAAGATGGTGTACTCTTCCAAGTTTCACGCCCTTAAGAAAGTTCCAGGCCCCTGGTTTCCTGCAGCAAGCTCTCTCTGGATTCGTTGGCAACGATGGCACGGCAAGCTTTCATTCACCGCCGACGACCTCCTCAGGCAGTATGGTCCTGTGGTGCGCATCAGCCCCAACATGGTCCTCGTCAATGATTCTCCATCTCTTCAAGCCGTCTTCGCCAGACAAGATCTCGACACTGCCCCCCGCGCCATCCGAGCTCTGCGTATTGGAGGCCATGAGTGGACAGTCACGTACCCTCAGAACAACATCGCACGCGAACGTCGTCGGCCCGTCATGGTCGCTACTACAACCAAGGCAATGAAGTATTGGCATCCTATCTTTGAGGATAATGTCAACAGGATGGTCCGCAATCTGGGTACGTCGAAAGGCGAAAAGTCCGAGGACATTGTATATCATCTCCGTGTTGCGACTCTGCTCAACTCCCAGGTTGTCATGGCCGGTTCCCAAGCAAAGATCGACCCAGGCGACTTCCCTCATATTGTCGGAGAATACAACTTTCTCGTCGTCTGGCGCTTGTGTCTGCCGAATTGGCTTTTCGAATGGCTGAAGTTCACTCCTATTGCTCTTCCAAAGTTTCGCGTCGAGTCAAGCGACAGGCTGTTCGAACTGGGCTCGCAAATTTGCAAGGAAGCCGAAAAGGTTGATCCTGTCGATCGCGACGAAGTTCCGACTGTGTATCAGCTTCTCATGGAGAAGCAGGAGAAGGGAATCAACTGGTCTCACGACGAGATAAGTGCCGAGATGGCAGGCCAGATCCTCGCTGCTACCGAGACCACCTCGTCCGCTCTGGCATTCATCTTCTACGAGCTTGCAAAGAACACCAGCCTTCAAGAAAGCGTAGTCGAGGAGATCAACACCCAGCACAACAATGACAACCTTGACAGCCTCAAGCTTCTCGGGGCCTGCGTTACCGAGGGCCTCCGCTTCCGACCTCCTGTAGCCCTGACCGGAAGCCGAGTTGTTCCCAAGGGAGGTATCGATATCCTCGGCTACTACATCCCTGAGGGTACAGTTGTTACCACCCAGTCCCTGTCAATGAGCCGACAGAGACCTGACTTATTCCCTAATTACGACGTCTTTGACCCGACACGCTGGCTGGAGGAAGAGGACCTCACCGAGCGACGACGACTTACGGCACCTTTTGGCGTGGGCGCTCGACGCTGTCCGGGTGGGAACATGGCTATCTACCAGATGCGTCTGATTCTCGCAGCGGTCTTGCGAGAGTACAGGATCACAGTTGCACCTGAGACAACCCCGGAGTCAATGACACCTTTCGAAGCAAACGGGTTCCGATCGCGGTATGATGAATGCTTTCTCATCTTCACCCCTCGGAACTCTCACGTCATCAACACATGGGTGGGCTGAGCTATTCTGAAGTCCTCAACAATACCGAACTCTGTATTTGCATGCAACTTTGCGAGTTTCAGCCTCCGAAATGATAGCTTAATTTGGCTCCGTGACAGAAAACCATTCAGATTTACCAGATTCGTCTACCTTCGCACCGTTGAATGATAATATCCGGTAGTGATCTCACGACACTTGAAGAGACAGGTCCACAGACAACAGATTTGTCTGCATCCTTGCTCTCTGCCACAAGCGTTACAAGAATCTCTCTTCGCAAGATTGGTCGCCTTTCGTCGTTCCCATGCTTCGTTATTCGTCATGGCTCTTCATTAAGATCTTGAATCAATTGCCCTTTACTCGTCAATGACTTCCGGCTTGTGGCAGACAACCTCAACGTTATTTCCTGCGGGATCGATCACGAAAGCGCCGTAGTAGTTCGGGTGGTATTGAGGACGAAGACCGGGAGCACCATTATCTTTGCCGCCAGCTTCAAGCGCAGCCTTGTGAAATTCGTCGATAACTTTGCGGTCTGTATCCATCGAAGATTAGTCGCATAGTCTACACACTACGGAGTGGAAAACTTACTCTCTGCCTTGAAGCCGATGTGAAGAGGGATATTGGCCTTTTCGGCCTTGTGCGACGCAATCCAGAAGTCGGGAGAATGAATGCCGAGACCGCAGGCGTACTCATTGGGCTCGACGAACTTCTTGAAGCCAATTGGCTCAAGAGCGGTAAGGTACCATTGCACAGTCTCCTTGTAGATGCTGGCGGGGACGTACAGGCCGACGTGGTCGATGGACATGTTTGCGGTTCTTATCGTCAAAGATGGACAGAAAGGCTCAGGAGATTAAGCAATCGATTGTGGATGATGGAAGGGTCGTGATAGTCGAGCAGTTGAATTGTTGATATTTGTGTCGGACGGTAGGGAGACCGGCGGGGTAATATGTACCCCAATGGCGTCAAAGGCGTTCAGCTAGGGAGAGATCGCGTCGGATATGGCAATCTCCGTGTCGAGTTGAGTGAGAGCGCGCGAATGCACCGCGTCGGCACGTGCAGATCGAGAGGATCAGGCCGGCGTGAGTCAGACATGCACCAATGGACCAAGCTGAATTGCATTCAAAAGGCCATCCATTGAACAGGGACATCTTCCGCAGCTATCGGCGGGGGTCCGGGGCTGATCGGGGAGCTGCAGCGCTAGGTGGGGCCGTCCAGGCAGCAGCGGCGCGGAGGATGCAATGCGACGGTGGATCGAGTGGGGGGTAGGGCTGCAGTGAGACGGAAACTTGGGAAAGCCGATCAAAGTTGAATCATTTTCACAGCTTGACGCCCAGCATAGGTAGGAGTTTGTGAATTGAGATGGGGGGAACTTTAGTCAGTCTTCATTGGCGTCAGTTACACCGACGCAACTTCCCTTGATCTACAGACCGTCGGCCGGTCTTCGGTCTCCAGACTCACAGTTCCACCGCCCTGGAGGCCATATTCTATCTTATCATACATGTCTTTCACTTTTACCAGTCCCTCATGGATACATTGCAAGAGCGAGGGGGATTCTGTCGACTCATCTCAGTCCATTACAACTTGGCCAAGATCTTTCTGTTCATCCGGAAGCGCACCATGGCAATCAGCCCGGCCGATGCAAGCGATAATGATCCGGCATAGAACATGGCAGGACGGTAGGCTTGTAGTCCATTGTCCTCACCTCCATACGCCTCGAGTAGATAACCAGCAATGGGCGCACCCTGTCCGACTGGGTAAGCTGAGGCAAAACTTCATTTGCGGAATGTGAAGAAACTCACCATGAGATAACCGCCGGCCCAACCGGTCACGATCATGCTCATCGCGACCGATACTCGGGCGGATCCGAACACATTACCAACGACGGTGGGCATGGTCGAGAAGAAGCCACCGTTGGAGATGCCGTTGACAATGACGAACAAAATCATGGGCGCCAATGTCGTTGAAACCGGCCAGATGGCGAGGACGCTAACGGCCGACAAGAACAGTGAGGCAAACAACACGTTAAGGGCGCCGAAGTGGTCGCAAAGAACGCCACAACAGATGCGGCCTATGGCCGAGGAGAAGTTGAAGCCTGCAACGAGGCCTGCTCCTGTTGAGGATGAGAGGCCGATGGATTTCGAGTAGAGTGGCAGAAAGAATGGTGGCACGAAGAGAGGGAATGTGCCCACAGCTCCGGCAAGGAAGATGACCAGAAAGGTGAAGGACTTGAAGAGGCGCCTTAGGAACCGTATTAGTAAGAGCATTTAGAATGACTTTTGTAAACCTACCACTCAACGAATCCGGAGCTCCTGATTGGAACCCGCTCCTTGATGATCCATGCAGCTGGAAGACCGGTAGCCAAGGTGACGAGAGCAAGAACACGGTATGCCCAGGCCGGACCGAGGTGATTGAGGAGTGCATCCAAGGCGAAGCTGTTCACAGCACCGCCGAGGCCGCCACCGGCGAAGACGATGCCATTTGCCAGGCCACGCTTTCGGCTGAAGTATTGCGCGGGGATTGTAGAGACAATCTATTGATGTCAGATTTGGTTGATAACCAACCTGGGTACCACTCACCGAAAAACACAAGCTGGGAGACGAGTCAGTATTACCGATGGTCTGGTTGGGACCGGAAGCAGCCTTACCTCATACCTAATCCCATCATAAAGCCACTGGTAGCAAAGAGCGCCCCGACGTTCTTGACAGCAAAGCTGCTGAGAATCTCACTCAGCCCAATCAGTGCGATTCCCAGCAAACCCACCCTTCGAGGGCCGAAGCGACGCATGACGCGCGAGTTGATGATGGCCATTGCCGAGATAAGGGCTGCTGCCAACGACCCGACGAAAGAGAGCACGGCGGGCGTGGCGAGGCCATCGTCGACGAGAGCGCTTTGGATGACACCCCAGGAATACGATGTACCAATGATCCACCACGCAATGACGAAGCAGCCCGTCACCACGACCCAGCCGTAGCCGCCTTCCGGCACAGAGGAATCCGCAAGACGCGAGGCTTGAAGAACCGGATCATTGCTGCTATCATCGTCCGTTTGAGAGACACTTGCACCGGGTGATTTTTGGTTGATTTGGGGTGGGATAGGCGTCAGTTCGATGCCGGACGTTGACGCGGAGGCTGTTGCGGTCGCTGTGGTTGTCGACATGGCTCGTTCGTCTTCTGAAAACTAATGCTGACGCTTCACTCGTGACGACGCAAAGTCAGGATTGATTGAACGTTGGAAGACAATTGTTTTTGATAAAACGTCATCAGGGGCAGTGAGTCGTCGCCGAGGGAAACCAGTATGGCCCCACCGACGCCCAGCGCGCCCTTCTGCTGACAAGCTCCGCTAAACTTTATAGTAGCTCCCGGCTCGGCGGAGGCGCCGGACGCTTCGCCGTGCGCCGCCCGGCTCCGAAGATGTCTTCTTCGGCGGGTCCTGGGACGGGAGCCAGCGAGGCCGGAAATATGACGTTCCGCCAAGAAGTGGACGAAAAGCTCATCATTCGTCGCCAGCCAGCAAAGACCAGCGCGAATATTTTGGTGGGGTTCTTCAGCTTCGCTGGCGGTTAAAGTTAAACGATGTTACATCGGTGCATGTACGGATCCCGTTGGACACGCACAGCGGGCGGCGGGCGGACTCTGAGACCCTTGTTTTCGGCGCGTCGCGGCGTCGGAAGCTGAGGCGACTGCAACTGAGCCCGCGGAGCGCGAGCGCCCCAGAAGGGTTGATTACTACAGTTGTGGCTCAGCGAAAAGTATTGTTCGTGTTGGTTCATGTGGGATGGATTGAATCCTCTGGAATTCAGTTGGTGGAGTTGGAACATGGTAGCTAAATACGCGGGTACTTGTCTAGCAATGATGGGAAGGTGGGCCATTCGGCAAGCACTCCCGAAAGCTGGCGCGATATGCGCTCCATTTGGTTGAGAAAGACGCCGTGCCGTGTCCACGTTTCGCAATGGAAGGTAGCAGATGTCATGACGAGGAACACGACAAGAATGTGATTATCAGAGATGGCTGCTTGAGAGGTGCTGTGCTTGCAAGAGTCATTCGCGACATGTACCGATAGCATGAAGCCATGACACATAGTCTGGAGTGATCTCGATTCCCCGTGCCCGTCGTCATCAGAAGAGGGGCATTTAGTGTTGTTCTAGAGGGACTGGAGCTGCCGCGCGTGCCGTGCACATCCAATGAATAAGCTTATCCCCCGCCGTTGGAGGCAAGGTTGTGACTGGTAAGAGTGTGTCTCCAGCTCGCGTCTGGATCACACACAGGGAGAAGCATCAATTTGAAGTTGATATCCGTATTAAAGAAAAGCTGAGAAAAGCTCTTTCTCGGTAGCGCAATGCTTCCTGTGCTAGTATTGCGTAGTACGCGGGGTAGAATCCTCTCCCGCCCCTCCAACATGAGATGACAGAAGTTTATTTTGCAGGTAGGTAAAGGGACAGACAGCATGAGGGCTTCCTGATTGTGATATTTTTTTTTCTGGCGACGGGGTTGATTTGAAGCAAGCTTTCTGATGAGGTTAGCTGTGTCATTTTGTGTGTGAGAAAGTGATTGAAATTGAGGCCCCCTCCACCCCCCTTTGATGGGATGGCCGCAGGTCGGGTCTTGGCAAAAGAAGAGGCCGCCTGCGAGGGATGCCGAGACCGAAGGAAGGTGCGTTGGTTGGTGCAGCAGTACTTCCAAAGCATTTGAAAGAAGGCCCATCGTTACTGCCTGCTGCTAGTAGGTGAGGTAAATGACATTTATGAGAGAGAAAGAGCAATGGAAGTCGTGATGCATCTTTGGGTAGGTGGTAGGTACAGATGGGAGTACCTTCCCACACGACCTAATGGTTGAGGCTACATATTACGAGGAAGGCACAAAGGGTGGAAGGGAGGCATTGGGGAGGAAGGTATCCATCCATACCTACAGAAGGTATTGTGTGACGTACTCCTTCCCCATTCGCAACTGGACTGTGACTGCAGTGTGCTTGAATGCGAGACCAGACTGCGCCAAGAGCTGAAGGGCAGGAAGGAGGCATCGCTGCACTTTCGCGGAAGTTCCTGCCGGTTGTTCTTGGCAACAGCCCAAAAAGCGTGTTAGTCAGCCAGAGTCGTCGTAATGCTTTCCCAAATTTTTCTCCAGGGTGGAACCCTTCCAAGCCCGCTCCCTGCCCAGGCTTCCCGTCCGCCTCCCCCCCTTCCAAGCCCCGACCCCGACGAGGTCCCTCTCAAGAAAGACCAAGACCCAAGAAATCCCCCAAGCCCCAAGACACGACGTCGACACCCCTTCTGCTGCTGCTTCCCCGGACCAGACCAGACCAGATCAGTCCGGGTCTCTTCGAGGTTATTTTATTTGTTATTTCCTACCTTGCCCGATTCCGACGTTACTTACACCTGTACCTAGACAAGACAGAGAGAGAGAGTCAGTCAGTCGCATTCTATTTAAACTTCGACGCGGATCGCAAAAAAATGGCCGACGCGACTGAGGCCGAATCCAGGGTCCTTATCCTCGACGGAGGGCTCGGCACATCACTCGAGGACAAGTACGGCCTCAAGTTTAACTCGGCCACCACCCCTCTCTGGTCTACTCATCTGCTTGTCGACGGCCAGGATACGCTGCTTGCTTGTCAGAAGGACTTTGGCGATGTCCCCGTAGACATCATCCTCACTGCCACCTACCAGCTGTCCATCCATGGTTTCGCCAATACACGCACCCCCGAGCATCCCAATGGCATTGACCGAGCCACCATTGGCAACTTTATCAAGGACGCTGTCCGCATCGCCCATGATGCGGGACGCGCAAACGGCGCCAAGACCGCTCTCAGTATTGGTCCCTACGGCGCATGTATGATTCCTGGCCAAGAGTACAGCGGCGCCTATGACGAGGATCACGACTCACTTGAGAAGTTGCGCGACTGGCATCTTGAGCGCCTGCACCTCTTCAACAACGCTGGCGCTTTCGCATCGCCGGTCGGCTACGTTGCCATTGAGACCATTCCCCGCGCCGACGAGATCAAGGCCATCAGGCAAGCTCTGGACAAGACCGGTGTCCTGGCCACCGACTCTGCCCTCCCGTTCTGGATCGCATCGCTGTTCCCCGGTGATGATGAGCGCCTGCCCGACGGATCATCCATCAAGGAGGCTGTGGCAGCCATGCTCAGCCCCGAGATCGCCGCATGTCGCCCGTGGGGTATTGGCATCAACTGCACCAAGGTCTGGAAGCTGGAGTCTCTCGTCAAGAGCTATGAGTCGGCTGTTCAGGAGCTCATCACTGACGGCATCGTCGCCGAGGCACCGGCCCTGATTCTCTACCCGGATGGCACCAACGGGGAGGTCTACAACACCACCACTCAGAAATGGGAACTCCCAGAGGGATCGAATCACCCCAAGACATCATGGGAAGCACAGCTCACAGAGGTCGTCGCAAATGCTCAATCTCGTGGTATTTGGAAGCAAATTGTTGTAGGCGGGTGCTGCAAAGCAAGCCACGCTGATATCGCCAGGCTCCGGGCCACGGTGGAAGGCCTATCTCGGTAATATAGGAAGAGCATCATTACCCCGGTCCCGCAGTCCCGGCTTTCAGTCCCCGGCGCCGTATCCGTACCGAACCCCTCCCGCTCCGAGACCGTCCGCATATCCGACCTCGTTGGTCCCCATGTACCATGCACCAAAGGAAAACCATCCCAAGAAAGGACCCTTTTATCCGGTGGTATCGCCGCCCAATGCAATGGAGGGAGGATGTCATCTCCCTCCGAGGCCAGTACGGCCAAAGCAAAAATTCATCAAGTCATTATTGCCCCAACTTTCTTCTCTCCATCACGCTTTCTTCCAACCTTGTCTTATCGCAGTTGCGTGGGCCTTCCATTCGTCGAAGCGTCTCTGTCTCTTTTGTTGTTCCTTTTCATTCCACGCCGTGATGGGCTGGATTGGTAACCTGGCAAGCATCTCGTCCATATCGAAGTCTCGGCGCAGCTCGCCGTTGACGCGGATCTGGATGCTGCCGATGCCCTCGTACAGGGCGGCGCCGTACTCGCCCCAGTCACGATACATGGAGAGAAGGCCGCCAATCTGGCTGCACATGAAGAAAGCCAGCTTCTCAGCCGGAATGAGGTGTTCTTTGCCCTCGGGCGGGCGGGGCCAAGTGATCCCGCGCCTCTCGCGCTTCTCTGCGTCCATGACCATATGAGTGAAGCCCTCAAACAGGTCGATGGCGCGACGTGTGCCTCCCGGTACGAGGCGATCATGCTTCTCGTTGGCGGGTGGGGCGACGACGTCTATCACGAGCTTCTTGATGGTGAAGTTTGACGGGTCGGCGACGACACTGCTAAAGGCGGTCGGACCGTATCGCAGGTAGCCAGACAGCATGGCGTAAAAATTCCAGACGATAAAGGGCGGGCCGCCGTCGCCGCCGCGGAACTGCTCTTCGTTCTTCCAGTCGGGGTCGACATCCTTTGGCGGATCGAAAATGCGGAACTGAACGTTTACGCTGTCGGCATGGCGGGTCGTTCTTGGCACGGCAAGCCAAGTCGGCCACAAGCCACATTCCTTGACATACATGACGTCCAAACGGTAATGGGTTCCTTTTGACGCAAGCAGGGACTTGGCTTCATCGTGCAATTGTTGATTAACGAGGAGGATAGCGGTGTTGGGCGTGCCGGCGGGTGGTGTGCGTTGCTGCTGCTTCTCTACCCAAATGTCGTGGCCATCAAAAAAACCTTTACCCTTGTACTCGCGCCTTTTCCGGCCCTGGCTGACGGAGGGGTTTTGCGGAGGCTCGCGGTCGGGCAGGAATATGACCTGGTCGAGAATCAAGTCCCGAATTTCCCTCGGAATACTCAGCAAACCGATGGCCATTGTGCGGGAGGAATTGGGTTTCGTTGCGTTGCTGATTGCCTGCTCTTTTGGTGGTAGGTGGTGAGAGTGCACGCAAACTCTAGTCGACGGACACCGGCGGGAGGTGAGAGAGAGTGTCGCACAGAGAGGGGGGCCCCGACCCCAAAAACCCAAACGACGGGCGAACGACGGACACGACTGCGACCCAAGAAACCCGTGGACCTCTGGGCAGCAGCAGCACCACCACCAAGCAGCGTGCGTGCGGAGGGCGAAAATTTACTCCGAGGGGCAGGAAGAGGAGGAGGAGGGCGGCGGCGGCGAGGAGAAGCGGTGCAGCGACTGGATCTTGGGACCTTGGACTGGACTGACTACTGGCCGGACTGGGACTGGGAAGCACCACAGAAACGACGCAGGACAGACGCAGTAGACTGACTGGTGCAGCTGCTTGCTGTAGGGGTCTTGGGTCGATTGAGGCGCAGCAGCAGTAGTAGCGGAGTCGGCCCTTTGGGGAACGACGTCATTCAGTTGGAGACCGGCGCTCGAGTCGAGCCAAGACGACGGCAGCAACGAAACAACGAAAACGAAACGAACAAACGGTGATGGAAAATTCTAGCGGGAAAAAGATTGAGAGGAGTGAACCAAGTTCGGTATCAGGTCAGGACAGACTGACGGGGGGGAAGCGTATGAGAAGTGGATGGGAAACCGGTCGGTGCACGAAGACGAGACTTCGACTGATGCTGCAGTTGCCGCTTCTTCCTCTGGGGGATCGGATAAACAAGCGCCCTCCATATGCAAGTGCAATGCGCCACTTGAGGCAGGGGAGGAAAAAAAAGAGGAGGGGATTTTGAGTTTTTGTGTGCTTTTCTCGTCAACCAAACTGGGCGCTGGACGGGATGCAACAAGATGGGATGACCGGATGTTGGTGCCGTAACAGCAGGTAAGAAGCAAAGCAGGCGAAAGAGCGAGAGGCGAAAGAGACGACGAAAAGACGAAGGACGGATTGGCGTGTGTGGCATTGGGATGAGATGGGATGCACCGACTCAAGTCTTGTGCTGTTCTCAGTCCGGCCTGGTCTTGTTCGAATTTCTTTGCTGGCAAACCCAGCTCTGGCTGATCTGGAACTGACTGCATAGGCCACGGCGATGGCGATGGATGCCATGCCCAATTGCCCATGCGGGAGAAAAAAAAGAGCGACGAAAAAGCACTGACCGACGGCCAGAATTAGAGATGTGTGGCCCCGTGGCGCGGAGCCATCTTGTCGGCAGACCCCGACCTACGGTGCCCGGCACCTTTGAAAAGTCATCAAAGGAAATGGGGGACCGACTGACTGACTTTTTGCCTTAGTAATGATCAGCTAGCGACTACGTACTGACGACCAGGACTGACTGTACGAATACTGTATTTGTCTTGCAGAGTAGCAGAGTGACCGAGTGAGTGTGTGAGGGATTGAGTGACGGTGTGCGTGGCCCGCGGCGTGTGTGCGGGCGTACGCCGGTGTTGAATTGGGAAGAGGAGCAGCACCAACGCCCCTCATAGACGTATTCGTACATTTTCCCGCTCTGCTTTCTGCAGCTCGTTCCTGACAGACGTGACAGCACCTTCTCCTCGCGGGTCTGGAAGCTCCAGTTCTGCACATTGATGTTGGCTGGCTGATGCTGCGCCAGCATTGGCAGACTAGGTACGCAAACTACACACGACAGCGGACGCGCAGCCCAGGACGTGTGTTTGGGGTAAGGTGAGGTAAGGTACCTAAGAAAGGGAGAGTCAGAATCAGAGTCAGCAGCAACGCATTGCGCTGCTGCTCTTCCATTGCAGCGCATAGCAGTGCCAATACCGCCCAGCTAGCTACCTGGGCCTGTGCCTGTCTGCGCGGGTATGGCATGTATCGGGACGGGCAGCTTCTGTCCACGTCCGTCTAGGGCCCTAGGCAGGGTGTCAGCAGGGAATTAGGCGACTGGCCGGCTGGGCGGGAGGGGAGCATTCATCCTCTCGGGTCCGTCCCCTCTCTGCACTGCACGCGAGCATTGGTCCCTCGTCTGCCATCTCCCTCCTCCTCTCCTGCTCGTCAATCAATCTCATCGTGTATAGAGAACTTTGTAGATGGGGTCAGGGAAAAAAAACCCTACCTACCCCTACCCACGTCCAGGTCCATCCGGCAGCTTCCTCCCTCCTCCCCCTTCGTCGCAAGAGGTGTTGTCGGTCTGGGCATGCGGGACTTTAGGGTGCAGTGCAGGACCCTCCCCGAGGCCTGAAGCTGTTGCTGCCGTTGGGGGAACAAGGGCAATCGTGGAGTAGGCTAGCGAACGAACAGGAACCGGGGTGCGAGCCCAGGAGGCCGCCTACCACCCAGTGACCGCGTGATGAGATCGGCACTAGTTTTTCTGGGCGGAACGTCGTTCAACTTCAAACGACGCTTGCTTGCGAGTGGGAGAGAGTGGGAGTGGGAAAGTGCGTGTGTGCAGAAAAAGGCTCACACATTGTCATGAAGGAGGCACTGCAGAAGAGAGACTGGGACGTTCAATTGCCGGCTGTGGTTGCTGCTGGCGCCCTGCCCTGGGCGGGGAGACGACCGGGTGGTATGCGTCAGGGCTGTATGTCCGACAGGCAAGGTGGGTTCGTTCGTTCGTTCGTTCCCCCGGCCGAGAGACTGGCTGGCGGAGGTGATTTGGATTGATTGGAGCTGATGCAGCACTTTGCACTTCCACTTGCATGCGCTGCTGCTCTTTCCATTGAAATGGCCTAGGTTGAGGCAATAGAATCCAGCTTGAAGATGAGGGGAATTGTGGCAGTGAGAGTACGTATAAGTGGGAGCCAATTGGGAGAGGGCCATTGACGTTTTGTTACCGGCCATGCTGAAGAGCGTTAATCACAAGTACGGCGTGGTAAGATGCCTTGAATCACTTAGACTGGATTTTGGGAGGGGACAGGAGCAACAAGCAGGCTGATGAAGGATGCAAGCAAGCAAGAGGTGTGAGCGGGAGCAGGCGCCGATTCGAAGCGGCGAACGGGCTAGCAGAGCCGAGCAAGCGGGATGGGCTGCGAGACTGCGATCCATGCCCATCGTCCGCCGGACGTCTGCCATCTAAGTCGGGTGAGGTGCAATCTTCAATGAGCGGTGGCCGCGCGAGTCTGGATTGCTTGGGGAAGAGGCGGTGATGGGAATATTCGGTGCCGACAGCACAAAGAGAATTAGAGGAGGCGGGAGCTGGTGCTGTTTATTTAGGGAACAATGAGAATAGGACAAAAGAGCGTTGGCTGGTACGGATCGGACAGCTTAGTTAGTTGCTGACCGCAATATTCAGATTCTCTGCGATAGGCAATAACATGTCGAGGAGATTTGACATGCGATGGATGCCATGAACCATTGGCATCTGGGGGAGTCAGCAGCGGAGCCAACAAGCCAGCAGATTGTGGGATGCAATTCGTGAGCCTTAGCAAGACTTCGAAGTGGGAAATCCCGGATGACGGTGCTAACTCATTGCAGCAAACCGAGACACAGGCAGCTTGATGTGTCTCCTGCCTCTCTCCACATCTGCATCGTAACTTGCACGCGCCCAAATCTCAGTGAGAATGACAGAGCTCTTGGGAACGAGGGACTGGCCGCCGCTGGAGTTGGATGACGGATTTGGGGAAGAGAAACAAAATTGTGGCAGTGCTGACCAACCAGAGCCGTCGTCTTTTTCTTGCCTTTTTTTTTCTGCCCTTGACTCTGGCGGTGACATGCAGCGGCGGCAGGGACGCAAGAGGTCAGTGAGACCGTGAGACCCCCAACCCAGATCTCTCTCTCTCTCTCGACCCGTCTCGTCTAGCAGCAGGAGCTTGATCCATCGAAATGCAAGCTTGAAAAGGACCTTGAATGCAGACTGGATGGATGCAGGGCTGGAGAGTGGGAGGCAGCTAGGAGGTGAAGGACCGGAGGGAGGGGGGTGAACGACCCTAGGGCGTACAGAGAGGTGGATGAGGGTAAGGGGAGCTACGGAATCTCTCTTCCTCACACACGCTTTCAGTCTCACTCCCGCCGTCCTCTCTCACACGCGCGCTCTCTCTCTCTCTCTTGTGTCATCCGCTTTCATCAACCGGCAGCAGTAGCAGAAAACAAGACACAGGGCCAAGGCCCGAACCCCAAGTGGACTCTACACCCACCTCCACCCGTCCGTTACCTAGGCAGTTGACGAGTTGGGGTACACACACCCATGCTTCTTACCGCATAGCTTAGGGCAGAAGAAGCGTGGGCGACCAAAGAGCCACCACAGCCAGGACTCAAGGAGAAGCCAAGAGGCAGCAAGGGCAGGCCAAAAAGAAATAAAGCAAAAATAAAAAAGCACGGGGCAGGATGCGCCAAAACCTTGATTGGTTGTCACTGGCAAGTCACAGGAGAGCCTCCTTTGCGCCAAGAGATACTTGGATATCCAGCTCCAACGACTTCAACTTTGTGTAATTTCGCATCACCAGCCAGCGCCAGTCTATGAGCGATTTATTCAACTGTGCATTACTGCCTTTCTGGCCCCTTCCAGCAGCGCCAACCGAGCCTCCTTCTTGCGGCCGCACGCAAGCAACGTTGTTTTCTGTGACACGCTGCTTCTCATTTCAAAACAGCAAGCCGGCTTTCTACTCCCGGCCTGGCTTAGCTAGCACCAAGGAGCCAGCAGCAACTGACTCTGTCTGCTCTGCCCTTCCCCCCCTTGGAAATGTGAGGCAGAATAAAGCATCCCGCGCTCGCTCTGTCGCCCACAGTACGGCGCACACGTTGGACTTGCTGTGTCCTCGCTGTGCCATTTCACCGCCCCTTGGCGCCGTAGATACAACTCCCAAGTCGACCTCCATCCATCTTCGCACGTCGTTGTCATCTCTTAACTCGTTTATCCTTTTTGGCACGGCATCCTCTTTTTAATCTTTGGGCTATGGTGCAGCAGGCTCCCTCTGGGCTGGAGTTGCCCGTTTGATCTCGCGCACCCCCATCCATCCATTCCTCTTCCATCCAGTCTCCCGGTGTCAGAGAACCTTTGAGAGCGAGGTAAAAAATAGCCGCGCCGTAGCCCCGTGGTCACCCCTCCCAAATCTCGTTCAAGTTGCTTTGCTTGGGATTTCCATTACCTCTTACTTACCATCCCAAGTAAGTCGATCCCAAGTCAAGCAAAGCGTCCCAGCTCATGCCATGTGATGATGTGCGGATGCCGCAATCTCCGCCACGCGCAACCAAGGCCCCCAGCCCTTTCCTCGCCAAAGTCTGTCTGGCTTTTGCGCTGGTGTCTCTCGTAAATATCGGGGCAGTCAGAATGTTGCCAAGACCCATGATAGATATTGTTAAGACGGTCCCTTCCTGCCATCAGCCCTGACACCGTCCAAGTGTATATAAGACCCTGCCAGCGTTGAAAGTAAGGGCGTTGCAGTGCAGATCTGCTCTCAAGCTCGCTCTCACTTCTCACATTCTCCCTCCTCCTCCCTCTCCTTCCTCCTTTGGATCTCGCACCTCTCTCAACTCGTCCCGAGAACCAGTGTTGCCTTGTGCATTCTCCCCAGAGACCCCCGTCTTGTATCGAGGAAAATTCGCAACCAAGAGCAATGAACGAGACTGAGCTCAAGAGCCCAGTTCAGGGCGGCGGCGAACGCATCCGTTGGGACGCAGACGAGGAGGCCGGCAGGAAGGCCCATCGATCAAATCCTGACCCTGCTACTCTGCATCATGCTCGATCAAACACTTCCATGTCGATACACTCTGTCCGGTCCAGACGTAATTCGATCGATGTTGCTGCTGAGCTGCCCATCCAGTACCGCACGGTGTAAGCGCGGTTCCCCCATCTAACTGATCCCTTTCCAAGTCAAAACAAAACAAACAAACAAACGCGCAACCATCTTCATCGGCCTAGTGCTGATTGCAGAAAAGGTCTATTGAGATTGAGGAATACAAGTCCAAGTCCGAGGCGGTGAAGAAGGCCAAAAATGTCGCAACAGGTTCGTTTGAACACCCAGAACAGTTTTGTTGAGTGATTGTGCAATGTTGCAGAACTAACCATCGCGTCTCTCTATAGACCTTTCGGAACTCGAATGGCACACTATCTCCGTTGAAGAGATCCTTCGTCGCCTGTCTTCTTCCCTCACCGATGGCCTCTCTCCGGATCAGATTACACGTCGCCAGGCTCACTACGGCAAGAATGCGCCCTCGCCACCCCCTTCCCATAACACGAAGAGAATCTTCGGATACTTCTTCAAAGGCTTTGGTACCGTCTTGCTGGTGGCGTCCATCTTGGTATTCATCGCATGGAAGCCCCTGGGTAGCCCACCGGCCGTTGCCAACTTGGCGTTGGCCATTGTGTTACTGGCTGTGTTCTTCATCCAGGCTGCGTTCAACATGTGGCAAGACTGGTCCTCATCGAGAGTCATGAACTCTATCAAGACCATGCTTCCAGACAACTGCATGGTCATCCGCGACAGCAATCAGGTCGAGCTTCTCGCTGACCAGATTGTGCCCGGAGACATTCTGATCATCAAGAGTGGTAACAAATTGCCTGCTGATGTGCGCTTTCTCAAGGTGTCATCGGATGCCAAGTTTGACAGAGCTATCCTGACTGGTACGTCTTCAATGCTGTTTTGTGGGCTGACAATCGGGTTATGCAGTTCGCTAACGAAAAGAATGAAAACAGGTGAATCGGTTCCTCTCCCCGCTGCAGTCGACTCTACCGATAACAACTATCTCGAAACGCGATGCATCGGTCTCCAGGGCACGCACTGCGTCTCGGGCACCTGCACTGGTGTGGTCGTGGCCACGGGTGATAACACCATCTTTGGCCGCATCGCGAAGCTGACCAATGAGCCCAAGAAGGGACTCACCACGCTGGAACGTGAAGTCCTCCACTTTGTGCTCATCATCTGCTCCATCATGTTCCTCATGATTGTTTTGGTCTTGATCGTCTGGTAAGTACAGTTGCAGCACGACGATGGCTGACTTCGTTTCGCTAATAAATCGCGCAGGGCTGCTTGGTTGAGGCGGGTATACCCCAACTGGATCAACGTGCCCAACTTGATCATCTCTTGCGTGTCTGTTGCGGTAGCTTTCATCCCTGAGGGTTTACCTGTGGCTTTAACCGCCAGTATGACCATCAGCGCCAACATGATGCGCAAGAACAAGATCCTCTGCAAGTCTCTCAAGACTGTCGAGACTCTTGGCTCGGTCTCTATCATCTGTTCCGACAAAACTGGTACCCTGACTCAGGTAAGACTATGGTGGTGCTTCGTTGAAATGAGCTGTATGCTAATAGACTCCGTCATAGAACAAAATGATTGTTACCGAATGCGCCATCGGAACGAACAAGATGACGGCCCAGTCAGCCCGGGACACTTTGGCGATCAACAAGCACTCAGCTCCTAATAACAATGCTCTGGACCAGCTCCGTGCTATCGCCGGTCTATGCAATGCCGGACAGTTCGATGCCGCCACCATGCGCCTCCCTCTCCACGAACGGGTCATTCATGGTGACGCTACAGACCAGGCTATTCTTCGCTTCTCCGAGAGTCTGGGACAGGTGGCTGAGCTCAAGCGTTGCTGGTCTACGAAGTACGAACTTGCCTTCAACAGCAAGAACAAGTACATGATTCGCGCGCTTGGTCTCTCTCATCCTGATGGATTATCCCTTGCTCTGCCCTCGGACACTGCCTCAGTCTTTCAACCTGGTGACGTGTAAGTTGACCCAGCAAAACCGAGCCAGACGAATAAGATGTACTGACTTTCTGTTTCAGTCTTTTGACAATCAAGGGTGCCCCGGAGATCCTGATGAGTAGACTGAGCAACTATGTTAGTCCTTCAGGATACACCACTTCCCTCGATCCCGCGACGCGTGCCTCCATCGAAAAGATCAAGGATGAGTGGTCTGCCCAAGGCCGCAGAGTCCTGCTTCTTGCTCGCAAGGCCATTTCCAGATCAGCTCTTCCAAGCAACCCCTCCGACAGCGCGTATGAGATGGAGATCAACAACCAGGCCAAGGCAGGTCTCACGCTCGTCGGTATTGTTGGCATCGTCGATCCTCCCCGTCCCGAGATCCCCGAAGTCATGAACACTCTCCGAGGTGCCGGTATCCGTATTTTCATGGTAAGCTACGCCTTGTGTTTCTGAGCCGGCTTCGATGCTAATGTTGTTCAGGTTACTGGAGACTTTGCCCTTACAGCCCAAGCCATCGCTGCCGAGTGTAACATCATCAGCGTCCCTCGCTCCCAAATCGACGACATTTCCGCTCTGCAGCGCAATACCACCGTCGATCCTTCTCTCAAGGGGCACATCGACGACCTCGAATCCTCGCCTCGTCAAGCACTCGTACTGTCTGGTCCCGAGCTGATGACCCTCAACGATGACCAGTGGGACCAACTCGCTCAATACCAAGAGATCGTCTTCGCTCGCACAACGCCTGAGCAGAAGCTTCGCATCGTCCGTGAGCTCCAAGCACGCCACCAGATTGTCGGAATGACCGGCGACGGTGTCAACGACGCACCGTCCCTCCGCGCGGCTGATGTTGGCATTGCACTCGGCTCTGGTAGCGACATTGCTATTGAGGCTGCGGACATGGTTCTTCTCGACTCCTTTTCCAGCGTTGTCGAGGCTCTTCGCTACGGTCGCATGATGTTCGACAACCTCAAGAAGACAGTCGCGTACCTTCTGCCTGCGGGTTCCTTCTCGGAATTCTGGCCTGTCATGACGAACGTTCTCTTTGGCATTCCTCAGATCCTCAGCAGTTTCCTCATGATTATCATCTGTCTTTTCACCGACGCTGCTGCCGCCATTGCAATGGCCTACGAAGCGCCTGAGGCTGACGTCTTGCTTCGCAAGCCCCGTGTGCCTGGAAAGGATCGCCTTGTCGACTGGCAGCTTGTAGTCCAGGCGTATGGTCTGGTTGGCGTCCTCGAGACATTGGCAAGTTTTGCCATGTCATACTGGTACCTGGAGCGCAACGGCATCAAGTTCACCGACATCTGGTTCTCTTTCGGTAATCTGCCATCGAACATTGACCCAGACTTCTACCAGCAAAAGCTCAACGTCGCAAGTTCGATCTACTTCGTCAACTTGGTTGTCATGCAATGGTTTAACTTGCTCGCTGTGAGAACTAGACGCTTGTCGTTGTTCCAGCACCCACCCATCGGAAACAAGCGCACGCAGAACTGGTACCTATTTCCTGCCGTTTTGTTTGCGCTGGTTATGGTATTCTTCTGGCTGTACGTGCCTGAGTTCCAAAGCACTCTCGGTACGGCGATTGTTCCGGTCGAGTACTGGTTCTTGCCGATGACCTTTGGTCTGGGTATTCTACTCATTGACGAGACAAGAAAGTATGCCGTTAGGAGATGGCCGGACAGCGTCTTTGCGAAGACAGCTTGGTAGTTGATCACTTGTGGCTTGGGATGGGAGGTCTTTCTTGTTAATTGAGCAGAATGGAAATATTCATGTGTTGGACCATGATACATGGAGTTGGTTAGAGGGGTGGGTGGTAGCCAGTCGTTTTATTACTTTGATTCGAGCAAGCGAGCCAGCGTTGACTCTGCGAGCAGTTTAATTCAATACCACATTTTTACTTCTCTTTATTTATGAACAATCACTCATAATTCGTCAACCTGACATTTCCATCGTTGCCTCTGTCTTGTAAGCTCTTCTCATTGAACTTGAGATAGTCTATCCGCGCTCGAATGGCTCTCCCAGCCTAGGAAACACCCCTAGGACAGCCACATCTGACCCTATGTCACAACGGAAAGGTATGAGGCTGGCGCTTGAACGGTTTACTATTTATCGGCCTATTGACCGAGGTAAAAGGCGTGGCTGAGGAGCCTTGGCAGCAGATAGAGTTGTCGCAGGAGAACTCGTCGGGGCTTGGCAGTACATGTGTCGACCGATGTCATTGTTGCATTTCCGTGGATGTACTCTAAGACGAATGTCGGATCGCCAAACCTTTGTACGCAAAAAGCCAGTTCGACCGGATAACGGTGATCGAACCTGGTCGGCTCTAGTCCCTGGGCAGTGAGCAAGCATTCACACAAATTTGGCTATCCCTCGGGCAACACTTTGCTGATGCAAGCTCCGATAAAGCAGATCTGCAGTTTGTCCCAGGTAATGCTACCATCGAACTGCATTCTTTTCATCTACACCAGGCAAATGACACCCAGCAATTCTAGTTGCGCGTGAAAGGACCAATCGAGATTTCCCATAATGTGTGAAACTGGACGGACGGGATGAGTCGGCAAGTCACCGAAACATCTCTTCGCCACAAAATTGGGAACCCGTCACAATTATCGCTAACATGACAATGCCGCCTCAACCGTTACGTGCCGGCGGATGATTGACTGAATCTGCCTTCGAAGCGTTAATGAGCAAATCATACAGACTGCTCACCGGATAGAATCGGACAGCACATCAAACACACAGCTCACCAATTACAATGCAGCTGCATCTGATTGGCAAGGTTTCTCGATTAGGAAAGTTAACCTGAACCACCTACCGCAACAGATTCTTCCTGCATAGGCTGGAAGTCCAGGATCAACGACATGAACACGACAGCACTCGGTCGATAGAATTGGCGGAATGATTATCCGACCCTGAGGGCGACGCTCAACTATCAGGCAAGAAGTTCTGCCCTCCCGTCCATGCTTTTCCAAGCCAGGCTACTTGTACTTGTTTTGTCCGAATTGGGCGTGGGCTGCATAGCTTTCGTCCAAAGTTCCTATGCCAAGTTCGCCGAAGTGCCAGACAGCAAGCCAAGTGCAGAGTAGATAGGCAAAACCGCGCGTTGATGACTGAAAATGAGGTACATGGCGTTTTCTAGTCTGGATCATTGGCCACACAAAAGTCTCCAACGGTCAGCAATAACATCCTCACGGCGACAAATATCAGCACTAAGGCTTTCGCGTTTCAAGACGTCATGCGAGCCAACGACGGGCGCAGATTTTCGAATAAACTGTCTGTGTCCGGGGTAAATGGCCGTGCCACTCCGCATTTCAATGGTTGGGACGAAAGAAATATAAAGCCGCCATGGTGCAGGCTGGTCCCTGCTGTCAAAAGACAATCTTTCCTAGTCTCTTTGAAACATTGCATTAGATTCGTCGAGTCTATTTGCCGGCGTTTTCAGCTCTTTCAGCATGCGTAACAACAACACCAGCTTGCCAGGAATTGAACTTGCTGGACCCACCATGGACATGGTCAACTTCTACTGGGAGAGTATGCAACAGCTGTACGCCGAGCACCACATCTTCCTAGAAATCCTCTTCACGACCAGCTGGTGGCTACGGTACCTCGTGCCATCTTGGAGGCGGGCATCGAATAGAAAGATTGTCAAGCATATGAAGTATCCGTTTATTCCCTTGCTCGCTCACCTGACCTGTGGAACTCTCGCCATGATCCGTTACTATTACCTTTACTTGGCTCTCGGAGACTCTCCGGTTCCAACCCTGCTCGACCTCGCATTCAGTCTCGGGTTCACAGCCACTGGCGTGCAGCTGTCTGGCTACGTCCGAGAAGGAAATGTGCCCGTTCTGAAGGCTGCTTTCAAGGCGATGGCGTTCCAACAGGCGATCGCTACCTTCGCAGGGTACACATATGGGTCCGCGCACTGGCATCGCGCTGGCATCAAAGTGATGAACGCTTTCGTTTGGGTGCGATGGTTCAACGAGTACGGGACCGTTTTCCAAGGTTTCAGAACGTACGGGGCTCGGTTTACGGCTTCGACTGTGATTTCTCACCCGCTCTGCATGTGGGAGGGCGATTACCCCGCGGGGATGCCTGTGTATGTCGCCATGTTGTTCGCGTTCCTGGCCGTGGACAAGTGGGCAGCACGAAAACTAGACGGAAAGTGAGTTGCACTAGAAAACCATCCCGAACCGCACGCCATCCGATGATTCGCTGACCTTTTCGTTACAAGACCAGGACCCATCCCCCGCGCTCTTGCGCATTGCGGGTTTGTGACCGTGGAGAAGAAGCATCGCGACGTCGAGAAGCTGGGGATTGCGGAGAGTGAGGAGAAGACGGGCGCAAAGTTGGAGTAGATGCTGAAGAAGTCGCGAAGTTGGCACACGAAGATTGAAGAAAGTTTCTGGGCGCGTTGCGGGTTTTCCCCCAAGCCTCCCTCGAAAAGTCTTGGTCATAACTCTTAGAAACATTGAGCACAAGGTGGGACCTTGGTTGGAAATTGACACATCGTTTATTGTCACGTCGAATTTCTCAGAAGAATGAGAAGGATTCCGCGTTTCAAGGTTTTCATTCTTGGCTGCTCCTTGTTGAGGCAGCGTGAACATGAAGATTTTTGCTTTGGATGGATCATCACCGTATGCCAGGGTGGGCTCGGTAATCCTCCGAAGGCTGCAAAGTCCTCAGGCTGGGGCGGGTGGAATCCCGAATCTCGCATGCAGGGCCAGTCCAATCCCAAGTGCCGCTTTGCTAAAGGCACAAGCTACATCGGGGAATGCCAGCCGCGAAAGGGGCGAACGGTCAAACCTGAAAACGAAGCCGATCGGCTCTTTCGTCGCGCCTGTTGCAACCCACCAGGGGTGTCCCTTTGGGCGGATGAACACGAGGGCGCCTCTGAGACTTAAATGCTTTTGGCTACCGCCCAAACGGAATGAGGTCACTGCTCAGAGTTTTCCAAGGAAGGGGACGTGCCATCTCTTTTATACGTTATGCCGCTGTCATTGTCGCTGTTCCAGACGGGATAGCAGTCGTCATTTGGCTTACGCCGTTATCCCCGTTGGCGTGCTTCGCGAGTCAGCCATGTGTTCGTGACGTGGGGGTTCTCTGCCCGGTCGTGCACAATTCGACAATCCACTGATATGAGTGATATCGGACCTTAGGGCGCCTCTTGGCCTACCTTCGGGCCTTGGCGACCGCTACCTGCCGTCTTGGCTGTGCTTGTTTTTCGCCGCATTCCATGGCGTTGTCTCTGTGCTGAGTGACAGCTTTCAACGACATTTCATCTGATGCGGAAGCGCGGTATGCCGCGCTGTGGGGACGACTGCGACTGTGTTTCCTTCACCGAATCATCCAGTGCATCCGAATAAACATGAAAGCCTGCATTGAGGCTCGTACGATTGGATCTATCCGTAGGTAAAGGTAAGGTAGTTTGGCCACCGACCGCCCGCGGCTGCGACCCCTTATCCCGCCCGCCCCAATTGCCGACTCCGCAGCTGTGAGTAACGGCGAGAGGGATTAAACGCAAGCGGGCGGAACCCAGGAGGAGCAATTGCGAACGAGGCGACGAATGGGTGGAACGACAAATCGTCTGAGCGTCTCCACGAAGGAGACCTGATGAAGCTATCGCCGTTACGCAGACGGGAAGGGTGTGGCCCTCTCCGCCCTCTCTCGGTCGACTTCCGCCCTTAGCCCTGGCCGACTCACCCGGTCACA
This sequence comes from Colletotrichum chrysophilum, assembly GCF_026319265.1. Taxonomy (NCBI): domain Eukaryota; kingdom Fungi; phylum Ascomycota; class Sordariomycetes; order Glomerellales; family Glomerellaceae; genus Colletotrichum; species Colletotrichum chrysophilum. The sequence goes on along the minus strand of NW_026517322.1, from coordinate 5,902 downwards.
CACAACACTTGGGAACGGCGCGCGTTCGGCATTGACGACACTGGCCCGCTCCCAGGAGCCTCTCTCTCCTCTGGCAGCCCCTTCCAGCCCTCCAGCCTCCGGACCTTCTACCTCAGGCTTCTCCTCCTCAACGTTTCTCCATCTTTCGGCCCTCCACACCGGGCACTGGCCAGCCCTTGGGGCGGGTTCCCTTACACACGGAGAAGTAAGCTGCTTTGGATTATGAATCTGGCTTTGCGGCCAGAATCCCGCGGGGTCTCCGCAACTCACCCCACAAGGGTCGGTATGAGATGAACGCGCTCGCTCTCGCTGAAATTCTTTAAGAGAGACGCCCGTCTCTCGCCCTCGACGCGGTCTGTTCATCGGCTCTCTATCCAACCCTCGACGACCGTCTGTTGCCCTCTCGTCTATACACCGGCTGTACTTCCCTTTCCCTTTCACTAGAGTTCGGGCAACCTCCGTGCATACACAACACCAGCCGTCGACAATGGGCGCATCATTCTTCGGCCTCACAGGCAATGGCCTGACCATACTTCAGCTCGCGCTGATTGTGTGCCCGTCTTTCATCCTCTTCGGTTACAACCAGGCCGGCCTTGGTGGTCTGCTCACTACCGAGGATTGGGTCAAGACGTTCCCCGAGATCGACACCGTTAACACCACTGGCGCAACCAAGAACAAGAACTCCACCCTTCAGGGCTTCGTTGTCGCTACCTTCACTATTGGCGCTCTTATTGGCTCCCTGTCCTGCTCTTGGTCTGGCGACAAGTTTGGCCGCCGCAACGTCATCTTCTTTGCAGGTCTCTGCTCTCTCATCGGCGAGGTTCTCGAGTGCTCCGCCTTCTCCCTCGCCCAGCTCATCGTCGGCCGTATTATCGTTGGTCTCGCTATCGGTCAGCTGTCCTCCATCGTTCCTGTCTGGCAGTCTGAGACTTCTGGCGCCAAGAACCGTGGTCGCCATGTCGTCCTTACTGGTCTCTTCACCTGTGTTGGCTACGTCCTGGAGAGCTGGATCAACCTCGGTTTCTGGGAGTTCAAGACTGGCCCCATTACCTGGCGCGCCCCTATCGCCATTGCCATTCTGTTCTCCCTGATCCTGATGGGCAGCATCTACTTCCTGCCTGAGTCGCCTCGTTGGCTCGTCATGAAGCAGAAGTCCGCGGAGGCCCGTACCATCATCGCTGCCCTCCGTGGACTTGAGGAGGACTCCCTCGAAGTCCAGGCCGAGGTTGCTGGCATTGAGCACTCCCTCGAGGAGACCACCCAGAACGCTGCCAAGCTTACCGACATGCTCAAGATGGGTGATGATAAGCTCCTCTACCGCTTCGGTCTCTGCATCCTCCTCCAGTTCTATCAGCAGATGTCTGGCTCCAACTTGGTCTCCGTCTACGCGCCTATCCTGTTCCAGCAGAACCTTGGCATGAAGAGCGAGGCTTCGCGCGCTTTGGCCGGTGGTGCCCTCACCTGGAAGTTCCTGTCTTCCTTCGTTGCCTTCTTCACCATCGATCGCTTCGGTCGCCGTGTCGTCTTCATTCTCAGCGGTGTTGGTATGGCGCTCTGCATGATGTCTCTGGCCATCACCACTTCTTTCCCCAAGGACAACACCGCCGCTCAGATTGCCGCCGGCTGCTTCATCTACCTGTTCAACACTTTCGTGCCTATCGGTTTCTTGGGTGCCAACTTCCTGTACTGCACTGAGGTTGCTCCCATCCGTCTCCGCATGGCCATGTCATCCATCTCCACCGCCAACCACTGGCTCTGGTAAGTTGCACCCGACTCAAATCGATCACAAAAGATCCATCAACTAACGCGTTGTCTCAGGAACTTCATCGTCGTCATGGTTACCCCTGTCGCCCTCAACACCATCGGCTACCAGTACTACATCGTTTACGCTGTCATCTCTGCTTGCATCCCCGTCTCCGTTTACTTCCTGTACCCCGAGACCATGGGCCGCAACTTGGAGGAGATCGACCTGCTCTTCCGCGAGTCTCCTTCCGTCTTCGCTACCGTTCGCTTCGCCAAGAACCGCCCTGTCGCGATGCCCCAGGAGTTCGAGAGCGAGAAGCCCAACGACAAGGCAGACCACGTCGACCAGAAGCCTCTTGAGGATTCTGCATAACCGTACATAATGATGTAATCTATGGGTTGGGGTTTGTGCAGGTCACCCCAGGAAAAGTTATCTAGCATAAGCGAGCGGAAGTGATTTTAGCGAATGGAATGAGAAGTACCGAGTATGGTACGAATGATACCACATCATGATTGTCTTGAAACCAGGTTTCGATATCTTGCCAATGTGTAGATTTTGTGACAACTGCGAACACACGTCTATTTTGGACACCACCTGGTCTCATGGTATAAGTCCCAATACACTGCCAAACACGTATTTGGCCCAGAATGACTATGAAGGAACCGATTTTGAGGCTTTTCACGGTCCAATGAGATGTTTCGTTTGAATGAGATCCATCGCAGACCTAGTCACCCACGTGCTGCATCATTTCGGCGAGCTTCCCGGCCCACATTGCACCCATGCCCCGACATGACCATCCTTGGCAATGGAGTCCTCCAGGTAGTTGAAACCAACAGACTAAAATTACACCCAGCGTCGCATCGCACGTCGTTTTGTTTCTTGCCCCGAACTTTGGGTCAATGTGACGTTCTGGCGTCGAAACATTACGGATGCGTTCCATTGTCAGATCTGAATATGATTGTCGAGGACCCTGCGGTACCCTTGCTTCAGCTGCCCTTGGTGAACACGCCAAGCCGTCACGTAGTGTTGTATTCAATATCCCAATGATAGCTGGGGCCTTGATCAAGGGCGAATTTGCTAAGAGGGGGTGTATTACTACTCTAATTCCGCAGAATGTGTTGCTAGTTGTGTTGGGCCAAATAGCTGGACACTGGTTGTGGATATCAAGTTTCACGCCTCGAGTACTGGAGCAAGACTGCGAATGTCTGGGCTCATGGCCATTTGTACTACATAGAAAACAGGCAATGTCTCAACGACACCACGACTTCTTGGCAGGAAATATCGGCCGGCTTGTCTACCCTAGGTTGAGATATTGAAAATGTCGTTTGCGACGAAACGTGTTTGGAGTGACATCAGGCTTGATTTTAATAATCAAGTCCCATGCAGGCCTCAACTCCAGCGGGTAAAGGAACGAAAAAAAGGAAAAAAAAGGAAACACAGCTGACGTCGATCCCAGTGAACCTAGGGCTTCATCTAGGTGATGTTCATGTGGCATTTCCCGTAAATTAGGTAAGATCTCGAACAAGGTCTGAGGGTCAAGCCATGATAGGATTCAAGCTTTCAATCTCAGGCCAGACGTAAGATCCATCAGTCAATGAAATTTCCGGCCAGTACATGCGGACTAGAATACGGTCAAACAAGGAATCATAATCGATGGGATATGAAGTCTTACCAGTGAGAGATGCGTTGTTGGCAACAGGTAACCAATTTCCAGTCCAATTGGCCGGGGGTGGAATGTCCGCACTCTGCAAGAGAACTTGAAATGTTTCATCTTGGCCGCCCGCCGCAGTCGGCCCATATACCTGACCACCTTCAAGGTACTGCAAAGTCGAGGTCTTGGATCCGATGCTGTACCGACTGATGCCATTCGGTACAAGTCTGAGCAACGCATCGTAAGAGCCAATGTTCCAAAAGCCCGGACTCGTCACGCCTGGCTTTCCAAAGAAGGTGATAATCATGGACTGAGTAGAGAAATCAATGGTTCCGCTAAGCATCGGGTGATTAGGCAGGAGTGCAAGCTTCTGGGTCTGGAGATACCCAATACCAGAGGCAGCTTGTGCAGCATAATGTGTTCCGTAATTGCCTTGGTAGGAGGGAATGGGTACTGTCCAGTTATTACCCAACTGTACGATGTGCGCTGGGTCGGCCAAGTCCGCTTCGATGGAGTAGCGTGCGATGGACGCAGCGTTTAAAATATCGACGTCTGGGTTGGCAGTATAAGTTCCGTTTCCAATGCCTGCTTGTGCGAGAATGGTGTTCACACGTTCTCGGTCTGAGACAGTCTGGGGAGGGTTGTAAGGCAACAAGCTGGCGGCAAACTGAAGCACACTCTGGGGATTGGTGATGTTAGGTGTGATGAGTTTTGCAAAAGACGGCACAGTGGTCTCCGCCGAGAGATCAGTCGTTCCGACCGTGGAAGCATCTTGAAGTGAATGGAGCCGGTCTAATTCTTCCGTCGTGTTGGAATTGATGCCAATGCGGATAGCGACAGAGGCGTATGCGGTCGAAATATTGATAAGGTTACCATTCGCAAGGCCTACTTCACTTACGGCGTCGCGCTTGAGACGATAAGTTCCGGCGGTGTTTCCATTTACATTGCTTATTTCTGCGATTGCGTTTCCATAGCTGAAGTGAACCCGTTAGCAACCACCCGATTCAGGAAACCAAACCTTCCCAGCAGACTTACAAGTCCCAGATGAGATAGCTCCAGTAACGGTCATCAAACTCGGGTACACCCAGAAGAACGTCTGCTTCAGATAGATCGAGCACTCCAAACGAGTAAAGAACATCGACATTGACTGCCACGATAGAGTTTGTCTCAGGGGTTGGAAACTCTCGCGTGTGCAAGTACTGATTAGCTGGTGATGATTGCGAAAGGATCCCGAGAATGGCAGTCTGGGAAACCGGGGCGGCAGTGAACTTATTGATGCGTTAGCTAAGCCCACATGTTAGAGGCGTGTCGTGTCTTACGATCAAAGACCAAGCAGTTGCCTCCAGAGTTCCGTCCACAGCATCATCAACGTTGATGATAGTTGCAGATGAGTCGGGCTCCAGATCCGCGGTGGCGTTGAGGTCGATTCGTACAATGGGATTTTCCTCCGGAATCTTGACTTGGGCACGCGCAGTAGCGGCGTATAGCAGAATAATAGCGACTGAGTGCAACATATGGAATGACTAGATGAATGGAACGAGGGTTATGATTTGCAAAACGAATGGCGTATGAAACAGCAACTGCATTATCACCAGGAAACACTCCAAGTTAAATAGCAATTGAGAACTTGCCCGCATCAGATAACCGAAGTTTGACATCAGCCCACAAACTCTCATCTGGATGCCATTCGGAGAATTCCGCTTGTTGACAATAGGAGTTGTGTAGAGGTCACCGTATTCGTTATCGTCTAGACACCTGATTGGCCAAACGATACGAGCGCTTGGTAGACAGACGAGTTGACATGAGTTTTAGCTCCGTAGTGCAGCTTGGACCACTAGACAGCTGGACAGGGGCTATCCGGTGCAAGGATCACGAGGCCCCAGATACAATGACAAGAGGAACTTCCAAGGCCCTTGATGTGGCTAGTCCTGATGAAAAGTAGGGCTCAATTGACACATCACAGCCCCATCATACCCATCAGTGTATGTGGGAGGCTGAGCAACTCTAACTGTCTTGGATGCACAGCCCCACCTATAGGACGGGGCGTTGAATTTGCTGCGGCTCGGCTCCCAGGTATGTTTTTGATTGATTCTTAAAACTGCCCTTGCTATTTAAATAAAAGTTGAGCATGGAGCTTCAGAGTATCCTGATGTTACGCATATCTCTGTTCAAAGCGAGGTTGCTCTGACCGGCAAGCTTGCCTGGGAAATCATTTGGACCGCGTATATAGCTTTAGCAAGACAAAGATATGCGGACTAATCACGGAATGCTAGCTTGTTCTCGCAAACACTTGGCTGCGCTAGAACATTGGTTTCGAAGCCTCAACAACGGGGTCTGTGTCTCTGGTCGCTGAAACTGCACCACAATGTTTGTTTGTTTGTTTGTTTAATATTTAACGCCATGGCGGCAAGGGCGCGGCCGCCCTTGCGGCAGACCTCCCGAAGGGTATGTGGCGTGGAGGGCCGCAGGCTCTAGCTATATACTCTGTAGTACACGCCTCTTCCTAG